>NC_135356.1:13778125-14103958 GCF_051622035.1 Arctopsyche grandis
TGCATCGTTTAGCGTTTTTAGTTTCTTTTTTCAAACATCACGACGGTCTATTATTACGTCACCGGATACTAATCGGTAAACGGGGCGCGCAATTAAGGCTCCGGTCGGCAATGTGTCAACGAAATTTTAATTGACACATCCTTCATCTCAAAATTTTTAAAAAAGTGAGACTTTACGAACCAAAATTAAAAGCCGGTTGGAACAGGATGCATCGAAAACAACATTACCGTATACTTAAGTATATACGTATGTATGTAACGGGTGATTGAACGGTCATGTCGGAAGTTTTTCTTGAAAAAAAAAGAATGCATCGGAAATGTTGATTATATATTGAAGTTTGATTTATGACAGTTTTAACTATTCATATGAACATCATAGTTTTGTGGATTTATTTTGGATTGTTTGTAGTCTCGAGTGGTCAGATTGGAGCACACACTTTGTATCACCCTTTGCACATATGTGTACGTGTAGTATGTACGGTATTACGACATTGAGGTATTTTTACAGTCGTGTGTACCGGTTCTGAGGAGACGAAAGGTTTCCGCCGACGAAAATTTCCGTTCTCAGAAACGTAACCCTGGCCAGGGGCGTCAAATTCGCGGATCGATCTCAGACCAGACACTTTCACGACCGGCATTTTTATATCACTTTCACTTTTTCGACTTTATCGCAACTGGGCCGAGGCGCGCCCCAAATTTCCCGACTCTCGAAATCGTCCGGATGCGCCAATCGGACCGCGCTAATCCGGATTCGGAAATTGCCCTGCGACGATTATTGCCGTGTAATTAAAAAAAAAATTACCGGATTCGTTCACCATGTACGGGCGTAGAACTACGCACGCCCTAGCTTACGATTGAGACGAAAATACCTCAGTTGAAATTTTATATTATTGGAATGAACGTTTTAAAACTGGTATATGTACTTTTTAACAAACCTCTTCTTACTTCAGAAACGATTTTTAAAATTTTATTTTATGTATGCTTTTTATATTAAACTATTAAATTTTCGAAAATATATAAATGTATGTAGATATATTTATTTATTTCTGAAAGTAAATATATACATATGTATACACATATTTACCTACATACATATGTATATTTATTAATTTCTCAATATCTCAATTGTCATTTACTAGGTAGGGCAGTAGTCGACAACCTATGACCAAGTTATTTTGCCACTTGTAATAATAATAATAATAAGATTCCCTTAATAACGCTAATTTCATTTTAAATGTATTTCGTTTTAGAGAAATAATAATTAAACTCAGGTAAATTTTTTTTTGTAATATTTTTATAAAATTGATTTAACGATTTGTTTCATTTTTTATAAACAAAATTTTATATCTAATTTATAAAAAATATCAAGTCACCCAAAAGACTCTCGATGACTACTAGATAATATTTTTTAATTCTCGTTTTGTTTTCGTTTGATACATCGATTCAAATAATTTACATAAATATATACAATATTGCCACTCAAAAGCTATACCATTTGGATGACCAAGATAAATCAATTCTTCAAACCAACCTCATCTATATATAAATTCCTTTTTAAAACTGCCTGTTGATATACATACATAGATATATCAACGGACAAAACACTAGAATTATATAAATTTTGATAATAAAATAAAAATCATTAACAATTTCCAACATTTAAACTAGATATATATGTATGTATGTGTACATATGTATGTGACGAATTTGGTTTTTGAACGTGCAGAGTGTGGTTAGTAAACGTACATATACATACATAAGCATATATGTATATATATATATATATATATATATATATATATATATATATATATATATATATATATATATATATATATATATATATATATATATATAATATTAATATACATATATAATATGAATGGTATTTCAAAACCTAAAATAATGAAACGACTGACAAGAAATCTTCATATTATGTTTAAGTATACTTTTGCTAGATTTCATTTAAAATGAGAAATGTTAATATTATATATGTAATTTGTCTATATGAATGTAGTTAGGAAACAGTGACAGATTCGACAAAACGTCTTGGACCCTACTATGCCGAGTACCAATTTGATTATGTGTTATGAAAGTTTCGAGTTTATACCCCAAACGTTGGAATGACCCGAATACTAAAAAAAAAGTTTGCCCCCGCTCTGTGGTATGCTATTTTGCGAAGCCTTGGCCATTTTCTTTTGGATTATTTTTACGTCTATGTAGTACCCGTTTGGTACTTCAGCTGTGTAAGACTGAAAAGACTGTCAATAAACGTCGGAGGTATTTCAACAGGAACATTTATCCGGCAGTTGCTTCTTCTGGAGGCTCTTTTTTCCGTACGCGCTTTTTTCTGCTTTATTTTTTGATACTCTCTCGTGTCGAGATAAGAGTCGGTGAAATTAAAAGAAATGTTGTTGCTCCAAATGGATTCCGGAAAGATGCTGGACTTCCGAAACGTTGCGTGTAAAAGTAAAAATGTGATGGAAATTTCCCAACCTGCTCGTAAATACTTAAATGTGCGTAAGTAGGTCACATGATAAATACGCTCAATGAATTTGTAATGATTTTTTTCTAGTTGAAGTAATATCCTGTACAATATTATAATTGTATCAAGTTTTGTGGGTCAGAATCGAAATTGCCTAATCTGAAAAAAGTGTAGGATCAACGGATTAAATTGGCGTTTCATCATAATACACATTTTAAAGGTGGCTATAAATCAGCAGACAAGTCGTAGCAGTTCAATTTGTTAAGGTGATCTTAGTTTTGAGCATTTAAAATATAATTTTACAACGTATCTGACATAGTTGTATTATTATATGACTTTTTTACTTACAAACTTATAAGAGAATGCTTAGCTTAAAAAATGTAAATATTATAAATGAAATAAACGCTCAAAATCCATCTATTGCATATTAAAATGAATTTATTGCATATAATTTAATTACAACCATGTTCAGTCGGCATAAACATAATCGACAAGTTATAATTCCTTAACAACACTTTCTTTTATAATTAAATACATTGCATATAATAAATAAGTACCTTAAGGTGGCCATCCACGTATAAATTTGTCCGTATACAAATCTTTAGCAATTTGTCTGTCGTAGTAATTTCTTCGAGAAAAATAACTAGTCAATACGTTACTTATGTATGTGACAACAAGCCGTATACTTTTCTTAAACATAAATACATATGTATTATACATAAGGGTACATCGAAAACAGTGAATTTTTGGAATAGTCACGCTATCCTTGGCTCTATCCTAATGCTTATCTGCTGGGAGCAATAGGCTATAATTCTTCGAGGCACGACGTAGAGTATATTTAGGGAAACATTTCTATAAATTACTGGTTGGTTTAGTGAGCAATCCTCAAATTCTACAGAATTGAGTTTCGATGTTCCGAGCCAACTCAGGTATGTACATTAGATGTAGCAGTTTCTTCTCTTCTCCTGGGGCATGTACCAATTTTATGGCCGCCTGTTGTAAGGGGGCATCAAGCTCCTCAACCAGATTGCTGTAAACTTGGATTTGTCTAATCTAAAATATGTGTTGCGTAGGGGTGGGTTCAGGATCCAAATGAAAGGCCAAAGTCACTTTACAGCATTTATTCAAGGATTAAAGAAGTCCACACGGATTGACCGCTCACTCCAGAATAATATGATCTACAGTGTGTACCTCCTTATAATATAAAGGACAAGTTGCACATCACAGCTTCCTCGATCCATTAATGTGTCTATTGTCTAGGCACGTAAAGGTCAAGTCTATTGCTTACGCACGCACTCGCCCAGGTCTATGAGAACTCCGGCGTATCCTTTGTTTCGGCACTTACTGAGTTCCGTTAGCCTAATCTGGGGTCTAATTGTTCGTCCACGAATACAATTAGACATTGGATACTCTCTCTCATGTTCCCACATTTCAATATTCATATCTGTTTGAGGGATTGTTTAGTTTGAGATCGTAAATATATTCTTACATTTAATTTTGTTTTACAAATTTTGTCTCTTATTTTTGTTCTTTACCATACACTATTTTTATGCGTTATTTTTGTTAATATTTAATAACATATTGATATTTTATTTTCATTTTTATATCTTTGTTTTTTCACGTATACATATGTATGTATAAATATGCTTACCTAAAGTGACGCCCTGGAATATATATTTTATGCCACCATGGCTTATCTGTAGTAAATAAATAAAATACATATATTTTTATGAGTCTGAGATTAATCATAAGACAATAATGAAGTGGGTATTTATAATCTTGTAAACTTCGACAAAATCCCCTCTCATTCTTCTCAATGTTGATAGATTAATTATTTTCAATATTATGTCGTATGATAGTTTCTCATTTCATTATACATATAAATATTTCCATAGTGGAATCAAATCGGAAATGATATTAATGGGTAGATTGAATCGTATATGGCACCGTCTTAATAAAAATGGCGATTTTTTTATCTGTACTTTATAATCAACCAGAACTGCTCTTCGATCATCGGTAATGGTCAGTTTTACTCACCGTTTTTTTTTCGTGACCATATTTTCGTACGAGTTTAGCATCGGATTCGGTAGTGGGCAGTGGACTTTCACCGCAGTCATACGTCATTATATAAGGCTTCGGTTTTTACATTTTACATTTAACTACACGTTCATATGTATGTAGGTATATATGTATGCATATGTATACGAGCGAAAAGAGAGCAGAATTCTTCTTTCCGTAATTGCAACGGTCGTCGAAGTTCAAAATCGTCGTGTCAGTGTTCGTAATTTGATATGTCGAGTTTGAATTTAAAATGCGTAAATAAATGACGCGGTCAGATTTGATGTTGACCAATTTGATTGAGAAAAAAAAGCGAACAGTTTAACAAATTACGTAATTACACGGTAACTGTCGCTGGTTGTGAGTTACTGTTGCCAGTGAATGGCATGTCCAGTGGACATCAACGTACGCTTTTATCGCAAACCACTATCACTTCTTCAATTTATAATGCACCGTGAGACTTCATCTAATTATACTAACAGTGTACTTATTTAGCTAGTAGTTGACTTTTGATTTAAAAATAATCTAAATGAATCGTCGTATTTGTAAAAAAATTATAAAATAATTAACAACTCAGACCATCTGACCAATGATTATATTAAGTTGTGAATGAAAGCAATATATGTATGTATGTATGTAAACTAGTGTTGTGCCCGTTGATATTATAATGGGTGGTTTTGGTAAGGAATTGATACATGAACCACACCCGAGGTTATTGTCGCTAGTAGTTTCAGCATGTTCAACCTTTGCAGTAAATTCGCATCGCTTTCTTATTCCACTACCTTTTCAATCAACGCATACACGCTCACCCAGCCGTCCTCGTATAAATGAGCATGCGTATGTATATATGTGCCTTCGTGTATGTGTGTTCTTGTCAGTGCTCACGGCGCGACTTCCAACATTTTTATGAACTGATAATTGTAATATTTATTTTGTGAATTTCCATTTTCATTCATGCAAAAATTATGCATATTGGTATATTCAAACATATCGATGGCTTGGTGCATATATATTGTATGTCCGTTTTTGAATTTGTATCATATTTTAAGTTTTTAGATGCTGGAATAATTCAGGTTATTCTTTTCAAGGTAATTTATGTGGTATACATATACATATGGATATATACTCACAGGTCTCTTTTTAAGCGGTTTATATTCAATGAAAATTCACAAAAAGAAATAAAAGATTATTTTTGGATGTCTTTAATATAACGTTGCACCGTTATTTTAATTGTTTTCATGTATTTCTCGCATTTTGTCGTAAGGTGACGTTGTCATGTATTCGTGTGCGTGTTGAGGAAGGTGAAAGGTAAGCCAAACCGGCCTTGTTTTGTGCAAACTTGGGCCATGGCTGGTACAATGCGGAGCACACTTGAGGTACTTGAGTGATATCCTCCCTTCTTTCCAAACTTTAATGACCAGCATATTTAAACGCATCCATACATTTTCTTTAATATTATGGAATGCGTCCATTATTTTTCTGCATGTCTTTTTTATGTGGTTTCACGTGGAATGCATCTATCGCATAAAAAAGATACCTGAGTGTATAAGTTAAAGTTGAAGTGTATCTTCTAGTTGTAAAATATTTTGACTAGTTGGAATATATTCCATCTAACCTGGTTCTAACTACTGTTATAGTTAAAGTGTATTTTCAGTTGTAACATACATATTTTGACTAGTTGGAATATATTAAGTCTAACCCACGTAAGTTGATCCATATGTATATGAATTACATTACAACTAGTCAAAATATATTACAACTGAAAATACAGTTCAACTATAAGTTGGTACCAGGTTAAATGGAGAGGTTAGGTTTCGGTGAAAGTCGACTAGTAAATTGTACGACAGTCGACTAGTAAATTGAGTTGAAAAGTCAAATTTATAGTTTTTAAATTTAGAATTTAAATTTTTTGAACACATTCTTAGAGTTATCTTAATACGGTGCTCATTACCTTTATTCGTAATACCAACCAAATGCTAACGCGTTATTGAAATCTAAAGCATTCGTAAAAACACCTGAACTGTCAAAACTCAACTATTATATTACAACTGGCGCACATTGTTAAAAGTGTATTTGAGCTTGTAAATATATAATTTACTAGTTGAATTTGAATGACCTAAAACGCCAGTTGGGATAAATTACAACTGAAAATATACTTTGACTATGACATACATACATATGTATGTATGTATGTAGATCCCAAATACATATATAATATACACGTTGGCGTACATGGTGCTAGTCGTTAAGAAACAGTTTCAGCAAATACTTTTTTTTAATTTATCAAATCATTTATTAACCAAAGAGACAACTTCGATAATTTGAAAATGAATACTTTTTTTTTCACATATCGTATCACGATAAAGACTTTCGAAAAACATTTACAATGCCCTACTATGACATTTTAGTTTGGTTTTTTTAACGACAAAATATCAAACACATCAATTTGCATGTCCAAATCGTGATCGGTCGGACTTTTTTTCCCTTGTCCACATTGGCAAATGTATATACATATATATATACATTCATTTATTCGAAATGACAAAAAAAAACACAGCTATGAAATTGGAGTTGGAATCATAGTAGTGAATTTCGGATATTTGATGTAATAAAAGATTTTTTACTATTAAAATGAATTATGACAATCAGTAATTGTCATATGTAAAACTTAATTTTAGCCAATGATTGCAAAAAAACCTGCAAAAACTATCAAACTCTGATCCATTTATGTGGCAAGATTACGTAAATTCATTAATTACGAATCTTTCGCTGATTTAGTATCTCTAATTCTGCGTGTTGCAGATTAAGAATCGCTGCTTCCAAATATAAAAAAAGTAGTTATTGTGAACGGCTATGACTAATAAAATACTTTATGTAATGTTGTTATAATGAATATATGAGAGCAAATTGCATAAGATGTTACTCTTGCGTGGATTAGATACGATCAAGTTCTTACGCTAATTTTGATGTTGATTTATTGTTATCATTTATGACTTTTATAGTTCGAAGATAGCGATTTAAACTGATTGAATACATCTGAAGATATGCATTATATATGTATCAAACTATTCCTTTTTTTTTAGTAAAAATACTAATGGTTCATTATATCAAAGAAATATATTTCTATATAATAGTTGGACGTTTCATTTAAATGGTTTTTTATATACATATATATGTTTTTTATATACATACATATACATAACTCTATTAATAATGCATTCATCTGCTAAGAAAATTTAACTATCATGAAACTCACAGCTGTTTTTATTAAATCATTACAACATACTTTATTAAGTAACTCAATTTTATTAAAGCGATTTTTTCATACATATATTATAATCGATATTAAAAAATCAACATACAATGTTTCACATTATTTTGACATACATATTATATAGATTGAGAGCTAGAACCAGTTTTTGTAAAATTTTTTTAAATGACAGTAGGTACTGTAAAATTATATGGGACAAGCAATTTGAAAAGTCTTGAAATTTATTCGATTGTTGAAATATAAATTTCTTTTAAAAATACTATTAAATGTGATTGAATAAAGTCAATTCAATTGATTAATTGAAATCGCATGAAAAAACAATATGGAAAATTAAATTAATGTGTACTCAGCGGTCCTCGTTTTGCAAACAGAAAAAAAACTTAAAATAATAAATATCACGTTTTTTTTAATTAATTAATCTAATCATTTAACAGTAAAAAAAACCGGTCCATAATGAGTTGAACTCATTATGGATCGCCTGAATTTTCCCGAAACTGTGAGTCCGCATATTTTCCGCAAAATAATGTTAACAGTAATAGGTTTTTTTAAATTAAACGTAACTCATAATCCTTTCTATAAATTATACATATTAAAAATTGGAATACAGCTTCTTTATAGTTGTTTTCGACAGTATGAATTATCAGATCAGTATTTCTCAAACTGTGGCGATTGCTGTATTCAATTTTGTATAAAATTTAAATACATTTCGATATATTTTCACGCAATAAACGATATCTATCTTATACATAGATCATTGTGTTATTCATTTAAATGAAAGATTCAATTAGAGAAATTTGTATATTACGCGAGAAAAAAACAGTCAATTTCAATATCTGGGCATTTGAAATATTTACTGAATATTAGTATTTTGGAATATTAAAAGTCAAACCTTAAACCATCAAAATTTTTTTTTATTTTGATTATTTATTGATGTTTTAGATACAGACGATGGTATGACATACATACATATATTAAATGAAGTTTGGGACTAAATTTTTTTTTAAAGAAGTTTGGAGAATTTAAAAACACACGCTGTGTTGATGGCATATAAATGAAGTATTATTAAAAACATAGCGTATCTGTTTACGGCCCATAGTTAGCTAAAACTCAAATGTGTGAAATTAAAATATGTATATATCACAGCAGTTTATTTGAAAACCACTAACCGTAGACACATTCATCGAAAAGCAATCGCTTGCTTACTCCACAAAAAACACACTAAACGATAAAAAGCAAAAAAAGAACAGACACAGAACAATATGTAATTAGATTGTTTACTATCGGTTGCGTAAAAGTGAAAGATATTCCAATGAAATTGTGTAATGTAATAATAAAAACAACAACTAATAACATTGATCTTGATCAGTTATGTACGTCTGCCATATGTTGAACTTTCTTGCTTCGAACTCTCACGCCTTGGTAAGTCTAAGTACTTATGTACATATATTATACGTATGGGCATTCAGAGCAAAAATTACACAATAATGTGTACGTGTGTGCGTTTTAATATTCTGTTATTGTAACGAAGTGCGAGATTAACTCGATTTGCCCAACAATGAAGGAGCATATGTACATATATCCACGTTAGAGAGCGTACAGGTAGTGTGGCGATTGCAAATTAAACTCGTAAACTGTAGCGTTCGTTTCATATATGCGATTATAATTTTTAATTGGTAATTCAGCACAATTGATGAATAACATATCATATCTGTGTAGGTCAAATGACTTTAAAGCAGGTATTGAAAATGTTATGCCATATGTACATTACATATACATATGTGAGTTGAAAACAATTGGACATTTTAATTGAAAAGTGAACAGTAGTTTGATGAATAGAATGGTATTATGACATTTAGACATTTCTTGAAAATAATGTCACTCACATTGTATGCAAAGAAAAAATCCAAAGAATATATATAATATATACAAAATTGCCTTCCGAATTTAGTTCACGCTCATACGATATGAGATCGTAAAGAATATACATATGTATTTCTATACAATGGAGACGAGGAGAATGGGAGGCGGTTTAATTATGTTCATCAGTAAGTAAGGGTGCAATCACACAGGGAAGGACGGCACGTCGTGTGCTTGGCTCCCTGCTGTGGGGGTTCTCCTACATTTCTTCAAATATGGGATACACCGTTATCGACCATTGTCAAGCAAGGATAAATACAAGGATTAAATTTGACCGAAAACACTCACGGGGGGGGGGGTGATTTTCAAAATCACAAGGGGTGATTTTGGGATGGTGCGTGCCTTGAATGTGTGCTAGGCATGCCACGTTTTTATCGCATGATTAAAATTATCGAAAAAAACCATGTGCCACGTTCCTTCCTTTGTGATTTAACCCTAAGTGGTTTTCAATTGAAAAAAAAAGTACTACATAATCAAGATACATAAGTACATATGGAAAAAATGGGATATAAAATCTAGTATGATAAAAGGTTTGTAAAATATTGCAGTATAAATATATAAAATCAAGCCAGAAAGATTTGGCTGTAACACGTACGTACGTACATATGTATGTACATATATCAGATTTGTAATATAAAAATTTTAAAATTCATTATATAAGCCTATGAGAAGTAAAAATTTATATAAAAGAGATAATGAGAGCCTATAACGCAAATTTTATAAGATACTAGCTGAACCCGGCATGTGTTGCAATGCCAATTCACGTTCCCATTCCCGTTACTGTTCCCGTTCCCGTTCCTGTCCCCGTTCCCGTTTTCATTCCCATTTGTCGGAAAAACGCAGGCAGCGAACTTTAAATTTTAAAATTATTGCGTTGCAATGACATTCATTCCCGTTTTTCCCGATTTTTTTCCACAGTAATCTTCCCGGACACGCATACAACAAATCCTGAAAGTTCCATCGTAATCGGTTCAGTGGTTTAGGATCCTATACGAGACACACAGACAGATATTCATTTTTATATACATATATATATATGTAGATATAGATAGAATGAAAAAGATAAAGTTATAGGCGTTTAAACAATTAAAATCTGACAAAACGAGTAGGTGGCGGAAAGTTAAATATATAGGGTTACTAGTTATCAAACGTCGACGTCTTCAAAATTTTCGCAATCTTAGACGTGTTTATTAGGATTATTTTTCACCATCGAACTATCAGAATCGATTGAAATTTATATCGGTGACCAAACCGCGCTAAATGACAAAGTTTCAAACCGATTGGAAGAATGTAGGAATATGGCCTGAACGATTAGCGAAGAGAAACATAGAATAGCCTTGTAAAAAGCGGGAGATCTACATACATATAAGGTGACATACTAAGTATTAATATTCGAATATCACCAATATTCAGTAGATTAGAGTATTTCAAAGTAAACATGTAATTAGTTCTGCTCCGTTCCGCGTAATAGGTCTAAATTTAATCTGAAAACAGCTCTTAGCCCAATGTCACTTACATCCATTTTCCACACACTTCTTAAATGGTGCAGATGAAACGTTTCATTTGCCCTTATGACTTTGTGGTTTGGCTTGCGGTTTGCTGTTAGTCGCCGACCGTAGAAACTCATTACAAAGTTTCAACACTACGTTTAGCTATAAAAACCGCATTATTTTCTACACGTATGTAATATGATCACTACATATAAATCGAAATTCAAAATATCAACATACAAAATTGAAAAATCAGTATTCACATAAAAATGATTAAATAATTAATTTTAATAGCATGACGAAGAAAAATACCTCATTCATATCTGTTGATCATAACGATTCAAATCATTTGATCATTCGAATACCCTTTATAAATATTTAAATACGGTATATATTTATTTCTTAAAAAAAGAATACTATAGTATTACAATATTTTTTCAAAGCAATGACACTAAAAAAGTTTCTACATATTTATTTACCCATTATATTTTAACCCCGACCATATGTGCCACTATAAGTTGCCCAAGGCGACACCTGTGATCGAACTTTTATACGTAAATAACACCATTACACAACATTAGTTGAAAACACTGTGTGACAACCCTTGCCAGTCAACTCTTCCATTGCGGAAGCCGCTATAGCAGCTTCTCAATTCGTTAAGCAAAATTTTAAAAGTTAATTGCAATATTTTTGCTGCTTCATTCAATTCAATTCAACCAGGAAGGTCGACTGTCCCGACAAAAGATATAAAAATACATATGTATATATATATATATATATATATATATATATATATATATATATATATATACATATATTATTTTTTTTAGCCACTTTACGTATACATTTTGTTTTGCTTGTTTTATATCCGCAAAATCACACAATGTTACAATTTTACAGTTCATATCAAAACAGTTTATTAACACGATTGATTATTGTTAATTAAAAAATCATGATTTTTGGGAGAAATTTCCGAGGCGGTAAAAACCCTAGCTAATGCCAATTTGGCTCTTGTATTGCAATCGTTTTCGGTACTGTTGTAATTCATATCCGATCTCTATTTCCATCATCATCATCATCATTCACAGCCATCAGCCACCCACTGCTAGATGACGGGCTCTCCAACACTCTACCATTCGTCTCTATTTTGAGTAACTCTCATCCATCTCATCCCACACATTTTTCTGATTTCATCCACCCGTATCCCAGTAGTCTTCCTTGTACCGTTTAAATTCTCTCGGGTACCATTCGAGCACCTATTTCGTCCAACAATCGTCCCTTCTTCTAGCTATGTGACACGCATATTACCATTTCAATCTCTTCACTCTCCCCACTATACCCACTACCCTTGTCATACTTCTAACCCACGTATTAAGTTTTCTATCGTTCCGTACTTCTTTGAATGCACTGAACTTTATGCAGAATTATAGCGTCCAATGCCCAAGTTTTGCATATAAACGTCATTACTGGCAAGACACATTGATTGAAGATCTTTTTCTTCAGGCTCTACTTACAAACATATGTACATATGTACATATATATATATAACGACCGATTATTAGAAAATTACAATAAAATCAAACTAATTTATTCATATCTATATATAGGTATAAAAAAATCAATGTTTGTCTGTCTGTCACGTATGCGTTCCTATACCATTTCAACCGATTGCGATGATTCTTAGATGAGTTACATATTGTGTGTATGCCCGCGATGGTTTATGTAAAACAAATTGCCCAAAAACAGGAACGGGAACGGGAAAACCGGAATGAGTGGCATTGCAACCCAATGTGTTCGCCTCGCCACCTGTGTTGTTAGGGTAAAACAAACAAACAATTGAATAATTTCAAATGTGCTCGCCGCCTGCGTTTTTCCGACAAATAGGAACGGGAACGGGAATTTCATGCGTTATTGTGGCATTGAAACGCATAACGGGTTCAGCTAGTTTTATTTAAAATATATATTCGATAGAAAATATGTTTGCTATCGTTACTTGTTGAGCTGAAAAAATCGCAATCCAGCTATAGAACAGAAAAAAGTATTCCAACCGATATCAAAATCGAGTTTGAACCGCGCAAAAACGTAACTCGACACGCCTCTAAAGTACAAAGAGCCAAACACAACACTGCATGTAATGTTTCGAGCAATAAATCGTAAATATTTCGAAAAGAAAAGCACGAGAGAGTGAGGCTCTAACGCCTTAACTGCGGCACTCTAAAAAACTTCGGCTCTGTATTCTCGGATTATCGTCGGTTAGAAGGCCGCGAATTTGCACGCGCGAGCATGAAAATGTTTTTCCTTTGTTTTTTACAGCCTCCCGCAGCCCCTTCCATCCGTTTTTCTTGTTCCATTTTCTTAGTTATCTGATGAGGGATGAAGGAAAAGTTTCCGTCGTCGAGGCCGCTTTACGCTTGTATAATTCGGCGGTATCTCTGGACATAAATACATCGGTGTCGCATTATAATAGAAAAAAGTCTTATTTGAGAGACTAGAGCAGGGATTCTTAACCTTTATTTTGTTCTACTGACCCTTTTACTATTACGGTGCAAGCCGCGGACCCTTTCTCATAATAATCATATTTAAATGTATAAAGTTTTATCTGTTTATCTCTTCGCTTTTTTTTCTTAGTATGTTGACCATTATGCTTGCAAAAGCCAAAATCGGCTTACATATGTACATATATACATTACAAAGTGCGACGATACGTCGCAACATTGCTTATTTTATTTTACATAGATATATACAAGGAAGGCTTGGCAGGAAGACCCCAATGCGCCTTCCTGGACAATTAATTACAAACAATGCAGCATTTTATTATTACATAAATCACGGCATTTCCAGAAGCTGGAAAACACGAAATAACAATTAATTAATTAATTAATTACAGAATTAGTCCATTGAGACATCTATGGACTTAGATTTTGTGCATATTTTTTACAAATTATATACACAATAAATACAGGAGATTTGTGACAACTATGAACCGTTTCAACTATGATCACATAAAATTGGCAAACTCTGATAATAAACGATCGATTTGGAGTCATAAATACCCCCAAATCTAACCAGCAGTATTGTGGATCGAACCCACTGATCACTTGGTGCTAAACATACACGCTACCATTAAGCCATACTGTCTTATGTCGTATCAATATTGTCACAATATGAAGTTTTGTTATTACGCGTGTACTCGCCAATATGACGTCACGTCGTGCGTGAATATTTCCACAGTGGCCAAAGAAATGCGGTTTTGCTTGATACTTTTAGGGGACATATACTGCTGTATATAATGAATAGATTTTGTCGGCCACTGCTGTTTCGTCTATACCACGTACATATTACGGAACATATGAATGTGTCCATAAATAATGTACTAAATAATATTTTTCGTACCGTCATAGACACCTTTATTATATATACCTGATAACACCATCTTCTATGAGGTCTAAGTAATAAAGAAAATCTCTTTCAGGAATTTCTTTAAGGAAATTTTTGCAGCGCAATTGGCCCAAGAGCATAAAAAAAAATTTAAAGCTTTTTTTTTAAATTGAAATTAGGTCTTTTATAAAAAGTGCTACTTATATTGATGTTATAACAATCAAATATCAACGCAAACATATTAAAATTATAATTTTGTAATGTTTTTTGAATAAAACATTATTACAAATTTCAAGATATCACAGTTTTGACTTTTATAAATAAATGAAATAAAAAAAATAATCTGCAGTACATACATATGTACTTCTTTGCAAGCCATTTTTGGGTGAGAAAGAGATGTGGATCACTGCTTTAGGGGACTCCTTGAAATATTCCCATTTTAGGGGTCATGAACCACTGGTTAAGAGACTCTAGACTAGAGAGATATGGAGGAGGGCGGGGGGGGGGGGGGGGGAGTGTTGAGGGGTATAAAGTATATGTGTGTGGAGTAAAGGGATGGGGATTTACAAGTGTACGCGTTGTTAGACGTAATCAATCTTAGCGCGCACAGTGGGAAAGCATGGATTTTGTGTCGTATCCCTTAAAACAAATTGCTTTGGTGTACAATTTATATTAATATTATTAAAAAGCTAGCGAGAGCGCGAAAGTCGAAAAAAAAATCACAACGCGAATAAGTGGAATATTTAATCGGAGAATTTTTTGAAAAACGAGACGCTTGCGGCCCGCCGATAGTGCGACTGCGGCTCGGCGTAGTTTTAAATTAAATGCGATCAGATATCTATCGCGGCGGATATTGGGAAATTATTTTATCCATAATTTATGAAATTATAAGTACTCGATGATATTTCGATCGATGGTGGTTCCCGCTATACTTATACGTATAGAAATGGCTATTCCTTGATTTAAAAATTAATATATTTTTTAAATTCATTCCCCAATCAATTCGGGAAGAATCGACAAAATAAAATTCAAATGAATGTATCAATGATTCTGTAAAAATCAAATTTATAATAATTTTACAATGATTTCATATATGTTTGCATGTTTGTATCGCGTGGCCTGATCTAATTTCAAAAAAAGCATGAATCCATATAAATAAATAACAAAAACATAAAATGGAAAAATAAAATGCGATAAATGAACATTGACATATCAGATTCACTATATTAACCGTACCCCAAGTACGACAGTTAGTTCTTTATATGAATTCAGTAAAGTCAGAACATCAGATTGAGTCAATCAGTGCATTAAATAATAAACAATTCCACACGTCTTTCAAGTTCATCGTTCCAATATTAAGTTCGACTTTAAAGATCAAGTTCAGAAGGGCTTTCAGAATATACTAGAGATAGTAAGTATTTCTTGTGAAAAATAAAATATCCAGTGTTCAAAAAATCTGTTTTAACTTTAAATTTATAAATTATAAATTAAATATAAAAAAATAAATATTGACTCAATCGTCATCTTCCTAATCAACTTTTTAAAAAGATTTACAGCCCCTGGAACGTGACAATACATATACCATGTGAATCGGGGCACGTTTGAATAGGCGTATATAAAAGTCGAATTAATTGACTATAGATATGTATAATTATCGATTTTATTATTTAAATATATATAATTATGCATTTATGTTTTTTATGATTGTAGATCTGTTGCTATGACACCTAAACTACAATTAAAATTAATTTAATAATACGCTGTCACGACATGCACACATACATACATACATAATTGCTACCATTGAATTTAACAAATTATACGAGCAGAATTATTTTATTAAAAAATTGTTAATCTTTTGTTATGATACTTCAAAATATTATATTATAATAAACTTACGAATGTTGAAATATCGCTTGGAATAGATAGCAAAAAACACTCACCTGAAACAAAGATAAACAGCAAAAATATAGTAATTATAAAAATTACACATCAATTTTTTTAAATATAATTAATATAGATAAAAAAAACCGTTCAAATAGTTCCACTGAACAAATAAAACATACCAACTATATTTTTGATCTCGTTATAAACTATTAAAATACACGAATTTAATCAATCATTTTTTTTGTCAGGGAAGTACTTTTATTAGATTCAACAAGGTATCCATTCTATAAAACAACAACAACACCTGCGTGTTATCGTAAATTAAAAATCAATTGTCGAAATAATCTGACAATTTTATTAAAATATGAAATTCTGACCGATCGAAACATATTGTAGCCATTTATAATAACTTTTTTATTGTAAACGTGGACGAGTGCTCACGGGTTCGAACCCCACTGGAGTCCCGCTGCTGGCCAGACCTTGGTTTGTGAGGTCGATTGATTCTTATCCGAGTTTGCCAATTTTTCTGATTTTCATTGAAACAGTTCTTGTAAAAATTGGCATCTCCTTCCCTATCTCTCTTGCTAATCTCAAGTTATTCAGCGTCTTTAGGTTCACTAATTTGATTATAAAATGTTGCGAAAATTTCTCCATAGATGTCACTATTGATCTTTGTATGAATTCGCATTGTATAAAATGCTTATGTATTATATATTCATTGATTGTATTGTATATGTTTAAGTGCACTCGTCGCTTTGGAGCGATCTATAAAGGAGACTATTCATAAAATTAAAAAAAAATTAAATCATATAAAGTTACTG
Source organism: Arctopsyche grandis (assembly GCF_051622035.1). Taxonomy (NCBI): domain Eukaryota; kingdom Metazoa; phylum Arthropoda; class Insecta; order Trichoptera; family Hydropsychidae; genus Arctopsyche; species Arctopsyche grandis. Next base: position 13,795,432 of record NC_135356.1, read on the forward strand.
ACCACTTGAATTCATCAATTATTATTTTTACATTTTCGTCTGTGATCATCAATCAAACGATATGTTCATAATTGATCCCATGAATATGCATCTACAATATGAATGTGCGCTTTTCACAGCATTATTCGATTTGCGTGTGCATAAATAACATTTCAGCATGAAATTGATAAGGTTCACACGCTAATTTCCCGAAACGAAAACACGAAGCAACATTTCCATAATATTAAACGACGAATCGTAAACACAATACATTATAATTCGTTATCAAAACTGTGGCAGCGACACTTTGGATTTTAACCGTCGGAAGAGCAAAACGCCATCTCATTATTTATTCAAATTTCGAACGAATTCAACTCGATTCGTTAATTTGATTCGTCCGTTAATTGAGACTAGAGAGAGAAACGAGATCATCTTTATAATTCAAAGGGGAACGTTTTTAATTATTCAATTTGAAAACGTATATTGTTGAAGATCTCGTATTATTTGTATTGCAATATAATACGTACGGACGTTCAGATTGACGAAGGTTATTTGTAATTTAAATTGAAATGGAAACTTTACGACTGAAAGCCTACGAACCCGTAATTTTCGACACAAAACCTTTGCCTTGTAATAAAACATTCAATGCAGACAAAGACCTATAATCAAATTTGATACAGCAATTTTTTACAATCCGAACGGAAGTACATACGGGCTTTATAGCTGCTCGAAAGCAGCTATGAATAAGAGTGAATACATATATAATTTAAGACAGTTTTAATACGTTTTTAACATATGTATACGGTTGTGAGAAGAAAAGCTTTATATGTTGCCAGAGAAGTTGGTGCTGTTTGAGAGATCGCAATTTGTATGAAAGCAAGTCTCTGACAAATTCTAAACAAATCTAAAGACAACTTATTTGATTTCATTGCTGAAACGTACGTATGTTACCGGCGACTGAGAGGTCCTGGGTTTGAGCCCTGATTATACCCCGATTGAATACAAATTGTACCTTAAATCACACAACGTATGATTTGAAGTATTGGGTGACCCTTTTCAGTGTTTGCCGATTTATTTGGCGATTGTTGAAACGGTTCCTCACAAAATGGCGACGTACCCTCTATTTATCAACACTGTCTGATTGAATAATTTAATTTAAAATTTATATATTATATCTACTATATAAAACACTAATGTTTGTGTCGTCATGGTTGGTCGTCTTTGTTTGTGTGGTCGTCTTTGTTTGTGTCGTCGTCTTTGTTTTTGTGGTCGTCTTTATTTGTGTGGTCGTAGTTACGTCCATCAACCATCCGTCGTTGGTTGTTTCCATTGTTGGGTGGAAATAACACGTTCGATTTATTTTTTTTTCGATTCAAAGGATTCAAAGTCCCCGCAGTGCCCGCCAAAGGGGGCGCAGTCCATATGGGGGCCCGCCAAAGACGCCACAAAGGGCGCAGCACCCATGGGGTCCCGCCGAAGGGGGTGCAGCCCACATGGGGCCCCTGCTGGGGGCGACGCAAGAAGCGCAGCCCCATGGGGCCCCGCCAAAGGGGGCGCAACCCCCTATGGGGCCCCTGTCAGGGGCGTCGCAAGGGGCGCAGTTCCATAGAGCCTCTGTCGGGGGCGCAGCCCATAATAAAATAAATATATATTTTTAATTTTTAAAATTTTTTTTTTTTAATTTTATTAAATTTTATTAAGACGGCTAAGGTTCAAGGGGGCGTAGCCTTAAATGGCAAATGCTTAGGGGGGCGCGGGTGGTGTAGCCCTAGACGGCAAAGGTTTAGGGGGGGCGGAGCCCTAGATGGCAAATGCTCAGGGGGGCGCAGGTGGCGTAGCCCTAGACGGAAAATGCTCAGGGGGGCGCAGGTGGCGTAGCCCTAAACGGAAAATGCTCAAGGGGGCGCAGAGGGGCGAAGGCCTAAACAGAAATTGCTCATGGGGGCGCAGGTGGCGTAGCCCAAGACGGCCAAAGTTCAGGAGGGCGCAGGGGGCGTAGCCCTAGACGGAAAATTCTCAGGGGGGCGCAGGTGGCGTAGCCTAAGACGGCTAAGGTTCAAGGGGGCGGAGGGGGCGTAGCCCTAAATGGCAAATGCTCAGGGGGGCGCGGGTGGCGTAGCCCTAGACGGCAAAGGCTTAGGGGGGCGGAGCCCTAGATGGCAAATGCTCAGGGGGGCGCAGGTGGCGTAGCCCTAGACGGAAAATGCTCAGGGGGGCCCAGGTGGCGTAGCCCTAAACGGAAAATGCTCAAGGGGCGCAGAGGGGTGAAGCCCTAAACAGAAATTGCTCATGGGGGCGCAGGTGGCGTAGCCCAAGACGGCCAAAGTTCAGGGGGGCACAGGGGGCATATATATGTATGTACATATGTACATATATATGTTAGTGCCGAATTGAGGCAACTTGTAATAGCACTGGGGTAAATTTGGTAAACTTGTAATTTAAAAAATTAATTTCATATATTTGTATGTCATAGTATTAATTTATATGAAAATGTGTAATAAAATTTATTAAATATTTACCTACATATATATTACTATAATATATTTTATTGGACGATTTTTTTTTGTTAGAAACTCGTCATTGCAGGTTCAAGTTCAGCAAGTTCAAAATACAAAATACTACCTAACGTTGATATAGACATTCCAAACATGATTTCCATCCAGGAGTTGTCCAAACCAGAACTGCGGTCCAGCTGTCCTCACCGTCTCATAAATGGCGATTAACGTCTCAAGCTTTGAATACTAACCAAAGCGTGTCGGATTTTCAGACTTCGGACTTATGAGGGTTAACAATATCGAAAGGGGGAGGACGTTTGGTTAGGGGGGAGACGATGGGCGTCGGGCCAGCGCCAGTGGATTATTCAAATTCGACCATAAATTTCGATAGGGGTCCCATTAAGGTCGCTCGGTTCGTGTTACGGGGGTTTCCCCTCCCCTATTATTTATCGCCACGCAATCGTGTTATTCGTACGAATGAAAATTCGCACGAATTAACGGCGCGTTAATTCTGATTAATACACGGGAGGGAAGGTAGGGGGTGGTGGGTGGTGGATAAGGGGGTGGGTGATAAGCTCATCTCCCTCCCACTCGCTATCTTTAGACTGTGATATGATATTATGACATTTCGAAGGAACTTTGCAAATAAGTCTCTGTATGTGTGTGTGTGTGTGTGTGTGGGTGTGAGTGTGGGTGTGCGTGCGTGACACGGAGTTTCTCAATCGACCGGGGTCCAGGGGAATAAATAAATATGAGAGGATGTTTTGGCTTCGGTAAATGTATGAGATACTGAATATTAATATCCAGCTTATGTTTCCTCAAATTTTTCCAGCTGTCACATGATTATGTGACAGCTGGAAAGATTTGATTTACTTGAAATCGCCTTTTTTGTGTGACATTGAAGTTTTACATTATGTTATATCAAGTAAGATTCCAATTCCATTGTCCAATCGGATCCCTCCGTAATCCTTCATTATTTGACATTAATCCGTGTTCTACCAACTATTCCTGTTATTCCTTTGAATATATGTACATATGTATCATGCTCTTAACAATATTCTCCCTCAAATTGATAATTTTTGTTGTTCCTTTTCTTGTTTTAAATTTCTTAGTAATATATACATATCATATATCCACAATCTACCACTATTCAATGCTTTCTTTTATTTTATTTTTTTTCTTTGCTGTAATATATTTTTAGAAACGTTTTTGGTATCAATTTTATGTTATGTATGTATGTTGTAATGCTGTTTGTTTATTTTTTTAAATAAATAAATATATTTATATACGAGTATGTATGTATGTATGTATGTACCCATATTAATAATTACACGAATTGGATGTAACATACATAAGTGTAATATACATACATATGTATATGTATATGAATTAAAGACTGTTCATCAAAGGACGATTCGTCAAAAAAACTTCTTATGAAGAGAAAATTCGTCAAACGAATGATTAATTAAATATTTAATTCATCAAAAAAAGCAATAAAATACAAAATATTTTGTTTCGTCAATGTTGACGTCACATAAATAGCATATTTTGCATTTGATTATTTTTATAAGAAATTGTTTTATTTAATTGTATCCTGAAATTATGATAAAAATCCGACAATTAATTTGGAAATTTCGATCTTTTATCGTAAATGTGAAACATATTTATGGCGAAAAACTATGCTATGACATTAAACTAATGAATTAAAAAATTATTATGAGAAAGTTTGAAAGCTAGTAATATAAAGTGTATACAGGGAAAATAGTAACTATTGTATTTTAACTGTTCAACTACGTAGCATTTGAAATTGTGTAGAGGCGGCGAGAAACTCGTCTAAAAAGCCAATTTTCATCACGTCGATCTAACAGATGATTCTGATGAATTTTAAATGATTGAATTCTTCTACACATTTGCTTGTTTTACTGACATTCGACCTCCGTATTTTGGTAAAGTATCAAAGCGATCAGAAGAGTAGAAGTGGTTCAAAATCAGCTCACAAATTTCAAACGTCTAAGAACTAACCAAGAGAAATTAATATAAAGGTTGTAAGAAATGTATATAAATGTACATATACTATTCACGGGCAATATTTTTTTAATGAAATCACAATTATATATTATTGGATCATAAATTTTACGTCTTGACAATTTGCTTGGCGACGGTGATAGTAAAAAGTGCAATTGTTGTGAATCGCGAAGACGATGCAATTTTATTATTAGCAACAGCTTCCATGTTTTAAGAGCATACCCACGAACGCGGACAAAAGATGAAAATTCAACGGCACTTGTTCGCCGTGTAAAATCGTGTGAATGGCACGAAAAAGTGTAGCATTAATTAAATAATAACGATAATTCAAAAAAGAAATAACAGCAATATTCGATTATTTCGCGTTTGTGGGAAACGAGAGTATGTGAAAAATTCGCCGCACAAATACTTATTATTGTGCATACAAAAACGCAATCAATAAAATTGTGCTCTTACGATAGGCAATTAATTATACACACAAGACGTGAACGGAATTACTGTAATTAGTGAATTTTTATTTTAATCTATTGCACATGTACGCACATTTCATTTGCTCGATTGATTAATTAGTTATTTTAATAAGATATACATTAATAATTCAACATGGTGATACAAAAATAAAATGATATGCTCTATTTAATAGAACTGCATCAATATCTTCACAAATACACACATATCTACCAACCATTCTTCATTTTTCTTCATCTTCATTTCTATGCTGATTCCTTTTTAATAAGCAGTACATGCATAGGTGGTGGAAATAGCTTACGAAAAATGTTCAGAAAATGAGATTATCAGATTTCATTATATTCGGATTATTTAAGATAAATGTACATACATATGTACCTTCATATGTAAAAGAAATTGGGCAAGTTACTAAGACTTATTCAATAGTATAATTCTATGCTTTTTGACAAAACAAAAATCGAAATAAAATACTTGAAATTAAGTTGGCCACATTTGGTTACTGAAAAAATTTCAGAATTGTAGAGAAGTTGTTATTTTGCGGGAAATTTGTCTTAATCTGACGAAGACTGGGACAGTTTCTTTACGTTTACATATTATTAAAATTTATTAGTTCGCATTGATGCGTATGAAAAGGAATCTAAATGTCAAAATGTAACTTTGTGGGTTGAACCCTTTTAGTAGAACTACTATTTTATAGAAGTTATAGAAATTTAGTAGGAATATCATAGATGTCTATTATTGCATTCGCAGATGTTTTAAATTAAAATAAATTTGCACTTTTAAAATTTTTATAAAAGTTGTATTAGATCACAAAGATCATAAATAAATTCAAATTCGATGAACATTAATTTTATGTATATTAAAAATTTTGATGAATTATATATGTAAACGGGTTTTATAACAACTGAAATGAGTTTGAAGTTTTTATACTTTTTTTTTAAATTTGGAATTAGAACATATCTCCGGTGTTTTCTGAGTATAAACACGACAATAAGGCTAAAGATAATACATGTGCATATATAGCTCGCGCAGCGAAAGCTGGCACGTACCAATACAAACACGTATATTGTATCCGTGAAGATATGAATAAGATTTTTTGTATCTGTTTTCTAGGACAATCAGTTGGTCCCTTTCATACGCACCCACTTTCCGAGCATGACAGAAACAACAATTATTTTTTGTATTGCTCGGTGATTTTTGCTCAGTGATCAAGTGTGCACTACAGGGTGATTTTTTCCAGTTTCACTGGTCAGTCACCGATCAACCCCCACAAACTGACGTAACGCGTTCTTATATTGTTTGCTAATTGGTTAATTGGAGTAAGTTCATTAGAATTAGTGGATATATGATAATAAAATGCTTTGTAATAAAATTGGATCTGGGAAAACACTAACGGGACAATCTCGCGAAATTGTGTATAATGTTTTCAACTATTTCATGCATCGTATAGTGAATAGTGAAAGTGACGAAAGAAATAGTTTTATGAAAAATTTATATGCTTCAACTGCGGAAGCGACTGGTGTTTCTAAAAGAAGTGTTCAGCGAATTGTTTGTGAAGTACGAAATCAATTTGTGGTGGCTAATAAACCGCCAACATCGCAACCTTTCTTTGCGAATTTATTTTATTATCTTTGTAACGGTCGGGACTTAATACTAGCCGACAAAGAAGAATGTCTATATATAATAATGAAAAGGACTGCATTATTATCAAAATTCGAACACTTTTAAAATCACTTATTTCCTGTTTAATATAATTTATATCCTATATTTTTTTCTCATTTTTTAATTCGTATTAATTTTTGCATACGTACGTTTGTTTTACTTATAATTTAAAAAAATGCTATTTATCATTTTATTCGTGGTACGTATTCAAATATTAAATAAATATGCCACCCAAATTATATCATAGATCTTAAAAACATTACACGATCGGTTGAAATAAAATATATAAATAACAGCCTGTATATGAAAAATGCATTTGTATGAGTACTGTGCACGCGCCTTCTGTAGCTAATAGACCTGTATAAAATAGGGTGCAACAAATATACGTTTTTTGGAATTAAAAGTGAGTTTAAGAAGCTAGATTCGTATAAAATAAGATAATTTTTTTATTAGTCTGTCAAAGTTTGAACGAACTTTAAATTTAGTCTTTTTTACTTGATTAAACATATATTTTGATCAACGTGTCTAATCATATTTATGAAATGTTTTTTGTTATTTATACAGTTATATCTTCTAATACTATTTTTTATCAAACTTCGGAAATTAAAACAAAACTAATATGAAGCATAGCCCCACACATAGGACATTAAAGGTCTATTCATACTATCCAGCACTGCAAGGCAACACGCACAGCATGCATGTTGGCTTGCGGTTGCCTTGCGTTCCGTGCATGGCACAGCAATGCACGGAAAAAACTACTTGTTATATTACTATATTATTATATTATACTTACATATATTATTCATACTTTATATATTTTGGCAAAATTTAACAAATAAAGCCGGCCAACTGTGCAATACAGCAGTGCACGGAAAATACTACTTCTATTCATACTATACAGCAGCACACGTTCAGTCAAGTTTTGTGTGAGTGGAATGCATAATCGCTTTACATGTACATTACAGAGCGTCAAAAAAAGTTTTGCTTGATACGTTTTGGTGACATGTTAAATTATATATTTTTTATCACGATAACATTAATTTGAGCTACATAGTATTTAATAAAACGCGCTTAAAAATGGAAAAAACGATCCGTCCTATAAAAATACGAAAAAAAAATGAAAACCGGAATACAATATGCACAACTGCCATTATTTGTACAAAAAAGTCCGTATGATTTAGTATGACGAATTCTGACTTTAAAACTGCCCAGACAATTCATCACTCTGGACATGTCACCTTTGAACTTCAAGGATGCGAATTTCAACGAAAAATTCACCAAAAACACTTTTAAAATTTCAACGCCAGATAATTCAAGATCGATACCACCGGGTTTCGTGCCTAGAATCTCTACTTCGTGCATTGAGGTCTTCATTCTAGAAAAGGCGATTCGACGAAAGGGAATAAACGGAAGAGTGGTGAGGAAACAGAGGAGGGGGGGGGGTGAGTTTCGTAACAAATTGCCCTTTAATGGTATCTCGCCGAGGATTTTACCGGCAATTTTGTCGGTTTAACTACGTATCCATCACGCTGTTGGCCGTTGATGGATATCATTTATCTCCGATCGCGGTCCTTCATCTTGCGGCGAGGAGAGGAAAAGAAAATTACGATCCTTTTTATGTACTCGTGTACCCGGAGTTGTATTCTGGAGTGTTATGGCACGTTAAAAGTTTACGACGATTATCCCAATCGCCATCGAATGTTGATTAATTTTTATTGTGTGCGTATAAATTAGTGCGCGTAATTTGTGTTTTTGCGAACGAATTTCGACTGAATTCGAACTCAGACGTAAATCTTTATCGTTCGAGTTTCGTTCCGACGCACAATTTGCATTTTTATTGTTTTCTGTCCGATAGAACCGAATTCAAATGATGGAACACTAGAGACATGAGAACTTGTAAATACTATTTTCCTTTCTTTTGATTTCATTTTAGAAACGCTTTACGACAATATGTATGTACATTCATTTTTATGTACGACTATAAAACCGCTTTCGAAAATCAATAAAAGCTCAAAACATTAATTGGCAAATACAAAGTTCCATTACATGACATGTACATGTATGTATGTATATGAAGAAAAATCATAACAATTTAAGCAAAATGACATTATTCTCAACAACGATTAGAGCATTAAAAATTCCGGACTCAATGAGTGACCTAAATAAAAATGATTAAAAATCAGCGGTTCTAACGTAAAATTTTGTCGAGGCTGCATAATTGGTATCAGCGGTTCTAAAAAAAAAGTCCGTGCACTATTTTTCCTTGGATTTGATTAAACATTTGATAAAAATATTAGTTTCTCTAGATGTCTGTTACCAATCAAAATTTAGCTAACAATACAATAAGCGACATGACATTAGAGGAATTTAATCCAAATCTTTAATTTTATTTATATTAAGTCATATAAAAAAGTACTTCTAATATATTCCACTTTATGCAATTAGATTTTGCATATTTTTTACTATTCAATATTTATGTCATAAAAAAATTCTTTTAGATATGTACATATGTAGTACTATTTTTTAATACTTAATTTTTTGTATTCTTTTAATATAATATTAATAAAAAGTTGATTTTCAAAAACTTTTTTTATTTAGGTACTTAATTATGACTTGGAATTTGGAAAATAAAATATTCACCTTATTAGATGTGTTTCATAATTATGAAAATAAAAGTAAAAGACGTGGATAAAAAGAGAAAATTAGTAGCTTCTCGCTCCCTTCCCGCCTCGTCAGCTTTACGAAACATAAATCCAACGATTTCATTTCAACGAAAAATATGATTCACAAAACTCGATATTTGAACTTTGTACACGTGCCTCATATATGCGAGAGAGAGAGGGGGCATTTAATACGCTGCACTTAGCGGTCAGTGTGTGAATGATATCTGCCTTGGAATGGCGGCTCTGTTTCAGCCGTTATTTTATCCATTTCTCGCATTTAATTTACATTATTTGACGTTTAATATACGATAAAACGATTTATATAGCTAATTATAATAATTAACCTTGCAAAATTTGCATTATTTTAACTTAAAACACACATTTTTAACTGGACGCTTGGAGACCAGCACAGAGGCTAGTGGATTTTTTTAGCACAATAAGGCAAGTGTTAAAAGATCATTTTACATATTTTACTCCATCACTGTTTGCAGCAGTGAGAAAAATAAACTGTACATATATAAAATATTCTGACCAATAGGAATCGTGTCTTTTGAGGTTTGCATATGTAAAGGTTCATGCAAATTGAAAAAAAGCTTATTTTTTCATCATTTTATAGTTTTGTTTTGCGCGCTTGTGTCAGGGTGTCGAATCGAATTTTAGACTACTTTTCACAAAGTGAAGTAATAGTTTATAATATGTATAAGATGGTGTGTTTATTATTGATTATATTAAAACTGTAATTATTAAAGAGATTTTTCAATTTTTTTTTGCAATTTAAACTAAAATTAATATATGTGATACATTTTTGATTATCACCACTGTATTTGAACATTTTATACGCGTATAAAAATATGAACGAATTATGTAATACATATTACACTTTTTGGCGCTGGTTAAATTGAGAATCGATTGTAAGAAAATAAATTATAAAAAGGAAAATTTAATTAAAATTGGAGTACGTTCGCAAAAGCAATTCTATTGTAGAGCGTGTGACACAAACGTCACTGCATTTGACGTCTGCTATACGAACGGAGCTTTATCGAGCTTTTTTATATTTATAAAATCTATTCGCGTTCTAAACATTTGATGTAAGTGCTTAAAAAATATCCAATATATATGTACACAGTAAATGGTATTCGTCTTTTGAAAAAAAAAACCTTTCTCAAAATAATGTAAATTTGTATGTAATTAAATTAAAACAATTAAGCTCATATTTATTTATTTTTCTCATTTTCGTGATTTATGTGATGTGTTTTATTATTATAGGAGAAAACAAATGAAAGTTGATTAAATTGGACATTGAAGACTTACGTCTACACGTAATGAACTAAATACTATTTACGAATTTACACTTAATCTAAATGAATTTATGTACGCTTTCTCAGTAGTCCTAATTTATTAAAATTTATATATTCCGAACACTTTATATACTTTTCAGTTTTATAATAAGTTTTAAATGAAGTTTCACAGTTAAGTAATCTTCCTTTAGAATAAGTGCAGTTTGCACATATTCTAAAAGCAAAATCTCATATACATGTGTATATCTACATACATATATGCATGCAGTCATATAGATCAATCAATCAAAGCATGTAATCAATTTTACATAAACAATCCACACACACATACACCGGATAAGAAACAGGTAACGTTTGTAAGGTAAGTTTTTTGGTTGGGTTTGTGAGTACTAATTATTTCAAATATTACAGTACAACTATATGTATGTATATGTACATGATCCGTTATAATTGAAAGTATCATAACTTCACTTTTCTTCATTTCGAGAAATATCTCGCAAAACATTAAATATAATGTGTTGCGTTTAACAATATTTAAAAATACTGGTGGCCTGTAATACGTTTATTCTGCTTTCTCAAGATTCTGGACATATCGAACTAAAATAAGTGATACCAATTCGTGAATTAATTCAAACAGAAATTGTGTTATTAGAACTGAAAATTGGACTACCGCATATATACATTTACTAACTTTTAATATATTACATATACATATTCTGGGTTTTGTGTGCACCTAGTTGTAATTGTAATACATATTAAATTTGTTATTTTTTTAAACATCAAAACCGGTTTGTGTCGCGCCTCAAATTTACGACACGGCGAATTACATCCCTTTTTTCCCCGCATACGCGGCTTTCAACATCAACTTGGATTATTGGAAAGAGTCGTAGGAAGACATAAAAGTAATAAATAAGCAAAAATGACATACGCACGCTTGGATAGGAGATCGTAAAACCGCGTTGACCTAGGACACGCCCGAGGTTTCGATGTAAACAAGCTTAATTTACGAGCTCGCCTACGTCGAGAGGTCGTAAACGAGTCGAATTCAATTAAGGCGAGTCGGATTAAGATTTCGCAGAAAGAAAACGTGGTCGTCCGGCACCGAAAGGGTTGAAGGGACCTTCGATTCGGCGTTGCGAAAACAAACGGCCTTTGTTCGTCGTCTACACAGATAGTGCGTCGTCGAGAGGCGGCTATTGTTGAGAATCCATCATCCACGTATCACCATCCCGCAACAAAGGGATTACTCCGGATGACGGCGAATTGTCATCCGTATTGTGTATGCCAGTGCTATTCAAACCGACCGACCGGTAAATATCATTTGGTATTACCTACGGACCGGTTTCTTTTTGAAGGGAAGGAACTTCCTCGTGAACGTTAGATTGAATTGGATACGGCCGAATGTATGTTTTACGAAACGCTGAAATTAAATACAGTTCCCCTTCTTTGAAAATCACCTAACAAACCTAACCTGTTTACCTAATGTGTATATATGTTACAGTCGAAGTGTATTTTCAGTTGTAATATATTCCAACTGGCGTTTTAGGTCATTCATATTCGAATACAATTCAACTAGAAAATTGTATTAACACAAGTGCAAATAAACTTTCAACAGTGTGCGCCAGTTGTAATATAGCAGTTGAGTTTTGACAGCTCAGATGTTTTTACGAATGCTTTAGAATTCAATAATGTGTTAATATTTGCTAGGTATTATGAATAAAGGTAATGAGTACCGTATTACGGTGGCTCTAAGACTTTCCAACTCAATTTACTAGTCGAGTGACGTTCACGCGAAAATCTAACCTTTCCATTTAACCTGGTACCAACTTATATACATATACAGGTTGTTGTGAAGCTAAGTGCAAAGCCTTAAAGAGTTGATAGCTCATATCATTTAGAACATTTTGAGTCACAGCATACCTCAATACAAAGCCTTGAGTTTTTTTTAATTTCATTTTTAAAGATTTTTAATAAATACACCCAAATCTCATAGTTAATTGCTAATACTGCCCAAATTAAAAGCGGTATGCTAGTGCAAGTAGGAAAGTAGGAACCCACTGATCACCAATTGATCAATGGGTTCGATCCACCATACTGCTGGTGATTTGGGGGTATTTGTGACTCCAAATCGATCGTTTCTTACCAGAGTTTGCCAATTATATCTGATCATTGTTGAAACGGTTCCTTAAAATTGGCAAAACATCATCTTTCCTGCCGTCACAAATCTCCTGTATTTATTGTGTGTAAAATTTGTAAAAAATATGTACAAAATCTAAATCCATAATAATGTCAATGGACTAATTCTGTAATTAATTAATCAATTAATTGTTATTTCATGTTTGATTCAGTTTCTGGAAATACAGTGATTTATGTAATAATAAAATTCTGCGTTGTTTGTAATTAATTGTCCAGGAAGGCGCATTGAGGTCTTCCTGTCAAGCCTTTCTGGTATATATCTATGTAAAAATAAATATAAATTACGCGAATGCGCCTAAAAATTACCTTACACTATATTTATATATAGCATGTAACTTTATTTTAATTCGTTTAGCAATTCCGTTCCGAAGCCACCCGTTGAAATCAACGGGCCCAACACTATATAAATATATAATATCTGTTTTGTTCGTCGCTCGGAGGTTGATAACGACCGCATAATGAATGACCAGTGTGACATCGAGTCGTCCCTCGGACGGACAATTAGTATAGCCGACACATTAGGACCATCGCACACGTTCGTGATGTCGGAAACGCTAATGCGGTCCTGAGGATTAATGGGTTACACTTTTAACGCGAGAGGAAACCGTTCTTTGTATATTTTTTCTATATACACATACATACATACATATATATGTATATACATATATATAAACATATTTTTTTTCCAGAAGCGTATCGATTGTGTCGGTGTACCGCCTACAGCTTTTTCCGGCTCGTCGGTTACGGCGTGGGACGCTCGCCGGAGCTTAGCCGAAGAGCCCTGCGATGTAATTCAAAGTAAATAGAAAACGGTGCGGATGAGAAGGGGTTGAAATAAAAATAAAAATGTAGGTCTTTATCGTAAGCGGGCCCCTGTGCAAATATAGGGATTTTTTCGCTCACCGGTCGTGAATCAACGCTTGTTTGCGATGTCTGAGGTATTCCGGATTTGAGTGAGACGTTTCTTTTTATACCTGGTTATAACTTTAAATTTGATCCTTTCGACTTTATACGTATGCATAATTATTACATGTAAATATTATTACATGTATATTATATATATATATATATACATACATACATATGTAATATGTAGTGCCCGGCATTTTCCAGTGTTGTTCCACATTGCTCGGCGTTGGCCAGCGTCACTCGAGCGGATGACAGTTGGAAAAAATCTCTTCATAAGGATTTGACCCTCTTCAAAATATGTCTATAAACCACATTATTTAGAGTACCGTAGGATTTTAGTGGTGTAGTGCTAAATAAAAAAGTACCAGGGCTGTGTTTAATTTTTACGACCTGCCCCCCCCCCCTCGCTTTTTTCGTTACTTAAAAAATATGTATCATCATATTGGTAGTAGAAATATTTATAAAAAAATCAAATGCTAATTAACTTGAAAAGTCAATCAAAATGGTCATAGTAAGGTTTATTATTTTTTGCAATATAATATAAAGTTTTGAAAATTTTGTTAGATGATTCGATTTCGGCATCATTCAAAGTATCTATAATTTTTTTTCAATGGTTTGTTGTTGCACTCAAATGGGCATTTGAGTGAGGATAGGGTTGTAGTCACCAAATATTAAAACGAGAGTCTGCTCACAATATTTGGTATGCAAAATTGTTTATGAAATATATTTTTTAATTGTACTCAATTTTTTTCTCAATTTAATTGTACTTAGTTTCAAAACAATTTTTATATCAAAGTACCAGGACGGCGACCTGACTCCAAAATAAGTACCAGGGCGGTGACCTGGCCCGACTACACCACTGATTGTATACCGAATTTGTTTGATTTATATTGAAAACTGCGCTCACTTGCCCGGCGTTTCTTGGCAATTTTTATATAGGGGAAATCCAACATTAGGCTTCAAGTTACACAAAATAGCGTATCAAATTTTCCGGTTCTATGTACAAATGTATTAAAAATATATTGAAAACTAGTATTTCATTGTGGACAAACACACTTGTCCGGCGTTTCCCAGCAATTTTCGTATAGGGAAAATTCGAGTTTAAGTACCACAAAATAATATATCAAATTTCCGGTTTTATGTTCATAGATACGTATACATATATGTATATATAATATTAGCCCGGTGTTGCCCGGCCGGCTCTTAGTAAACATACGGTGAAATACATATATAATACCAAATTTGGTGGTCCAAAATTGAACACTGTGGAATCATTTTGCGAATAATCACATTTGTCCAGCGTTGACCGAGCGTTACCGTAAGAGGGTTCTTTGATTCTAGATTCAGTGTTGAGGTATGAGATAAATTATACTATACCAAATTTGTTGATCTCAAATTGAAAACTTTGGAATTGCTTAGAGCACAATAAAATTTACCCAGCGTTGACCGAGCGCCACTGTATGAGGCTTTTTCTATCCTGGACTCTGGGGTAATATACGGTGAGATACACAATATACAAAATTTGGTGGTCCTACATATGTACATTAAAAATGCGTAATTGCTTTGTATTCAATCACATTTGCCCAGCATTGCCCCAGCGTTATTTTTGGATAGTGGATTCCATATTAAGATACGGTGAGATTGACATATGTATATGTATGTACATAAATATATAGATGGAGTTGGTGATCCTAAATGGAAATCGATGAGGCAGAAATCTTGCCCAGCGTTACTCGGGCATTATTTTATATAGAAGTCCTTCGAATCCGGTCTCCGAGTTGAAGTACCATGAGATGGAATACCAAATTAGGTAATTATATGTATATATGGAAAACCGTGAAAAACATATTTAGTGCGAGCCCTTCTAAAATCCATCTATACATACCTACATATATATGTACATATATTTGAAGTCAGGAAAATAGTTTTAAGTTGAAAACTGTGGCTTTGCATTGTACACACACACTGTATTTTGTACATTTATATGTAATTACATAAATGATCCAATATGTAATAAAAGGATTCTAATCAAAATAAAGGACTCGTTGTATTGGGTTTTTTATAGTTTAATTGTATTTTTCCTTTCACAGCGAACTCCATTGTGCGAATGCTTTGTTATTCCTGGAAGTT
Organism: Arctopsyche grandis; assembly: GCF_051622035.1. Taxonomy (NCBI): domain Eukaryota; kingdom Metazoa; phylum Arthropoda; class Insecta; order Trichoptera; family Hydropsychidae; genus Arctopsyche; species Arctopsyche grandis. Next base: position 13,811,257 of record NC_135356.1, read on the forward strand.
TCATTGGCACCGAATTCTACGGCATGATTAGTATTGGAGACGCGAAAATAGGATTGGAGATAAATCTTGCGGTGATGTTAAGACGCATCCTCCACGCTGGAGATAATCCAAGCATGTAAATATTATTCATTGAAAACGGTTTTCAGTTTCCGGTGTGAAATCCGGATTTGCTCACATGCGATATATTTCAATACCATGTTTATTCTAGTCGATGGTTCCATTGAAATTCAGACTCGGGACATGAAATCCTCGCATTCGAGAAGCAAATCCTTCTTATTCGTTCCGTTCTACAGCACTAACGATCCGAAAATTTATAATAGAAAATTAACTATAGTCACACTTGCATACTATGAACATACATATAATACATATATACAATATATATATATATATATATATATATATATATATATATATATATATATATATATATATATTATTCGGAAAATTTACTCTGCTATAGACTACATATGTACATATAAATATGTACATTGTTCAAATGCTTATTTAATATTTTACGAAATGTAACACCAAATGGTAATATGTATATATGATGCTTTTTTTGCCAAGTAATGCTAAATTTATTAAGTTTGCTTTCATATTGTACGAAAAAATAAATGATGAAATTACGGTTGGCAAAAATGCCGTTACATGTGATAAATAGCCCGTCCCTCCCAACAACCTTCACGTTGAACCTTTTAAATTGAGAAAAATAAATAAATTTATAAAGCTAACGATGATATGGACACTCTTATGCAACATCCATATGAATATAATTTTGATTTTGCTTATTCATATAAGTTTTAGGTTTGGTTAAAGAAATCCTCCAGTTATTTATGAATGATCTTTTGCCAAGATCCATACTTTTGTATTATAATTATACTATAAATAACAATGAATAAATAAAGTGGGGGGGGGGGGTAGATAACCCTAGGCGCAAAATTAGGGGGAGAAGATGACCGCAAGCGCAAGATAAGAGGAGGTAGATGACCCCGGGTATAATATAAAGGGGGCACATGACCCCGGGCGTAAGGTGGGGGGGGGGGGGGGGGCGCTAAATCACAGTTGCTTATATCGGGGATTTTCAAAATGGTGATTATTATTTGAAATTTTACAATTAAAGTTTATTTAAAATGCATACGAGCGCTACAAGGTACATATTTACGAAAATGACAATACAATATATGTAAGTATTCGAAAATTATCAAAAACAAAAAGAATAAGAGAAAAGGGTAGTAGGACGTTTGAAATACATATCTACGGCTCTGCATCAATGTAAATACTATTATGGTTTATCATAAATTAAAACAGTGTGGTGTGGTATTTGAACATCTAAAATTTTATCTTCCTTGTTAAATGTACTGTCGCAAACGAGATAAAAGCTTCAAAGGGCTTAAATCAGAAGATACATGTAAACGTTTTTGTCTCGAGGCTTACCAGTTCATCCTTAGTTACATAGGTTAGCATCTTCAACAGAGTTTACATTATTTATATTAATACGACTTAAAACAGCTATCCCGTTCGCACTCTAATAATGGGGTATATGTTGTATAAATTGTATCGCAAACATACAGGAAATCAAAGTAAACTAAACTGAGTGAAATCGAGTTATAATGATATACATACATACATACTTAGGGTAAGGGATAGAGTTATTAAACGTATATTTGTGTTTGATACGCTCGGGGCATTTTGAGGTTCACGTCGAAGAGATACTGAGCTGGGGGCATGTATCGTACGAAATATCTCCATTTATCTCCTGCCGTAGCTTTCGTGATGTAATCTCCGCAAAATCTGCGATAAAGGAAAATTTAATTATTTTCCACTCACGTGACACGATACCTGTACACATTAGCGTATGTAAATTTCATCTCGCACACCCTATATCTATCTATACAAATGCACAGCGCATACGAAACTCGCACATACACATATATGTACATACTATGTTCGTCCGTGAGATGCCAAGGGCAAAAAATACGTCTACAATATTAGTTCGAGGCGTTTTTGGCAAGCCGTATTCGGTATGTATCGATATGAGTTTGTGTATTTGAAATGCCAGTGGAGTTTACTGAATGGGTTTGTGGTGGTAATTAAAGCGCCACTGGCGATACTATTTATCGATCTGATGCTAATTGCTAAATCCAAATTATGTAATATAAATATATTATGAATTTTGTTGAAAGTTCGCAAATATGTGTTGTTATTTTTGTTTTTATCAAAAGATTATTTGCTATTACAATAGATGTCGTTCGATACTTTAATATCAATTGATTTATTTAAATTTTGATAATTATCTCGCACTCTACATCTTCTTAAAATCACTTACTTTTTCTTTTATATTATTATAAAACGTTATGTATGTACTGTACATATATGTATCTATGCTATATATTATATGTTTATGCTTATTGAAACATTTAACTTTGATCATTCTACATTCTTCTTTGTTCTTAAATCCTCTACCCTTTCTTATTGTATTTAACAGTCATATATTTGGAAATAACATTTTCACTTTTAAATATAATACAAAGCTTTCAGCTTAAAAACTTTTTGGGTCATCACCTATTTAGTACCACCTTCACTGTCTTCTTTTTCAACATGCTTTCATAATACAACTACAGTTTTTTTTCACTATAAAATTCAACCTTTTGCAAACGGAATCCAACCATTTGCAAACGAAATCCAACCTTTTGCAAATTAAATCCCACAAATGCAAAAAGTTGAATTTCATTTGCAAAAGGTTGAATTTCATTTGCAAAAGGTTGAATTTCATTTGTAAAAGGTTGAACTTCCTTTGCAAAAATTTGAATTTTATGTTTAAAAACTGTATTTGCTTTTCAATGTTCTATTTTAAAGAAATGCTGTTTTCTAGAAGATTCCAAGGGTTTACTGTAATTAAAATTAAATTAAAATTAAAAATTTCCAAAAATTTGTAGTCTGAATGTCTTCTCAAATAAACTTTCACTTAAATATTATATTTGACATTAGAATATTTTTGAGAAAAAATAAATAACATTGCTAAATAACTTGCTTGCATTGGTAAATAATTTGCTATTGGAGATCTTGAACATTTACTCATTTATTTAATCTCTTTGAGATAATCTGTTTTATAACCATTTCGTCGGAGCGCCACAACGATGTAAGTGTCACATGTGCAAGGAGACAACCAATTTAATCGTTCATGCATGCATTTTTCTTGGTTATAAAACCTAAAACTCTGATAGGAAACAATTAACTTGGAGTCACATACATATATCCAAGTTCTGGTCAGCAGCATCGAGCTATGGACTGAACTCATGATTCCGTAGTTATATCTGGTTATGATAATTAGGATAAAATGAAAAACACATAGAGCATTATCTGTAAAAAAAATAGTTTATGTGTACAACGTTATGTAATTTAGTTGAAATTACCGCTGAAATTGTTGTAAACAAACTATTACTAAAATTGACCGATTCTTTAGGATCATTAACCCAGTTTTTCGCTAAAATTTCGCCCCATTGAAACATACCCAATTTACTCCTACGCTTATCTGCATATCTAGACTTGATATTCCGGAACAATTTCTCAAACAACGAGCGTCCTTTGTGACAATTCTGAATTTCCCAAACGCTCGCGAAATTGGGTCGTCGGACGGTGCAAATAATTCAAGTGGATAAAATCGCAACTGAATTTAAATTTTAAGCGATGAGATTTTGAGGCTTGTGTATATGTAAATTGGTGGTTCTTAACCTGGGGCGATACGCCTCACCACCAATGTCTCCTAAGGTGCATATTATACGATTTCGATTAAGTAAGTGCTTTTCGGTCTACCGAACTGTTCCAGTAATCGAATATGGAATGTTCATCGAAACACCACATAACAAGTGCAAGCTTTTGAACCGTTATATTTGAAAGTGGCGGTATTAAAAACACTATTTTAGTTTGACTTAATTCACAAATTGTTATCACTACTTTTAACTCGATATGTCCAGAATCTTGGAAAAGCAATATAAAATTATTACAGGCCAACATAATTTTTTGATATTGTTAAACGCAAAATATTATATTTACTGTTTTACGAAATATTTCTCGAAATGAAGAAAAGTGGACTTTAAATATAACTATCGCGACTATTGCGGCTAGTTAGATTCGCGTCGTAAAAAAAGTTAGTATTAAGTATTCCAATAAACACCTCATCTTATATAAACAATAGTCCGTTTCTATGTACCTACCTAATGTAGCCTGTTGATTTCAACCAGTGGCTTCGGAAAGGATTTGATACAAGAATTAATATTATATATAAATATTATATTATATGTTATATATAAATATAGTGTAAGGTAATTTATAGGCGCGCGCGCGTATTAATAGTAAAAATTTCGTCAATGAATGTATGCGTGTGCGTCTTCGTGGATGTGTGTACGCTCCCGCGCATCTGACGCCGACACTCGTTCCAACTCAGGCGCTCAATATCAGGAGCACACGTCAGATTTCATTACCCCACTAACCCACTTCTCCGCTTCCCCGCGTCTCCTCGTTTTTTTTTTTTAATCCCTATTCTTATCCACACATCTCCTTTATATATATATATATGTACATACCCACAAACATACATATATCGGATCCGTTTTTATATATATTACTAGTGTTGTGCCCGTTGATTTTAATGGGTGCTTTTGGAAAGGAATTGAAACACGAATTAAAATAAAGTTATATGTTATATATAAATATAATGTAACATAATTGATAGATGCGCGTACGTATTAATACTAAAAATATCCGATCCTTTCACCCGTTTAAAATAATGAATGAAGGGGTGTGTATCTCTTCGTGGATGTGTGTATGTGTGTACGGGTGTGTATGTGTGCACAACATCAGGAGCACATGTCAAGTATTCGGATCCCCACTTCCCCGCTTCCCCGTGTCTCCTCGACTCGATTGGTCTTCACGCCACACCCCTAAGCATGACGTATACTCCTGGTATTATAAGATTTGATTTTTTTAAATCTCCATACTTGTCCATGCACTCGCCACATATACATATACCCACAAACATACATACATACATCGCGTCCGTTTTTATATATAATATAATATATTATCTATATATGTATAAAAATGAATGTCTGATTGTCTGTCTGTATCGTATAGGCTTCTAAACCACTCAACCGATTACGATGGAACAGGATTTGTTGTATGCATGTCCGGGAAGCTTACTGTAAAAAAAATCGCCCAAAAACGGGAATGAGTGGCATTGCAACGCAATGTTTTCGCGTCGCGACCTGACTTGTTAGGGTAAAATAAACAATCAATTTAATAATTTCAAATGTGTTCGTTGCCTGCATTTTTCCGCTGTTAAATGCTGGATAAGTCAGATTATCAGGACAGGATTAACTCGGGAACGGGAATTGCATGCGTTATTGTGGCATTGCAACGCAAGCCGGGTTTAGCTAGTTTTTTACATATATACATATATTATATGAAAAGGTAATAAATTTGAAGTCTATATATGTATGTGTATACATATGCATGTATATGTATTGCGCAGCAAGTCACGAATACTAAAATGTTTAGATACTAGCGTAGATCACCCGATTATCTAGACACTATTACCACTACCACTAGTGATATTCTTCAGTAGTAGAATATACATAGAGATACATTATCTGTTCCGGTTGTCTATCCGTTAGTTTCGACCGAACGATTTCGACGGGAGACGACGACGATCTGATCGCGTTCCTCACGCAACCGACTTCCTTCCCTGGGGAACGACCGAAACTGAGGAGACCCAATTTCCAAAATCGGTTGCGTTAAAATAAAACACTTACAAAAAAAAAGAGTTAAAAAAAAGAATATATGCGAGCGAAACTAGGCTATCATGAGTGGTCGTTGAAGCTTTCTCGGGACAGGATGTCTTTTTTCTGTTCCTGCATCATTAAAACGTGACTCAGTCGCAAGTCAACCAAAGGAGTAGACATTTTTCAAGAAAAGAGATATTTTCACATTACATATGATTCATGTTAGGTAAGGTATCATTACGATGTACGACAAGACATAATACATATATTGTATACATACAATATACTAATGTTTTTACCCGTCTTCGCTTTGTATTTGTGATACAAACTGCTTAAACGTGGCCAATCTAATAGTATCAATATAACATTTTATTAAATTTATTTGAATAGTTTTATTTAATTTAAATTTATTTGTTCGATGACGTCACGGATTTACGAACCACCAATAGTTATATACAAACATACAAAGTAATCGAAATTATATATTAACCATATATAATTTATAACGGAAAAGATGTTTGTATGTATGTGTATTTTTTGCATGGACAAATATGGAAATTAAAAAAAAGAATCAGTTCATAAGTATGCTGGAGATCGCGCAGTGAACCCTGACAATATCACACAAACATACACCTGATCATTTTTATGTGGACGGCTTTTCTAGTCGCTGGATTGCTCGTTTGTACGCGGACGACCGGGTGATAGTTAGGGTGAAAATACACTGAATAGTACGGAACGTCACGTTCTTGGCTCCACGCTGTGACAGTGAGTGTTTTCCAAATCGAATTCACCGTTGTCGATCATTGTCAAACAAGGATAAATACAAGGATAAAATATCACCGAAAACACTCTAGTGTGATTTTTGGAACTGTGTACCATGTATATGGGCCGTTTGTTGCGTTTGCTGCATTTTTTTCGCATGTTTAAAATTATCTAAAAAAAATCACGTACCACATACCATTCAGTGTGTTTTCGCCCTAAAGGGTCGGAATGAGGTGGCAGTAATAAATAACATGCTAAATAATTATAAAGTGTAGAAATTATTGTATGGCTGTGCATGCTAAAAGCGCTAGCGGTAATAGCCTCGGGTGTTATTAATGTATTAATTCATTTCCGAAAGCACTTGTTGAAATATCACTGGGTAAAATACTAGTATAACACATTTAAAATAATACTTGTTGGTGTTGAGCATTTCTGAGATTCTAAAGTTTTTTTAAAGTTTATATTTCTCCACGATGTAATTACAGGTTACATTTGGGCAAGATATATGGTACTAAACTTGTACATTTGTATATAAATTTATAACCGTTTCAATAATGAAATCAGATAAATTGGCAAACTCTGATAGGAAACGATCAACTCGAAGTCAAAAATAGTCAAGTTTGACCAGCAGCACTACAGATTATACTCGGAATAAATTATTTTCAAATGAGTTAAGCTCACGGTATTGAACCAGGCAACCTTTCATATATCATTACAAAATATTTAAAAGTTGGCTAAATTAAAAAAGAGAACATTTTGACCGTATTTGATAAAAGAGAGAAAGCAAAAGAATTTTGTCAAAAAAAGTGGACATTTTATTTTGAAAAAAGACCTGTCGGAAACCCTGAACTATCCACTAATGTTTTATTTAAGAAAAAATTCTACTGTAACCGTTATTTTTTTGTAATGACAGAGCTTCGGCGATGACGCTTTCAACATTGTTAATGGATCGGTTCGGGAACTCGATGATTATAATAGCGAACGACGATACAAAAAGTTTGTCGATGTAGAAAAAAAATTATGAATGATGAGAGACTGGGTTTGCGATGCGTTCATATCTCTCGTCTTTACGCAAGAAATAGTGACTGATTTTTTCATTGTTCGCCTTTGCGTAATTTGAAAAGAGTCTTTCACTCGACTGATGCCGTTTATTGTTCGACGGATATTCGCAACGCGATGCGAAATTGCAGATTATTTCAATTTCAGTCGGAGTTTATTTTGAAAGCGATTAAGTCCAAGCTCCAAACAAACAGATCGGTGAGTTTACAGATAAACACCGCACAGTAAGTCAATACACATTGGGTAGGAGCAACTATGTATGTATGTATGTATGTATGTACATATTTATTATAAGAGTTGAAAGTGTGTTTATTTGGCTTAAAATATCACACCTTATTTTAACCCCAGTATATTTATACATGCGTATATAAATAGATTTGCGATATTTTCCGAAAAGGCATTAATCACATTTTCCAGAACATTTTCACTTTTTAATATGCATATACATATTTTATATACTCACTTAGTGAAATTGCTCATTTCAAAATGCGTAATACAAAATTGCTTGTCGCTTTGTTTGTGTATCAATCAGTCTATAGTACTCTTATAAAAATCATTAAGCGGATAATTTATATTTGACGGATCTTGACTAGACTGTATTTTAGTTTACAGACAAATCTTTGCGTGAAAGCTCACCTTTTGAAGTGAGGATTTAGTCCTCTTTCGAAACGGACGGCTCAATTAAATACACGGTAATTGTTTCCAAAGGAAAATCGGTTGATTACTATTTGAAAAGTGTCTGAAATTGGCGATGAAAAGTAATTTACAAGCCTGTCTGCTTCAAATATTGACTTTGAGCACGAAAGCCGACCGTTTAGCTCGAACTTAAGCCCGATTTGAAAGCCGTATAAATCTTATTTATTCTATCGCTCTCAATGATTTTACAAACATGTGTTACGTATGTATGAACATAGATAATTAGATGGTTATAAATTCATGTTAAACGGCTGGGTTTTAAAACGACGTTCGTTTTACGACCGTGAGTCACTTAAAGTTTTATCGCAGGTGTACAAACATACATACATCCATACATATGAATGTACATATATAAGTTATATAATATAACTACATATACACATCTCTTAAATTACATTAAAACATTTTTTTTTTTGAACAAAGGTCCTGGTTTTGAATTTGAAAATAATCTACATATTAGTGAAGTAAAAATATATAAAAATGTGAGAGCCTTTTGATGCAAATTTTATAAAATACCAGCTGAACCCGGCATGCTTTGCAATGCCACAATAACCCAAGCAATTCCCGTTCCCGTTCCCGTTTCTCTGTGTTTCGATAAGTGAATACTTCGGTTTCAAATTAATACTTAATAATCAAATTAAATTACATTAATGATAATTTGTCACAAAAACGCAGGCAGCTAACACATTTGAAATTATTCAATTGTTTGTTTATTTTATCATAACAACGCAGGTGGAGACACGATAACATTTGAAATTATTGCATTGCAATGCCTCTCATTCCCGTTTTTCCCGTTTCCGTTCCCATTTTTGGGCGATTTTTTTACAGAAACCATCGTGGAAATACACACAATAACTCCTGTAAGTATCATCGCAATCGGTTTAATGTTATAGGAACGCATACGGGACAGACAAACAGAAAAACATTGATTTTTTATATACCTACGTATATGTAGATAGTGTCAGAAGTCAAAACAATTAAAATCTGACAAAACGAGTGGGGGGCGGAAAGTCAAATAAACAGGGCTGGCTCTAGGTAAAGAGTTAGTTGTCACCGTCTCCAAAATTTTCGAATTTTTAAACATGTCTATGAAAATTACATTTCACTGTCGAGTAAGCGGAAACAATTGAAATCTAAATCGGGGGTGAAACCTCACAAAATGTCAAAAAGAGTTTTAGGAAGTTTTCCCATGACATTGTGCATAGTGAAACTAATAAAAACCTCGTAATAACAATCATTTTCAAAGAATATTAATATATGTATGTATGTACAAATATATAAATATACAGAAAATAAATAGTTCCAATATATATTTTTTCAATTGAGGTGAATCCAGTGCTCGAATCCGGGAACCTCTGTAGTTAGCGCTAATACGAACAACAAGCCATACTGCTGGCTATGAAATTTATGAATTAATCCAAAAATTTATTGTATTTAATAGGCACAATATAATTGTGGGTAATGTTCCATGTGGGTGACATTCCATGTGGACAATTTTCCATGTGAGCAATGTTGGTGTGGAAAATTTTCTTTTGAAGAAATTTTGTAAATCAAACCAAATAAACGTGGCAATGTCAAAAATATGTAAGCGGAATTAACTCATAATTAACTTAAATTGTTTTGACTTTTAAAATTTGCAAGATAATTGTTTATAAATATTTGAAAGCGAAAAAAATTACAATCAATAGTTAAAATATCTGACATTTGGCAAAGCAATACTATATTTTGAAATAAATACTGCAAAAGGCAAAAATCCGTTAAGATTGCACATTTTTTAAAACGCACATATCTCTTAAACGAGAGCAAGACAATAAAAACTATTGTCATATTCGAATTCAGTGGGTCAAACTCAGTAAAGATTGATTATTCTCCGCTTCGGCAAGTAAAAAACGTGATTTTTCGTTGGTAAGCGTAATTGCCATATTAAAATTGTGCATATGGACTTTTTCACAGAACTGCACACGTATCCGATTTAAAAATCAGTGATTTTAATAGCCACATAAAAGTCATAATCTATCAAACAAGCTAAAATGTTGCACTTTCGTATGCATACACTCTAGCGGATTTATGGACAACCATTTATTACAACCATAAATGTGCACAAGAAATACATAGATTGGGTTTGTAGCCGTAACAATGTTTCAATAACACGTACATACGTGTTTACGTAAACTCATCGTTGCCGACGCGGCATATGACCTTTACACAAATGAAGCGCTTTAAAACAATATTGCCAGTGGAATAAATTGTGCGCTTTAATGTCGTGTTTGCTCGAGTCGCGTCGCTCAAACAAGCAAGCACTATCGGCTAACAATATATTCCTCGCGTGAACATACATACGTACATATATTCCGAATTATATGTAAGTATTTTGAAAATTATGAATTTACAGCCTCTCAAGGACTGGCTCTACATTGTATATGTACATAAATATCAATTTCTTTTAATACTGAAATAAAAAGCCTCTCACTGAGAAATTTACTATTTCTTTTATTTATTATACATTTATATAACTAGCTAGTTGTTAGCATATAAAGCTTTGAACAAAGTGGTCACGGGTTCAAATCCCACTGGTTTCTGTTGATCAGACTTTGGATTTGTGACTCCATGTCGATCGTTTCCTATCAGAGTTGGCAAGAAATTGGCAACCTTACCCATTTCATTGCAAATATAGTGTTCAGGATAATATGCTTTTACAGAATTTCTCTGAATTGTTTAAAAATCCTGCAAAAATTTACAAATTTGACCATTTATGTCTCTGTGGATATTAATTGATATGTATTTACATATCAATTGACAGTTAATTGAAATGTATTATTTATATATATATATATATATATATATATATATATATATATATATATATATATATATATATATATATATATATATATATATATATATATATATATATATATATATATATATATATATATATATATATATATATATATATATATATATATATATATATATATATATATATATATATATATATATATATATATATATATATATATATATATATATATATATATATATGTATAATAGTAATAATTAAAGCCCGGACCCAGAGAGTGCCGCGTATTGTTCAAATGTTGTAAATGCATTGTTAAAGGTTTACCGAACCTTTTTTACAAAGGATTTACAACAATGGAACAATGAGCGGCACCTTGGCTATCCTACCTCTAGTAATAATACGTGTATCAAATGTACAATGGTTCTGGCCACTGGCCAGGAAGGTTGAATAGGGGTTACCGGTAAGGCCTTCCTGGTATAATTAAAAAAAATAATAATTGCCGTGAGAGGTTGCCCCAAGATGCATATGTATGGTAAATTTTTTTCTTGGTGGTTGTGTTAATGCTAACCACCTGCTGTGCTGCTGGTCAGACTTGGATATTTAAGTCGATCGTTTCCCATCAGAGTTTGTCTATTTATCTGATTTCATTGTTGAAACGGTTCCTTATTAAATTGGCAAAACCATCAAATTCATTATTTGAATATGATTTCAAATGTATATCAATTTATATTTGTTTAATAGCATATGTGTCGCTCAGGGGCAACCCGTAGTGGCATAGTATAATATAATATAATTTAATATATGTATATATATATATATATATATATATATATATATATATATATATATATATATATATTTATATATGTATACAATATAACTGCATCATGGATACACTGGTATAATCGAGATATTCGATATACGACGAATTTGGAAGAAACACATTCTATTAACAATACAGGTAAGCATATTTTATTTTAATATCAGCAAATTCGATATGTGGCAAATATCTCAAGAATTCTATCTAATATTACGATAGACGCACATTCTCTTAAAGGCAGAATTAATACTGAAAGAGTGTACGTAGTTTGTGGTAAATGCCGGGGTTGTTCGGACTGCTGCATGTCCTAACACTCGGCTACCTGCCTTTAAAAGGAGGGTGCACACGGTGGACAAGCACTCTCTAGCGAGTAGCGGTTCCGCATGGACCTTAATAGAATAAAACTGAATTCGGCCTAAAATTTGGACCCCGAACCCACCAATATTGTAACGTGGGAACATGAGAGTATCCACTGTCTAAGTGCATTCGTGGGTGAACAATAGATAGTCCGGATTAGGCTAACGGGAATCAGTAAGTGCCTTCGTAAACAATAGACTGCATTCGTAAACAATAGACTCACCAGGGTAGACCTTAAAGTGCCAAGACAATAGACACATTAATGGACCGGGAAAGCTGTGGTGGGCAAAAAGGAGATACACACGACAGATCAGATTATTCTGGAGTGAGCGTATGGATCCGTATGAAACTATTGAATCGTTGAATAAATGCTGTGAAGCGATGTTGGCCTTTCAATTGGATACTGAACCCACTCTTACGCAACAATATTAAGAAAATGGTATAAAAATCATAATGTACAAATATGCGGCTCATTACAATCCAGTGATCCTTCTAACCAATAGCGATCGTGCATTTTCCGCCTACTCGTGGCATGGATTGTAATCTAGAAGGATTTTAAGATTTCGCCCTCGAAGCGAACACGCACACGCTTTAAAACTCCAAAACTTTTCCAAAAGGGGGGAGGGTTGGAAAAATGTTTCGGCACAACCCTTATTATCCCGAAGGCATTATCCTGGCGACTGGCGTCATCGTTTTGTCATAATGTCAACTTGGAGAAAATCCACGGGATATCCGAGGACCTCTAAACTCTTCAATCCCCACACCTCCCCTTTCTGACGTGTCACCCCTCCCCCCTTCTCCCATTCTTTGGATGGGGAAAGAGGGTACCATTTTAATGCTCAGGAGGGCCGGCTCAATCCATCGGCCCCTTCAAGGGATACCTCATTTCTGATTCTCGAAGGGTGTGAGGGAGGAATGAGGAAAGGGGGGGGGGACACACGAACGGAGGGTTTAATGAAAAATTCGATGCCTTGCCAATCGCGCGACGGCAATATTACCTTAAAAGCTTTGGGACATTGATCTCGACGTATATGTACACGTTATAATGTATATGCGTGTACTGACTGGGTAAATTTGAAAGCCTTCACAATTCCCAGTGTATTTATACACGCTTATATATACACATTTATGTAATACAAATGGGACGAATGTTTTGTGTTGTTAAAACTGAATGGATTTCATACATATTACATACTCTTAGCTTTTATTTAGGTAGCTTAATTTTCGACAAATCTTTCAAAGTACTGGTATGTACTTGAAAAGATGACGGGTAAAGGTTTTTAGAAATGGATAAAGATCTGGTTTTGAACTCGAGGCTAAGATCCACCCAAAATATTTTCAAGCCATTGAAACCAATCTACAATTGACTCATCCCAAATATATATTAGAATTACGTGTATTAGATAATTGAAAATGTACTTAATTACAACAATGATACTTATTAAATCGGTTCGGTGACTATTTCATATACATATGTTGATCTCGCATTCATTACAAAGATCCCGATCGCGGAATATTTGGCACTCGAAAATTCCACCCACCGAGAGTCATCCACGCCAACTATGACCGAGATATGATATTCCGTGGAGATTTTCGTGGCAACGATTGTCGTGTGCAAGATCGTCATGTACAAAAAGATCCGTTTACCTGTTTCATCAAATAGTGCAAAAATTGACGCTTTTAAATAATAATTGATTTATGCAAATGAAACAGTAACAAAGATGAACATAGTAAATGAAAAATAAAATGATAAAAATGGTGAAATAAATTATTCATTGTAAAACATCAACCCTGATATTTCCATTTCCGCAAGAAACGTGCACGTGCAAACTAGCACGTGCGTAGTTCTTACTTTAAACAAAGCCACTGAATTCGATATATATTTTCATATCAGAAAGTAACAAAAAAAAACAAATCATTTTATTATTATTTTAGCTTTGTACCTATACATAGTTATGTATAGCATTATTACAATTTAACTGACTTTAAAATATTTTATAATTAACTAGTGGTTTTATTATTAACCCGGCTTCACTCGGTATTTGTAATATAAACAGTTTAAACATGGCAAAACAATTTAATAGTAAAAATTCATTCGTTTTTTTATTAAATTTATTTGAATCGAAAAAAAAAAATTCGACGATATCGATGTCCTCGTCCTAGAAACTTTGATTTGTTTTCGATGCTCTCAACAAGCCTTTAAATCTTACATACATACATTGTTTGTTTCGAAATCATATATTAGGTTAAAAAATTGTGACAAAATACTGACGGACAAAACTCTGATCTGGATGAATAATTTATTTATTTTATTTATTTACTAACTTCGCAGATCCAATATTGAATTTATGTAGGTCTACACATAAGCAACCATAAATATCGAAAATATGCATAGTTTAAAATACGCTTATACTACATATATGAACATATATCGAAAATCATATCAAACGCACCTACGTATGTGCTTAAATATCATATTCATACTCAGTGAACCCCAATAAGACGACAACCATAGTAAATGACGGTAGAAAAACGCGTTTGAATAGCTAGCTGTTATCCCTACGATCTGTCACAATATTTCAATGTTATTTTCAATGAGTTCGTTAATGATTAAATTCCTCTACCTTAAATTTCGAAATATGAAAAACAAATTAGCTTACTTCAATATATGTTGGTAAAATATCTAAACTATCTAAAGAGTGGAAGTGGTTCAAAATCAAATCACACATTTTTGTCGTGCAGGAATTTCGTGGTACGAACAGAATTAAGATAATTAAATAAATAATGAAACTTACTAATAGTGTCCAATTGACTATAAATAAAAATATAATAATTAATTTTATATTAGAAAATTCTAACAGATCGACAACATTATGAAATATCACTTTATTATTTTAAAAAGCTTTAAAGTTTTTATTTAATTGAACAATAAAATTCAAGTGAATCCCTTTTAAAATTACTCGGCATAGTACTTTTACTCCGCCCCGCGTGTAAATATCTTGGTGTAAAAATTTTGTTGTGAGAGAGTACACTCCATTATGTACAATTGCTCGAATTCAATTTATTCTTGGGTTTCCAAAGTGCTATAAATTAGCTACATATTATGTTCTCCTCACAGTTGAATAATTTACTACGCTTTTACACGTATAATATTCCACGCTATTTGAAAAAAAAAAACTTCTGACGCTATTTTCGTACCCTTTCAAGGTATATTTTACACCCACTTACAAAAAGAAAAGCGATATTCACGTATTCGTAATATATTGTAAATTTTGTTGCAGATAACGCGTGCGATTGATTGGAATTAGTTGAAACGGTGACTTTGTTCATTTTCGTTGCCGTTAGCAAAAAGGTTTCGTTTTCACGTTCGATTAAGTTTTATTGCGTGCTCGTTATACTGCTTACGTTTAAGAAGCGAATCGTATGAGAGTTCAAACTCGATAAAATTATAATCTTTTAAAATCTAAACGAGAAAAGGAGATTGACTCGAACTTCATTGCCGTCTACGGTGCAATAAAATTTTATCAGATTAAAAGCAATTATTTCGACGGAAATTCAACTGGAAAATTTAAATTTTCATTGCGTATTATAATTAAAACGGACTCACTTAATTGTTACTGCATGTATTCGACTATTATTTGATAGGTCTGTGATTCAAACTTTACCCGAAATAGAGAAATTTATTACATAGTTTGACGATTTAAGATATTTTAAAAATACTACCCGTCATTGACGACCATTTCCGAACTTTTGCTCAAACGTTTAAAAGTTTGGAAAAAAGCATGATAGTTTCCGACCACTTCTAAAACACGATTGGTTTGTTCTACATATACATTTAAAATGAAAATTGTAACAAACATTTGCTCGGTGTTTAAAAAAGCTCTTCAAAAGACTCGGATCCTACCCGCATAGATAAAAAGGACTATTTGAAAATTGGACGATGGAGTAATTGGTTAGCTCGCCGAACTCAGATATACCTGTAAGAGGATATTTGTGTTCGCGGGTCACCGGTTCGATACCGGGGCAAGTCTCGACGAATGAATTTATACAAAGTTTAGGATTTTTATCGATTCATTATGTTCGGCTAGCGTTAGGACACACACACACACATGCACACACAGATTGGCGTCTTTATATATACATACATAAAATATAATAATGTATTTCTCGCAAATTTGCTGTGTATAAAAAAAATGTTGATTGTTCATCGATGTCTATTGTATTTTAGTACTGTTATATTTGAAAACCTGTTAGTACTTATGTACATACGAGCGTACATTTTTTTATTTACATATATGTATGTTTATTCCTGTGTATTTATTATGTTTTATATTTTTTATATTATATAATATAT
Organism: Arctopsyche grandis; assembly: GCF_051622035.1. Lineage (NCBI taxonomy): Eukaryota > Metazoa > Arthropoda > Insecta > Trichoptera > Hydropsychidae > Arctopsyche > Arctopsyche grandis. The sequence continues at coordinate 13,827,888 of NC_135356.1, forward strand.
GATATTATAATTCAAATTGAGAAAATTTATATCGAATGTTTTGTACAAGAAATGTCTCTTTCCACTCGTTTTCTGTTCAATCCTATTCAGAAGACCGTCGGAGGAAAACTTTTTCCAAGGACACTTTACTACATTGCAAACAGTAAAAATGTCTGACAGTTACAAATATGTAACTCAAAATCTTTACAACAAAAGTTAGGGGTTGGGTACATTAGCTTTGAACCCAGTTTTAACATTTCTTTATAATAATATCGTTAGAAAACTTTTTTTATTACAAAAACTAGACAATATGTGACAGAAAAGGAGCAGGACAATAGTAAATTCGAATATATTATATTTTATATCAAATAAAAATTAAAGCATACTTATAATTAGCCACATGGGCGTAACAATTAAAAGTAAATATTGTCAGGGCCTAAGTGGGGGCTTCATACTGTTCATAAAATTATGAAAATATATTTGTTTTGTGATTAAGTAGTTATGTAATTGAAAATACTTTTTTTTTCAAAGGTATCGAAACGTTTAAGTAAATGCCGACAATATACAAAAAATATTCTTTGGGCAGACCGGCATAATGGTTATATGGATAACCAGTTATATGAATGGTTGTAGTTTTAGCCTAGTTTTTCCGATGGTTTATTTAATATTTTGAATCCATAAAATGGTTCCCATTTTTGCCTAAAGTTAAAGATAACGAATCTTCCGTACCAATTCTTATTTTTTTTTTCAAATACACATTTTTTTCTCTTATTAACATAAAATCTGCTAAAAAGATATTCTGTTTTAATGAACTAAATCAAATATCGTATCGGATTTGTCTGCGTGGTATCAACGGAGTTATTCTGTCGGTGCGGCTTTATCGGCGCAGCTTTTTCGGGTAACCAGTTTGGATAAATTAAATCTAGACTACATACATACAACCAGTGTATAGTCAATAAGTAGAATTGTTTATTATTTGTAACGATTATTTTGTGAACATCATAGAAATTGAAAATTATAAAATGTATAGGTATATATAAGTCATTTAGGTATATATAAGTCATTTACAGAATTTCTGACTTTGGGTCACTAGTCAAACTAATTATCTTGTTAAAAAGCGTAGTACCTGCTCGATTCAATGATGCACGTATCAATATATGTATATATATATATATATATATATATATATATATATATATATATATATATATATATATATATATATATATATATATATATATATATATATATATATATATATATATATATAAATATTTTAGAATCGCAGCTACCGCTAATATATGTATGTATGTATGTACTATATATCCTCAAGATGAGATTGTTTAATTTATTCAAATTTTTTTCCACACAAGCTTAGTTAGTGGAAATGAGTTTCGTTCATTAGCCAAAACGCAGTTATAATAACATGGGTGACAACAAGAGCCAAACCAGATAAACAGACGAGAGTTGGCCAACGTCCCAAATGGTCCGTGCCAGGTCTCATTCTGTAATCTTAATGGTAGCCTTTCAGGAAAATGCTCAATATGCAACCACACTGAACGACCTCCCATTATGGCTCAAAAATAATAAAAAAGGTATAAGATATACAAACGTATAATCCATACCAAACTGAAAACTATTGAAGGTGGACATTCACGCTAAGACTCGTATGTATGTACATAGATACACAAATCAACCAACAACTACATAACTTGTGTTCACAACACAATTAAAGGTATATTTATATTATCCAGCACGGCACGTAAACAACCCGAAGCATCGGTGAACGCAAAAAACTACTTCTACTATTCATACTGTATGTACAGAAGCACGCGTTTCAGCACATTCAGACTTTTTGTAGCCAAGTGCAAGGCAAAATCGACTTACAAATACATTACAAATCGTATCACCAACAGCGTGGACTAGTTGTTAGCATATTATGCTTTCGAACAGAGTGCTCACGGGTTCGAAATCCACTATACATATAGTCCCGCTGCTGGCCAGACCTTGGTTTGTGACTCCAGGTCAATTGTTTCGTATTCGAGTTTTACAATTTTTCTGATTTTCATTGAAACGGTTCCTGTAAAAATTGACATCTCCTTCCCTAGCTCTCTTGCTAATCTCAAGTTATTCAGCGTCTTTAGGTTCGCCAATTTGATTATAAAATGCTGCAAAAATTTCTCCATAGATGTCGCTGTGGATCTTTGTATGAATTCGCAGTGTATACAATTGCTTTTGTATATTGAATGATTGTATTGTATCTGTTTAAGTGCACTCGTCGCTTAGGAGCGACTTATAAAGGCGAGTATTGATAAAATTAAAAAAAAAAAGAAAATATATAAAGTTACTGACCACTTGAATTCATCAATTATTATTTTTACATTTTCCTCTGTGATCATAAATAAAACGATATATTCATAATCGATACCATGAATATGCATCTACAATATGTATGTGTGCTTTTCACAGCATTATTTGATTTGCGTGTGCATAAATAACATTTCAGCATGAAATTGATAAGGTTCATACGCCAATTTCCCGAAACGAAAAGACGAAGCAACATTTCCATAATATTAACCGACGAATCGTAATCTCAAGTTATTTAGTGTCTTGAGGTTCGCCAATTTAATTATTAAATGCTGCAAAAATTTCTACATAGATGTGGATGTTTGTATGAATTCGCATTGTATAAAATGCTTATGTATATTGACTGTATTGATTGATTATATTGTATCTATATAAGAGAGCTCGTCACTTTGGAGCGATCTTTAAGGGCGATTGTTCATGTTCTATGAAATAAAAATCAATATTTTTACAATATGTCGTTTCCGAAAATGTTCATAGCGTATGCGCATATTTTAGTACACCTGCACTCGCTACTATGATGTCATGTGTGAATATTTCCACAGTGGCCGCTCTGCTTGATACGTTAGGCTTTATATATACTGCTGTATAATATGAATGGATCGTGTCGGTTAATACTGTTACGTATACGCCACGTACATATAACGGAACATATCCAAATAGAATGTACCAAAGAATACTTTTCGTACTGCTTTTTACGAATAGTTTCCAGTCTGTGATGTACCAGTATAAATATACTTTAGATTTGAGTATTGCCCATAGTTGTCTCAAAATGTAATGAAGCAATGAACCGGACTTTATATTTTAGACTACTTTAATCTCTCTGTAAACGCTCACCTTGAAGCTTAATTGTAGAAAGGCTGAATCAACAATAGGAAGCCCATGTAAACATATGAAAGAAACGCTCAAACAGCTTACAGGAAAAGGGTATTCATATTAAAGTATCTAGTAATTCGTCTTTTGTAGAGTTTTAAATAACAAAAGTACAGTTAATCGAGTGATTCTAACTATGTACATATATATGTACATAGTTAGAATCACTCGTAGTTGCGTAGTTGTCTCAAAATATGATTAAGAAATGATCCAGAAATTATAAGTTAATGTTGTACCCAGAGATCCCACGAGAGATCTACCTACGAAAAATCTTTCATGAATGTCCACCTTTAAAATTGCAAGTATAACGAGTACATTTGGTCCGCAGTGATGTTACCTCCATTATCGTATATCAAAACGCTAGCGTGCACGACAGGTAGGAAGCAAGATGTATATTTATTATGCGCTAAAATATATGATACACACTGCGTTTTAAATTTTAAGATAAAAAGACAAAGAAAAAGAGGGAAAATAGAAAATTTAGACTGAATTAATCGCATGGCGAACAAAGGCCACTGAAAATGGCTACAGTATAGATATATGTATATTTCATATACCATGTAAACGTTATTAGCGATCGAATCTGAGTTCAAATTAGTCAAAATCTCGAGGTCGAATTTTCACATGATCACAAAATGTCAGCGGAGTGGTAACGGTTCGATTCTCACTAATAGCTTCTAGACAGACCTGGGTTTGTGACTCCAGGGCGATCGTTTCATTTCAGAGTTAGCCAATTTTTCTGATTTTCACTGAAGGGGTTCGTGTAAGTCGGCATTTTATTTACAATCTCGAGTTATTCCACGTCTTGAGGTTCGCCAAATTTATATAGTGAAATGCCGCAAAAAGTTCTTCATAGATGTCACTGTGGATGATATTTGTATGAATTCGCATTGTATAAAAATGTATTAGTATATTCGTCGCTTTGGAGAGATCTGTAAAGACGAGCTTACATGCTCGATTGAAATAAAATAAAAATTTGGTCACTTTAATAAATCTTACAATATATATTTATGGTCAAAAGCTGGATTTACAAATTTGCTTAAAAAGTACCGCGAAAGTTGCCGCACGCAAAGAGTTAAGATCAATTCATAGACCAGCAGCTACACGTAAACAGCAACACTAAAAGTATTCTTTGGAACATTTATATGGACATGTTCCGTAATATTATATGTACACCAGCTGTAGCTGCTACAAATTATTCATATTATACAGCAGTACATGTCACCGTAATGTATCAAGCAATACCAATTTTTGGGCCACTATTCTTTGGTACATTCCATTTGGACATGTTCCGTAATATGTAGATGGCGTATACTTAACAGCAGTAACCGACACGATCCATTCATATTATACAGCAGTACACGTCAAGTGTAACGCATCAAGCAGAACCGGTGGTTTTTGGCTAATGTGGAAATATTTACACATTACGTCATAGTGGCGATTGCACTCGTACTAACGAAAGTGCGCATACGCATATGGATATTTTCGGAAACGTCATATTGTGACAATATTGATACGACGCAAGCAATATTGAACCATATCGTCTCGCTCTGGTAACGTATATGTAAGCCGATTTTTGCATCGGCCAAAACAAGTCTGAACGTGCGCTGCTGTATACATAGTATCAATAGAAGTAGTATTTTCCGTGCACTGCTGTGCTGGACGGCTTTATTTTTTAAATAAATGCATTCCGTCGAATTTCATACTGTTTCTCCATTTTAATATTCCACTATGAAACTGTGCAGAATCCAAAGCACACGCTTCACTAACTCAAACTCACCGAAAACGTGATTTATGAAATTCATATGTACATTTGACAACGGTGTGAGATTCATCTGAATGCAGTTTGAAATTCGAATCTACACCGACCGAATACAGCAATCAACGAATAGAAGTTTTCTCTTCGAAGTTGTGGCAAATTGGTATATTGAATGCTCACGAACTTCAAACGAACCAGTATAAAAGTGTATTAAGCCGCACAAAGGATTTAAAACAAAGTTACATATATTGAAATTTATGTACATACATACATATGTACATATATGTAGATATGTACGTTCGATGTGTTAAAATATTCATTTCATTCACGTACAAAATATCATACATTTTTAGCATAAATTAACACCCGTAACTCTACGTCAAAAGCAAATCGTAAATAGAGCGCTACATCATTTCCAAATCAATAGTACAAAGCAATCGAATCAAACTGAGATTATTAGATTAGAAAGTGAGAGTGGATGAGCTCATTTTCCCATCAACTCGAAAATAAAATCAATCAACTCTGACGATTGTGTCAGCATTCGAAGCGGGAGATCTAAACGACTAATTTGCATATTTTGCGTGTGTCGAAAACAGATAAATTAAGCAGTTTCCCTGTCGACAGATGCGTTATCGTCTGCCGCAAAACGTTTATGCGCGTTTAACACGTTAGCTTCCGGTCGCAAAGTGTCCTGACATTTGACACCGACAATTTCTCTTATAGTCGATCGAGCTCACACTGCACGTTTCATATTACCTATATATTACATACATACATACATACATATATGCAGATTGCCTTTCGCGGATGAGCATTTAAATTATAATTCATTGCAACGACCGAACGCTGAGATTGCAGCATTTTGCAATTTAAATTCCTATATAAATCTAACAGAAAAAAAAATCATTAGCTAAGCAATTTTATACAAATTGAGGGATCTTGAATTCGATTCGATTTAAAGTCCATTTTTTTCTACAAGACAAGAATTTAAATATATCCATCTGCAACTGAGTGACCCGGCCATTATCTTATACATTGTGTTTATTCATTAGAATGAAAAATTCGATTTGAGAAATATGTATGCTACGCGAAAAAAACTAGTCAATGAACCATGTAGGGGGCTTGGAATCTTATCTGCATTTTATTATTTTGAAATATTATTGATCAATTCCTAGAAAAATTTCCAAGTTTTAAACCATATATATATATATATATATATATGTAGGGGAGAGTGGTGTACCAATGGACGAATGTACCTGTGGACAATGATTTTATTTCGGTCGGGGAAAATATTTTTGCTACACAATGTTCTAGGGAATTATGAACATCGAATATTGAGTTTTTTCAAGAATTTCGTTATTTGGGACCCAAAAGTAAATATTTACCAACAAACTTTTTTTTTTTTTTCATATTTATTAAAATAACTTTTCATACAAGATATGCATTTAGTTTTGTATAGTGGTTATTTAACTATTTGGTAACGACGATATATGTATGTGTTAAAACGTAACTACAAAGAAGTGTATTTTAATATTAGTTAAATGTTTCGTTTTGTTGTACCTTTGGACATTTATTTGGTTGTACCTCTGGACGCCTCTAGAGGTTAAGGGTAGAGGTTCTTGTGAAATTAACAACCAAAAAGACATTCAAGTATTATGTTGCTGAATTTATGAATAATCCAATCGAAAATGATATTGAAATTTAGTATTACAAGAAAATAACGACAAACAGATTTCTTGTTGTCGATGACACAATTTATAATATTTGTCAAGAGGAAATTTTTGGGAAATTGCCTCCTCCTCGAGTGGTAGGCCAGTCTGGGAGACTCAAATCACAGTCGGAATTTAATGTAGACCTTGAAAATTTCAACATTGGATGAAATAGTTTACTTTGTATAAATCATATCTGTCCAAAGGTACAACATACACTGTCGATAGGTTCAACATAGTGTTGAACCTTTAGACAATTTTTTTGTCTCTATTATTTTTGCAAAAAATAAAAAAAACTGTTATGCTATCATTAATTTTTCTTTTTTAATTTTAATCTTGAATATTCAACCTATCTAATGACATTAAAAAGTTTGCATAAAACAATAAAGTTGCTGAGCTATGAGTGAAAAAGCGAAAATTATCCACAGGTACACCACTTTCCCCTACATATAAATATATATTTTATAAAATTTATTTATCGATATTTTAGATAAAGATATGCTGGTATGAAAACTATGAATGGGAGTTTGAAACCAAATTTTTAAAATAATACTTTTTTTTTAAAATTTAAAAACACACTGCTGACAGCCTTTGAATGAAGTTTTATTAAAAACACAGCGTATTTGTTTACGGCCCATAGTGAATTAAGAACACAGTTGAAAATCTGAGCGATTGTAATACAAAACGACAATATAAACATACATACAGACTGTTACATTCGTGGGTGATGTGTATTTTGTTGTTATTAATATTTCCGCTGCCACCAAGCGTTTTTGCGGAACGCTACTCCGTAAATAAAACTCACTTTATTTTATAAGATGATTATCTTCTTTAATAGTAGTAAGTATACACGAGATTAGTTAGTATTACACGTTACTAGTTAGTAGTTTACTAGTTAAGTCGTCTAATCGCGAGTCACTAGTTAGACGGTTCAATTGTAAGTCAGTGATTAGTAAGAGACGGTTCGGTTGTAAGTCAGACGGTTCGATCGCAAGTGATAAGTAAGAGACGGCTCGATCGCAAGTGATAAGTAAGAGACGGCTCGATCGCAAGTGACGTTCCATATGTTTAACATCAGTATATATTTAATAGACGTAACAATTTGGACCAATCATAGTTCGTGATAAAATAGGGGGGAACTCGAGTTAAGTAAAACAATATCTTAAGACTTTAATACTTTGACCCTTGAGTGTATCGAGAAATGGTTTTCACACAATTAGTTACGCAGCTTTAAAAGGGTTTTTGAGGGAATACGATTCGAGTCGAGTCGTGTGAAAAATGCTGGTAAACTAATTAAAGACAATATTTTTAGTGTTTGCATATGTATCCCTTGAGGGTAGATTTCACGCAATTCGTTGTGCGGATTAAGAGTCGTGAGAATAATGCAGAAAAGCGATAAAGTTAATTGAAAAACGATATTTTAGTGTTAACATGTGTCTTGAATGTATCGAGAAATGGCTGAGTAGATGCACGCAATTTGTTGTGCAGGCTTAAGAAGGGCTTTGATATTTTTGGGGGAAACATAATTCGTCTCGCAGATTGATTTAAAGGTCGTGGGAATAGAATACAGCTAACATAAAACAAATAAAGACTTATGTAGATATAACAAGACATACAAAATGGTGTGTGTGTGTGTGATTTCAAATTATCTCCTTTGTATCGATCGCATTTCGAAAACCTGCTAATCGAAACATCTGCTAATTCAAAAACGTCATACGCGTCCGCTTTCGAGCAGTGTTTCCACGTGATTTATGCAGGCTTTCGATCCTCGCGTTTTTCCCAAGCACTTTCGCATTCAGCTCGTGATTTTTCATATTTTCACACAAATGTATCCATCTATTTCTCTATCCGGCCACCTTTGTTATGCCCCGGGGAGAACGTTCCGAATTTTCCTTCACACCGATTCCAGAAATACCTGTTGGTATTTCATCCTCGATTTTTCAACCGTCCCCGCATACCGTGAGTCGTAAGTAACAAAGCTACGTACATATACATACATACACATGCATCGACAATAACGGATCTGATCTGAAACTCTTCCAATAGAAAATAAATAAGAGAACATTTGAAAAATCTTTTATTTTATTTTCAGAATAGCCTAGGATTATTATACAAATGTAAGTATGTATTATATATTCTCTCGGATACCTACCATTTAAAAAAATATTGTTTAAATGTTATACAATCTCCCTTTCATATAAACATGTATATATATGTACATAGATATTAAAGTTTTAAGTAGGTATTAAAAATGTCGCAATTTACAGCCATTAGCCATTCACTGCTGGATGAAGGTCTCTCCAACACGTTTCTATTCTTATTTGTTTTGATCAAACTCCCATCCATCTCACCCCACATTTTTTTCTTATTTCATTCACCCGTCTCTCTTGTTCTTTTGCATTTTTCCTTTTGCATCTCGCATATTTTTGCATTCTCTCGGATACCATTCAAAACACATATTTTGTCCATCTTTCAAAGTCCATTCTTATATCTACGTGACTCTCCCATTGCCATTTTCAATCTTTTTACCCTCTCCACCATATCAACTACCCTTGGTCGTACTTCTTAATTACGTATTCTACCCTTTTGGAATTGAAAACAGCATTCATTCATTCACCCAATTTCATACACCTCTTTATTTCCTCTTTTTTGCTACCGGACATGTCAATGCTTTGCCCTAGATTCATACATATCCACCTGAGTGAGATTATTTTAACCTATTTATCTGGTAACCTGCGCTCATAATTATTTTAATAAGTAGATGTGATGTATGAATGGAATTTTTATATTATTTTTTCCATTTGTTCGTCATACATACATACGACATACACACAAACACATTCGTTCGTCATTTGTACGAGTTGGCAGACAGCCAATATCGATACAAAGCACAATATCGTATATATCATTATATGATACGTGCATGCGCGCACCTATAGATTACCTCAGAGCATCGCAACGTGAGTGACCCGGCATTTTTTGTGCCGCGGGCACCACTTCGATCTAACGCGTGCGAGTGAGATCGCTTGTGAAGGAAAAAACCGATGTTAGTTAACGTTTTGTCACCTATGTATGTACGGACTAGCTAGCGACTGCCGATGAAGTACATATGTATATACGTAGCTGACAAACTCTACGAGTCGTTAACAATGTGAGCGGGAATCAAGAGGTTGCGTGGCTCTGGATTACCTTACATTGTATTTATATAAAACATATTATTTTATTTTAATTAGTGTATCAACTCCTTTTCGTAACCACCCGTTTCATCGAAACCACTCGTTTCGATTTCAATTTTGATTTTTTGGTACCCTAGGGATGGCAGCCTCACGGCGGCCACATAGGGGCGGCAGCTTCAAGGCAACAGCCTCGATTACTGTTTTAGTTCCGATTACTGTTTCAGTTACGGATCCCAATTACTGTTTTAGTTCTGGATCCCGATTATTTTTTCAGTTCCGGATACGAATTCCGTAACTTTATTTTAAATTATGTATCAATTCGTTTCCGAAACCACCCGTTGAAATTTCAACCGGCACAATACTAGCTATATTATAAAAATTGCCTCGAACTCTAAGCGTTCGACGATCGTGTGTCGATTCGAAAAAGGCCAGTTTACACGGTCTATCTCGCACTTTTCGGGGTCCACTTAAGACGCAGCAGCATCTGCGCATGGAAGTTGGCCACTTTTCGCGTCGAAGTTCGGTCACGAAATCGCTTATGGCGAGGTAATAACTCGCATTTTCGACCCTTTCGCCCCGTCGATCGCTCGTAAACCGAAACGACGAGCGTTCTGAGCGCGCGTGAGCAATATATACACATGTATTATATATGCATACATATATACGTACTGTATATATTTACATGTATATATATATATATATATATATATATATATATATATATATATATATATATATATATATATATATATATATATATATATATATGTATGTACTATATGTCCCTATATTATGTATAAAAGTATTGTAATATACATATTTGAAGTATGATGAAAAAATATAACAAGAACATTTTCAGTCGAAGGTGTTTATATTTTGGAAATTAATTTAAATTTATATAAAAATACTATATTCTGCCCAGTGACAATTATATAAATTGACAAGTATAAAATACAAATTATAAATTGACAAGTAATTTTCATCAAATTATGTAACAATTCTAAACGATAACATTTTATTTCTAAGATAATACATATACTACATAGGTGCTATACAGGTAATATCATATTTTCATATATCACCTACTACATAGCATCGTTTTTTTTTTCAAGATTTGAAATTAAAAAGAATAGTTTTTGAAGAATGAATATAATATTATAACCATTTTGAATACAAAAACTAGGAAATAAAGCAAACATTGCTTCAAAAGAACATATTATGCCTGAAAAAATAATTATATGCCTGAAATAACAAGAAGAGGTGAAAGTGATACATATGTTGAGAAGTTAAGGGTTAAAAGCGAAATTTGCATCTAAGCAAAACAAATACTCGAATATTATTCCAGAGCAGTGCAAAAGAAAACAAAAAAATGTGTTTATGTAATTATATACATACATAATCATATTTGAAATTGATGATTACAATACAGAACACGAATTTTTAAACAACCCATAAACATCTTGCTACAATAGCAGTAAATTTATACTATTTTCCTCACCATTCACTTCAATCTCAATCCCCTTATCCTTGTTAGTTTCAACACCTAGACTGAATTCCACATATGAAACGCTACACAATTTTTGCTCCTTCTGGATTTTCCTCCTAAAATCTCTCCAAAACGAGACCACTCAAATTTCAGATTTCAATTCAATACCAAAAGCCCCCACAAATAATTCAACTTCACCTCGGAATGCTTGACCTGAGATATTTCATCTCCACCATCCACACTTCAAAATGACGAAAATTCGAAGTTAACCACTTGATTGCTTCTATTGAACTCGAGTTCGAGCAATCTGAACGCGTCTCACGACGATCTCAACCACTCATATTACGCGGATCGTGCTAAAATTCGCTGAAATGATACACGAGGATATTTTTGATTTTAATCATTGCATTATTTCATCACACCTCATACATATTATACGTTCAAAAGCGGAGCACACGAGCGTCGGAGCATGGAACTGGAGAATATTTTATAAGCAGCCGCACACCTTTAGTGGAAAAAAAATCTGGAACGAGCCTTCATTGCCCTCCTAGTCCCTCCCCCAAGGAGCCCTTAAAACGGAAGCCGGAGAGAGCTTTTAAAATTGTCATAAAGTTGGCCTTATCGCAGCACCACATCAGCTCGAGGGAAAGCTTTAGTGCGAGCGTATGAGTGCGGCTTTATGTTCCACTTCAGAGTTCCTTAATATGCGCACTAATTAAAACGACTTAGAAATCGAGTTCGACCTTAATACAGATACGCAAATTTATTACAAACATCACGCCTACCAAATATTTCAATCGTATTAAAATCCAAAATGTAACCGAGTTATGATGTCATTCCGTACGATTTTTCACGACCACCATTCAGGTAGAACACATTTGACCCGATACCTCGCTTTACATAAGAGATATCCCCTTGAAAAGTAGTCGTCTCTATTTTTACCATACACAAATTGTACACATTATTTTACGAAGAAAAAAATACGTACTCGAAGTAAATGTTCAAACGTAGCACTAGCTTAGAACGTATCAACGTGCCTTGTACATTTGAACATATCACCAGCAGAATAGACTTGGTTTGCATATAGTGCTTTGACCAGAGTAATCATGGGTTCAAATCCCACTGGTTTTGTGATTTGTGACTCCAGGTCAATCGTTTCCTATCATAGTTTGCCAATTTACTCGAATTTCATTGAAACGGTTCCAACCAATTGGAAACCTTAACCATTTTTTCGCAAAATCTCAAGTCTTAAACAATCTCGAATTTTGTTAAATTGTATAAAATGCTGCAATTTTACAAATTTGATTATAAATATCTCTGCAGATGTTAATTGATATGTACTAACTGAATTGTTTAAAATGCTGTAAATTTACAAATTTCACCATAGATATCTCTGTGGATATGTATTTATGTACTTTGTATAATACTAATAATATTTGTATCAAATGTATAATTTTCTGGCCAGGAAGGCGCATTGGGGTTACCTTTTAGGCATTTCTAGTATAATTTAAAGATAAAATAAAAATAATAATTATTGCAATACGAGAGATAAATAAAGAAAAAAGCTAATACAGATGGACGTAGGACGTCTTTGTCAAAATCGATTATTCTATAGAATAGTTTATTTCAAAACTAATATAACAGAGCAAACATGCATATATACATACATACATACAATTATCAAAATAAACGCTATATATTTTTATGTAGCTCAATTCCCGTACATATCACTCTATGATAAACGACCGTAAATGGCATGTTGATTTGATGATTATCTTCCATTGTGATGCTTCATCGTTCTTTGCTTGACTTCTTTCATACATCCCTAATTGATCAACAATTTCCCCGAATCGAACCCACAATACGTTGAAGAATAGGTCGTTAAAATATTCCGCGATTTCGTCAAAGTAATATCCGAAAAGCAATATATTAAATAAAATAAATTGAATGGAAAAAATAATTCATATCGAATAATAAAGAACGGATGATATTTTTAATATATGTACATACTATGTAATTTATTAGAAACAACGATTCATTCCAGTAATGGATTTTTATTATTATAGGCATACGAATGTATGTATGTATGTATATACCGACATCTATCTTCTTTACATTACTCATGAAGAGAGAACGGAAAAGCTATTGAATTTCATTTTAGTATCGGAAATTCAAAACAAATAAATCAAGGTTGCATATTTCTAGTTTGCCGTACTGCGAAATGTAAAATAAATATGCCAGACATTTCGTTTCCGATATATTTGTATAATGTATATTTAAGTACATACCTTTATAAATATTCAATATAAAGTAATATCCATTGTTCGTAAATATCAAACGCCATAAAATACGTACAAAGTATGTCTTTAAATATTTAAATTTGTTTTCGAATTCAGTCGTTGAATCGTACTTGAATCTTATGCCTGATTTCTCTCACAGATGTTGCGCAACCTCGGAATATATTCGAAATTTACCATTTTATAAACTTTATAATTGGCTTGTTGACTTCGCGGTCGATTCAACTATGTATCTAGTTTTGTATTATACAATAATAATAACTTACATACGATCTCAAACAAACATTTCTTAGAGCTAATTAAAGTAATAACTTTAAGTTGCCCGCGGGAAGGAACGATTTCGCTTCAATTCAAGGCGTATAACGAGACGAATTTTCCAATGTTAGTTCGAAATAGCACCGGAGAGAAAAATCAGATCGGAAAATGTTCAATGATAAAAAAGTACGACTTTATTTTTTTCTTCCCTCGAAACGTTTCAATAGTCCTCGACGCAGACAAAAGTTTACTTTTCTACAATCAGAGCTTCTCGAGAATCAATGTAGTATGTATGTATGTACATACATATGTATGAATGACAAAATGCAGCTCTCAACATTGATTTTTCTTTATGTACATAAATAAATTGAAATTGTAAATTAATTAATTGTAATTTTGCCTCAATTTTTTAATAATATAAGTAAATATGTGAACATAATATTTCTACACATGCAAATATTATGTTTGTACATACATACATATGTACGTATATACATGAGTGACGTTTTAATAATGTCCATTACAATTTATATATTCAGTTTGTATTCTTGATTTTCAAGAGAATGCTGCGCAAAATAGAAAATTAAATGAAAAAAGTTCGACCCAAGTTGCTGGTGATTATATAAAACAGATAAATATCAAATAGTATTATTATTTTCAGTTTTAGAGAAATCAACTCATTTTAATGATATTAAATCTCGATTTTTTATTCAAAATGCTATTAATTTATCCAATTATTTTCTAAATTTGTAAAAAGTGTGAAGCCCAATAATTAAGCTCTTACAAGAACTATTTTAATGTTGATGTTGCGCGTAAATTGCTTCAATGTCTAATTAATTCATCATTCACCAACAAAAAATCTTAGCGGGGCGGAGCCTAATCAATCATTACTAAATTTGGCCCACTTCATTCGAATATGACAATGATTTTTGTAAGAAAATTCTCATAAATGAGATATGTATGTGTTTGAAAAATGTGCAATTTTAAAATTGCTGCTCGAATTAGTACGTTTAAATGAAAAATATTAAAATAAAAAAAAACCAATCCTTATAAACGTAATAAAGTAAAAAAGGAGCAAAATAAGCTTATAATATTAAGGAAAAAAAATCTAGTATATAAAAGGTTTAACACGTACGTATTTATATACATATGTACATATATATCAGAATTATAATATAAACATTTTAACATTCATTATATAACCTATGAATGAAGTAAAAATATATATGAGAGATGATGAGAGCCTATAATGCAAATTTTATAAGATATAGTGTGAAAAAGATAAAGTTAAAAAAGATAAAGATAATAGGCGTTTAAACATTGATGTATAATACACACAGATGGGCCCTGACGTGTGATTTTGGTCGGAGATCTTGTCTTCACTAACTGAGGGGTGCGGGGGGTTTAACTAGCGGGGAAGTTGGGAAAAAAATGTTTTTTTTCCCTACGACGCAGCGGTACCTACCTACCTACTAAGAGAAACTGTGCATGCGCCATGTATTTTGCATGCGCCAAAAGGGAGACCAGTATAAGAAGTGAGGGTGGATCTAGTTTATTATACATCAATGCGTTTAAACAATTAAAATCTAACAAAACGAGTGGGTGGTGGAAAGTCATGCATATATTTAAGGCTATTAGCTATCAAACGTTAACGTCTTTAAAGTTTATTACGATTATTTTTCACCATCGAAATGTATATAAATACAATGATTTATTATTTTTGCTAAAACCATATCATGTGATTTTCAGAATTTGGCGATTTCTCTGAATAGCCTTTGCTCGAAAAATTTTCCCGACCCGATATACATACATACATATATATCATAACGAATTCACTTCAATTCTACACTACATAAGATAAAAAATTAGCCAAGACGACTGTAGATATGTAGTTTGAACAAGAAAAGCAAATACATATTTGTGCCAAAAAAATAAAATAAAATATTATAAATTGCATTAGTACGTTTCGTATTTGTGCGTGTCGTTGTTTTATATGGCAAAAAAATACTGCCAAGTGTGAGAGCGATTTTTCTCGACTTTTTAGCCGATTTGAACGAATAGATTCATACGTCGAAACATGACGACATCAATTCGGACGAACGTGCCTTTTTATCAGGACGTACAACAAACACATGAGCGATAGTAAAATAATCGATTTTAATTCCAATTGAAAGTACAAATTATATATCTATGTGTACCTACGTCGTAAATAAAACGGACACGTTTTCGTCAAAGTTGGCCTAACTCGAAATTAATTAACTTGAACAGGGCTTCAAATACATACTAGACGTGTTTCGTGGGAACCTACCTTGCAAAATGTACCATACGTTGCCCATAACGTTGTTCAAATGCCATCTGTATTAAATTGTTAGGTGACAAAGAATTCTACTCGAATGTTAACTCGAGCAATAAATAGTCGATGTATATTAAATGCATATGAAGTGCATCACGATTCGTTGCATCTCAGAAATGCTCGATACGGATAATAATACATACAATTTGCATTGTGAAATTTCAAAATTGGCCAGGTGAAGGGAAGGAAGCCCGACGAATATACCGCCTTCAGAAAAATACACACGTGCATATACATATGTACGTACGTATGCATGTAGCATACAAGAGATGTTCAAACTGCAATCTGAATCGTGTTAATTTATATAAGTTTGAATCGAATAATGCACTTTTTAGACGTGTAACAAAATATCAATTTAATCGTATATGTAGTTATGATCCGTAAATCTATGTTTGCATTCTGGACTTATTTTTGATATTATAAATCGCACAAAATATGAACTTATGATTGCAGATATGTTTTAATACCTCTTGGTTTTTATATAACTTCCACACTTCCGGGGCTAAGCTCTCTTTAAAGTTTTTAGTTTTTAATGGGGTACGGTAAGTTAAGAAATTTCATAATGTAAAAATTAAGTCTTGTACGTATTAGAAATATGTAAATTCATTTAAAGGTTAATAGCATAAGAGCAACACAGCTCAGTAGTGAGCGTGTAATGATTTCAATGGTCATGGGTTCATTCCTTGGCCCGTTGTTGCTGGCAAGATATATGTGATGATTTAGGTAGATCCATTTATCTGATTTCTTTGAAACGGTTCCAACAACTTGGCAAACTTTTCTGTCTTTTACAAATTCGACTATATATTATCTTGAATTTTCTGATATTATAAAGATGCTATTCACTGTGTTAAAATGTATGAACAGATTTTTCAAAATATTAGAACTATCGAATCAGTCAATAAATGTCTTTATGAGACTGTATAAACATAATTGTTTATCAATGTTTATGATCAGGAAAGATCATTGTGTTATTTACCTGTTAGGTTTTTCTGGTATTAATAAAAATGAATAAATAAAATAAGGTAAATACAATTTAGAAAAACAAAATTATTCATTCGGGGTTTGAATATCAACAAAAATCTAGTTGTCACAAATAGCCAGCAGTATGGTTGCGTTTATATTTAGCACCGAGAGGTTTCTGGGTTCGATCCAGTGCTAATATTTAATACTGTTGGTCAGATTTGGATATTTGTGCCTCCAATTCGATTGTTTCTTCAGATTTGAGTTTGTCAATTTATCTGACTTCATTGTTGACACTCACGCGTCGACGACCCCCCAATTGGGGGTAGACGATCCCATTGGCGTCTTTACCTATCTTCAAGAATTGAAGAACAACATTCAAAATTTGAAGAAATATATGTGCATAGTTCGACCAGCCTCTGCAGTGAGTCCTCAATGCTTGAACTTTAAAAAATTATACGCGAAAACCATCCTAATATACATACATACATACCTATAGTCGCATACACACTCAAACAATATATTCGCGTCCAAGCTTTCAAACGCTTATTTAAGATTGACAATGTTCGCCAAACTATAACACTTTCCAAGTGAGGCACATCGAGATCCACTCGAGCACGAACTCCATTATAAATTTTGTCCAATTTTATCGACTTCGCCGAATTCAAAATACGCACATATACACATGTACATGTATACGTATAATAAGAAAAATAATAGTTCACTGGTTAAGCCATTGCTTACCAAGACAGGTCAAATTTAAGTCATTGATTACCAAGAGAGTTCAATTTTTTTATCTAAAAAATCAGCAAATAATTTGTTTATTGTTGCAAGGAACCATATATATGCTCGCGGTTTGTTATTATTATTTGTTCATATTGTATAATGTGTTTGGGTGTGTACACAACTAGCTAGATAATGTCAATGACTTGTCAAGACCGTGTGTGGACTTTTAGCCGAATGAACACTTGGCCGACGGATGCTTGGCCAAACGGATATTTGGCCGACCAGACATTTGACTGAACAGATACTAGGCTGATGGACGTTTGGCGGAACGGATATTTGACCGATTGAAAATTTGAATTGCTTTAATTTATTTCTTATCAGCAAGGAATGGCGAATGGCTATGAATGATGATCATGATGATAATGATGACAATGAAAAAAGCGATAACACCAAGTGGAATTAACCGGTTTGCGGCACGAAAAACTTTGAATAGCACTGGGCTAGGGTACATCAAAAGCAGCGAATTTTTTAATATATTGAAAATTCCGCTCTATATACATATACATACATATGAAACTCGTGCAAAATAATATAAAAATTGCCCTACCGTCAGCTCATTAAGTTCCGTAAACATCGTTTTTATCGTCTAATATTTACTAATTATAAAATTTGTATATAATTTAAACAATTAAAAATTTCATTCGACTAAATTGTCCGTCCACCTAATGTACGTTCGGCCAAATATTCGTCGCCCAAATGTTCATTCGGACAAAAATACGAAGACTTTCATGATACTATGGCATATACGAAAAAAATATATAATACACTGGGCACGTGTAGAATATATAAAATACATCCAAATTATATAGGTATAAATATCTTCGTACTAAAGTTTTAAACGTATAGGGATTTAATTCAGTAATGGTATTTTTTTCAACGAGGGTAATACCCCAGCCGAAATCCTCCCCAGAGAAAACAAGGTTTAATTTGGTGCCCCGTTTAAGGATCTGCATAATACGGATTTAGCGGTAGTGGCGGGGAATGAATTTAGGGAAAATTTTCCCACGTCAATATAGTATACGAACGTGGTGTGATCAAAAAGCACGGCGAATTCTACGTGATGACAAAATCAAGAAGTTGGTATATATGAAAAAAAGACAACCAGTCAAATAATGATTAATTAATCAACGATAATGTTCAAACTTTTAAATGAACATTATTGGGAGAGGTATACCGAAAATATTAATTTCTTTTCATAAAAAAATATACATCGAGTTTTTTGGAAAAATAAAAAGTTAAATGAAGCTTTTAACACATGTTTAATCACGTGCAGTTTATATTTTTATAAGATTATTAAAATTGAATTGTTTGAATATTAGTATCTGTGAAAAAAAGTTGCGAATACTTATATTAATATTATCACCGTCAAACCTTTATCTTTATTTTCTTATTTCGCGCAATCATGGTATTAATGTGGTACCAGCGGCCACGAACGGTTGGGCCAAATATATAATACTAGTTGTTTTACCCGGCTTCGCTCAGTATTTGTAATATAAACAGTGTAAACATGGCGAATCTAATAGTAAATATTTATTTATTTTTTTATTAAATTTCGAGTTCGACGAGTCGATTTTTTATTAAAAAAATCGACTCGCCGTCAGAAATTTTGACTTGTTTACTAAATTCCCAACCAAAGATATATATGTACATACAAAGTCTCTTTCGAAATTATATATTATTGATTTTGATGAAAATATTTTTTTACAATTTTAAATTGTTACGAGGAAAATTCGTCAATTTACTTTTTATAAATACATATGTAGCATATACTCGTATATATAAATAATTTAATGACCAGAAATCTGCTAAGGAATCTACATATGTAACGACATATTAATTCGAAATGAGAAGGACGTGAATTCGATCGATGTCAAAATTTCAAGGCGGACGAGAATCGAAATGTGTCCCATTTAATTTCATACATGTCAAAATGAATTTAGAATTAATAATCGGTCAACATAATAAATTCCTTCCAATTCAAATTGTATCCTTTTAATTTAATTTGGATCGCATATCGTGATAATTTAAGTTGTTTGAAACTTTTTTCTATCTCGACCTTTGAAAATGTATTAAAATAATTTGCGCCCTGTTCCCTTTACTTCACTTCCGTGTTTCACATTTTTCAATTTAAAAAAAAACAAAAAAGGGAAGTGGGGTAACGGGGAAGTGGGGGGGGGGGGTGTTGAAGCGTCTGACATGTGTTCCTGATATTGAGCACCTGACTTGGAATGGGTGACGTCATCGTCAGATGTGCCTAAGTATACACGGGAGCGAACACACACACACACATTCATTCGTTATTTCAAACGAGTGAACGGGTTGGATCATTTAAAAACGTAAAACGTACATTCACCGTATTTTTTGATCGCAATTCGCATATCTCGCCATCGCTCTTTTCCCGGTTCGGTTTTCGTCCGCCCAAAATCCATATCCGTACGTCAAATATTTGCGCAATGAAGCTTAACCAAATAGCCGATGAGGTTAAGCAAATAAGTCAACATTAACCGAAGATATTAACTGACATTAAACACATATAAGAAACGGTTTAAGTTCGTCCACGCGCGTATCGCCGCATATTTATATAGGGCAAGTAAATAGATTAGGGGAATTAAATTTCTTCAACGTGTATTAGAAAAATACATTCATTTAACAATTACTATACTATCGATTGCACAACTACATACGTTATATTCGAAGCTCGTTCAAGATTTTAGTCTGGAAAATTTCGATAGGAATTAGATTTTTTAACGTGAAACATTTTCATGGCGAAAAACTGTGCTAAGATTAAAATGGTGAATTAAAAATGTTAAAAAAAATTAAAAATGAAAGTGTTAATGTAGTGTCTTGAAGATAGTTAATGTTATAACTGTTTAACTACAAAACATTTGAGATTGTGTGGCACCAGGTAGCTGTTATCACGTCGATCTGACAGATGATTCTGATGAAATTTTAAACCATTTCTTTGGTGATTAAATTGATCAGAGATTCTCGACTATTTTAATGACATCTAACCCGTATGTCGGTAAAGTATAGAAGCTATCGGAATAGTGAAAGTAGTCACAAATTTCAATGACTTCATGAATTTGGTCATTTAATTTATCGGTTTATTTCTTTTATTGGATTCATCAAAATATCCATTCTATAAAATTAGAAAGGAAAATAAATTATGATGTGACCAACCCACGACTTTTATCATCTATCTATTTGAGAAAAATAAGAAGTATAATAACAAAATTCGATAATGACGAACATACACATATGTACGTATATATATACCATATAATACATACAAGTTATGAGAACATCTTCGATACAAGTTTGAGAGCTAATATGGGGAAACCCACACATGACAAAAGTTTTACTTCCGATTGCCAGATTTTTTTATTTGAATATCAAGAAGACAGAGATAGTCTAAGAGGTCAAATAAAATAAAGAAATACATATTGTTTTAAAATAAATAATTACTTTCGGTTTACAAATTCTATCCAAACTATATCAATTCTAAGTTCGCACATAAAGAATACAAATATAAATTTTCAGCTTCTTTATCATACTTGATACTTCATAAGAGCGGAAAAAGATCGTGTAATCACAACAAACATTGATACAAGAAATCACACTTGATACAAGAAGAAGATATATTTGAAGGGTCGAAAAAAATAGTAGAAGAAAAATTGAACAAGAATAAACTACCACTTCTGGTAAACAGATCTTCACAAAATTTTATGTTCAGCTAAAACTTCTAGATATGAAATTTCAATACAATACACTAAAACTCGAAAAACATCAAAACTCTAGAGTAAAAGTTCTACTATTTAAATAATACTAACTTGTGTAATTTATCATACATTCAAGTAAAAAAGTTAGTCTGATCTGGGTCTTGAATGCAAAAGGAGACACCCATAAGGGGAGGTACCACTTCCGACTTACTTAAGAATTAGAAAAAAATTATAATTTTTATATCTTTATCGATTAGCATTTCAGTAACTGATACTAAGTTGCAGTTATCGTATTCATCTGTAATACGATATAAAATTGAACTTAGTTCACTATGCTGTAAAGGCAAAGAAAAAAAATGCAAGTAAAACTTGGCAGCGTACAAAATGCACGCTTTCAGCTATCGGAAAAGCAATTATTAACGAGCAGAAGAACAGTACATTTGAACCTACATATATACCAGAATACTTATACATGTGTACACTTACTTGCCTGCGGAAATGTTCTCCATTTTCTACGTACCACTTTGTGTGTTCTTTTCTCTCGCGACAACTGGAATATCAAAGCTACTCTCCTCAGAAACACTTTTCCGTATTTTCCTCTCCCTGCTTCACCCCCCCCCCCCCCAACACTTATCAGACCTTTAGACGATCAATTACGAGAATTTTCCTCTCAGACTAGCCCGACCGACGAGAATCTTGCATTTTTAATACGTGGCCATTATGCGCTTTGTGAAAATGCCGACTTTTGAAGTATATACATAAATACCCCTCAACAATATTACAGTTTACACACCTATAATATGTATAATACCTAAATATATAATATAAAGCGATTACAATCAGAGATTAGTCAGAGACCAATTGCATCGCTTGCAATATAATGTAATATCATGGACGTTAATCCTCCACTGATGCCATTCAAGAGACTCTGTTCTACCTAATCGCATTACGTTTACCATTATAATATAATTATAATAGAAAACGAAATCCAATTCGAGAGTAATTTGAACGGGGAATTTCACTGTTTCATAAGGACAATCAATACTTAAGAATAATACAATTTTATAATATTGGCCACAATAAAACAACATATAATACATATGTATGCAAAATTTAGTGCGGCGTTCCTCAAACTGTGGTACGCAAAAGATTTGAAACGAGCTAAAAGTTTAACACAAATACAATGAAGTTGATAATTTGTCATACGCTTTCAACTGACGGGTCATGGGTTCATTCCGTGGTCCGGTGCTGTTAGCCAGACCTTGGATATATGTATGTGACGCCATGTTGATCGTTTCCTATCAGAGTTTGACAATTTATCTGATTGCATTGTTGAAACGGTTTCATCAAATTCACAAACCTTTCTTGTCTCGAATTTGTTAATTATTCTATAAATATGCAACGGGATCTGTAAAACATACATATGTATTTCTTGCATTATTTCTGTATATCAAATTTGTCCATATATGTCTCTATGATACTGTATGAATATAACTATTGCATAATTGGTTTACTTGTTAGGCCTTCCTGGCATATTGTATATTATTTATTTATTTATAAATACAGGTATCAATAAATTTATTTTATTTCATATGTATATGGTCAAAAGTTGTATTAAAATATTACCTCATAATCTCTAAAACATAAAAGAAAAAAATAAATTTGAGATAACTTCCTTTGGGTAATGCATTCGTTCTGAATATTGATTTTTAGGATCAAATTACATACTAAGCATTTTTGCCGGAACTACATACATATGCAATACTACAATATAGCCATATACACAATTGCACTCCATCTCATATATGTACCTATTCTAATTATTTTGGCCAAAATTGGGGCTATGCCAGTAAAATCTGTGTATCTACGTACTAACAAGTAGTATGTACATATATAGTGTGCAGATTCAAGCAAAAGCATTGCAAATAATCTACTTAACGAAATTGAGATAACCCCTCACGAAAAATGCTAATAAATTAGAGATTAGAAAAAAATAACACTCTCATGTCAGGATATGTTTCAAGTACGTACATATACATTTCGAAAAAGTTCAAAGAAATAAACAGAATTTTATTATAACATGTTTCATTTGACACCTATGTAACATATGTATGTACATAATACGTACTATGTACATCAAATTAGGTACCTACATATAGTATGTACATATATAGATGCATATGTATTTATAGGTGCATACATACGGACATATGGTTAGAATAATAAGAAGAGTTTTAAGAGGGAAACATGACTAAAACGCCAATTGACGTGACCATTCATGTAAAGCTCTGCCTTTAGACAAACCGGCAAACATTTTGCTTTTTATAAACCTATTCTAAGTTTCACTTCGATATCGATTCAGTATCTATTCCTACAGTCTTCCGATCGTTTTAATACTTTGGCATTTTGTGCGCTTTGGTCAACGATGGATTTTTTCGCAATTTTTACTAACATATTTAGGTTTAACACAGTTCAATCGGTCGGATGATCGTAGTTTTGTACGAAACTGTCCTTCAAGAATTACATATTATTTGTCAGTATTGCGGTACAGCAGTATTGCTCGGCAGTTGCGTTAATGCTAACCATTGAGAAATTGCTGGGTTATTCCCGTGGGTAGACCTCGATTGGAAAGAATTTATTCCGAGTATTATCTGTAGTGCTGCTGGGAAGACTTGTATATTTGTGACTCCAAGTCGATAGTTTCCTATCAGAGTTTGCCAAATTATCAGATTTCATTGTTGAAACGGATCCTCATCAAATTGGCAAAACCATCCTACCTACTATTTGTCACTACTATTTGATAATGATTTCAAATTTATTAACACATTTTCGCTCAATTTCTTGATGCAAATGAACTTTGACTTCAATAATCATAGCGATTAGCTTTAATAATCATAGCGATTGAAAATTTAACACCGTCAATTATTTTATTTTTAGGTGACTTTAAAAAAAACTAAAAATCAATCAATATACAAAAAAATATTATTAAAAACACGTGAACAATTGTAATGTAAACTAGTAAAGAAAACAAAAGGTATATCAATAAAATAAAATTTAAATAAATACTTCAAGTCTTATGTGAAATAAAATATGATTTTTTTTCTGAAACGTATTGACACCGCAAAAGTCGAAAAATTGCTAATTGACCGATTTTGCATCCCCCTTCGACCTATTTTTTTTTTATTTTCAACTTGGGTCACTAACTGAACTCTAACTAGCATATTCAATCTTAAATTTCACAAATTTTTGCTCATATTTGCATTAAGTAGCCTGTTTTACTATTTAACCTTAGTGGTCCATCCATTGTGTCATACGGCTGTGTATACATATATCGCTCAGGGGAATAATAGCATAATGGGAATATATAGTACGATTTATTTCTAGGTGTAAATTTCTACCGTTTCGGTAGGAAAAATTAATACAGGGAGTAGGTGGGAATAAAAAGATACATAAATAAAATACGAAGCGTCGAAGCATAATTTATATTTTTTCAACATTATTTCACAAGTTTATTTGACAAAAAAATTGTTCGATGAATGATCAAATATTGTAGCCAAACCTTACGGCCGACAAATCTTTCCGTGAATGCCCTCCTCATTTCTATAGAGAGCAAAGGCCAAATTGGCAACAGGAGCCACTTGTAAGCTGACGAAAGAAACGCTCAAACGGTATCCACGACGACCCACAATAATAGCAAGTAAATAAAAAGTGAAACGCAATATCAAAGGAAAGACATGTCAAATTAGTAACAACAAAGGGACCGAGTATTTATAACGAATCGCATCAACATACAACATATAATTATCGATATTATCATTATACATATTATCGAAGAGTACATACATGAGCCAGCAGCATATGTATGTACTCTTCAGTCAAGAGGCATTCTTTTCAATCGAGGTCAGCTCATGACCTCGTACATCTGTAGTGCTGCTGGTCAGATTTGGATATTTGTGACTCCGGGTCGATCGTTTCCTAACAGAGAGCCAATTTTCTCTGATTTCATTGTTGATACGGTTCCCGTTTAAAATTGGCTAAAAATCCTTCCTACCTACTATGTCACCACTATTTGAGTATGATTAATGTACAATAAAATGTATGTACAATTCATAGATGTCTCGTTAATTTGCTAGTTTTTCAGTGTCTCGTAATTCAATGACTTGTAATAAAAATGCTGCATTGTTTGTAATTTGACCAGGAAGGCGCATTGGGGTTTACCTGTAAGGCCTTCCCGGTATATACATACAAATGTGAAAAATAAATAAATGATATATATACATACATACGAACATATGACGTTTTCAAATCATAAATAAGTTTATTAAATACGGGTCAACGGCTGCGGGGGGCGGAGGGTGGTGATTTATGGGCCCCACTCGCGAAAAGTTCGAGAGCCCCTGATCTAGGGGTGATTTAAGCTCTCGCAGTGATACGAGACTACGTGCGCCTCTTCAAAATAAATAGAGCACCGCTCCCAAAACCGCCCAACTTCGGGATCCCCAACTGAAATTCGAAACCCAAATTTTCCTCCGCGGCATAAATCTTTCCAGATCTCCTCCCCTTCTCCACCCCAAAGCACACACACACACATTGACACATTCTACACACGATTCTATTTAAGGAACGTTCCAAAGTGGAATACAATTGGATATGTGAACTACATATCAATGCGGTCGGGGTATTCTTTTCCTTAATATACATACATACATACATATTGTATGTCCGTAGATAAAGATGTATCGTTCTTTGAAATCTTGAATGGTCTGATCCGACTATTTCGCCCCACGTGTTCCAATTTTTGACGTAGAGCTATGTATTACATTTTATTTGTATCTTACACTACTCGAAGAACTGACCGTGCATTTTACACTAGAAAAGCGAATCCCACTCATGTTGAAGTCTATATACATACATTGTATATGTACGAATGTACGGTTTATTGATAATTCTCAACAAGAGTATTTATTTTTCGTACGAGTATTGCAAACACGAGAATCCTTTGTATATAAAAAGTAAAAATACTACCAATAGAAAACTACAGGCAATACTCGTGTTTGCAATCCTCTTGTGGGGAATATATTTCAAACCAAATAAAAGCACATAATTTTTTTTTAAATGCATAAATTCATGTTACTGCAGTGTAAATACCTGCATATTGTGTGTTATAAAATTTTAACATCAAAGAGTGCAACTTTTTCAAATATTTCATTTATTATTTCACTGTAGGCGTAAAAAAATACAGGTATTTTTATTGCACGTAATATGGTCCATTTTAACATCAAAGAGTGCAACTTTTTCGAATATTTCATTTATTATTTCACTGTAGGCGTAAAAAAATACAGATATTTTTATTGCACGTAATATGGTCCCAACTTCTATATATGGTAGTTGGTACTCTCCTTTTATCAAGTACAAAATTAAATATAATATAATATTTGTATTTTACAGTTATTTAAAAACAATTATCTTTATGCTAACTCTATCAGTACTTTTAGGGCTGAGGTGAAGAACCAAGTCTGTGGTTGATTTACTTGTTCACCTTCATTGTTTGCTTATGTTTACTATGTTTTTGTTTTCTTTATATTGTTATGCGTTGCTCACTGTAATTGAAATCTAAATAATTTATTTTATATTAGTATATATATTTTGGTTCACTCTACTGCTTTATTTTTTATTCTGTATGTGTGCCGTTGAAATAAAAATAAATTATGATGAAAATAATAGCACAAAGGGTTTTTTTTTCAAAAACATGTAATAAAATATTTAAACGTTACTATACAAATGAATATATTGGAATGGAAATGTATATTTATATAATAATATTTGTTTTTAGGAAACAATTGATTTGGAAAAATATGCAAATATATGTATGCATGTAGTAAAAGTCTTTTCGAAAAATCAAACAATTTTACTAAAGAGACAAGGCGAACACACAGCACGTAAAAAACGGGACTATCCCGTCCTAAACGGGACGTACATATTTTCACCCTTACAAAAGGTCATATATACAGGTTTACTCTGTTTAACCACTATCCTCGTTTGACATAAAAGGATTTTCTAAATTTCTTGTCTTCTTGAACAAGAATTTGTATATATGAATACAAAAATGATGTTTGTATACATACATATATTGAAGTGAAATATTCTAATCATTCACAAATTAATCATAATTAAATTAAAATTGTAGATCACTGGTTATTAAAATAGACATAAGATGTATTGTGCATATAATTTACTAATAATAAAAAGCATTTAAAAATAAATAAAAATCAAATAATTAAATAAACGTTTGAAGTTCAATTATTTCTATGTATTAATTTTTAATAGTTTATGTTTACCTCGTTTAAGTCGTAAAATAAGATTTTCACTGTGTTAAACATTTGTGTTTATATGCTTTTATCCCTAAAACCATGCAGACGAGGAATTTATAAATTTCGAGTTTCGGTCAAACGCGAATCAGTCGAATCGAGCGCACCGAAAAGTATTACAATGTAAATTTGACAAAGGAAAAAAAAACAATTGTACCACATTCCCAATTTTTTACAGTTGGAACGAAATTCTCACAGTATCCAACCGGAAAATCCGGATTGTTTTCGTGGGTTTGCGTTATAAATGCGTGACAAATTTGACACGCGTGCCATTGTCGGAGCGTCTCTGTCGCCGATGCGAATATCTCGCAACCGGAAGCCGAGTTTCCTCAGTTCTAAATCCGCCCCCCCCCCCATTCCTTCTGTCGCTCCACCTATTCGAGTTTCCATTCGGAAAGTATTCCGCAACGGAAGTACATTGGGAAAACTTGATATCCAGTTATTCCAGTCCCGCTTTCGTCCCTTAGCCCCCCCCCTCCCCCCCGACCACGATCGATATTTATCCGCTGTGCGGCGGCTCGTCTGTCTCCCGTCCGGGGATAAATTTAAAATTTATGCAAATGGCAATGTATTTATTTGGGCACCACCGGGAGGAAGGAAAATGCGAGCTAAACCGACACAGTGAGATTTTTCCTTCCCGGCGGAAAATTCGTCGTAGACATTTGACCCGCCGTCGAACTTTTCCCGAGTGCGTATTTAGACTTTTGTCGAAACAAATTTCAAACGTTTTTTTTTCAATGCATAGTGAACTTTACCAAGTCTAACATACCATATACATATTTTTATTTCGAGTGGTTTTCCGTTGTCTTAAGGCGCAAACATACTGAATCGTACTGCATGCACGTGCTCGTGGTTTCCATCTGTGATGGGCGTATCTATATTTCATAGTTGATTCGTACAATTTTATTATCTCGAAAAGTTTCTCATACGTTAAATATGGGAATCACCGCAATCGATCACTATATATTTATGTCAATACGACAATAAAATATCAAGGAAAATACTCCATGGGGTAAGTTTTGGAAAGGCCGCAATGGCACAGACTTAACATGCCAGTGTTTTTCTAAAAAGCGGGTCGCGTACGATTGTTTTTCTGCACCTTTATGGTGCTGATTGTCTTCTGAATGATATATGTATGTACATATACATATAAAACTATTTTAATTAATGAGTATATATAATCCATTTTTATGTATACATATGTATATAAATAATATTTTTTATATAATTAAGAAATCCTTACATATAAAAGATGTAAAATAATTTTATATTTTAATAATTATTTCTAAAGGCAAACTCCACATTAATATTTTTCAGGCTTGCAGATCTTGCATGAAGATTTTTCTGCATTAAAAAGGTGAAAAAGTGCAATTATTTACTCGATTAAAAATTTTGTACAACTACAATATAGAGAAGATATATAATGTCTAATGGTTTTTCTCATATATCTGCATATTTTAGAACGGAAAGTAAGAATGATTTTAGTCGTCCTAATTTTATATTAAACTGTTTCAACAACTATTCAAAAAAAACTACCAAGCTATATCAGGATTTCTTTCAATTTGGATCAATCAGGTCAATTTAAACTTAAAACCTCAACTGATAAAAATCGTTTGACTAAAATATTACATAATTTATATGTATTTTGTGATGGAAATTAGCAATCAATAGTATGTAGTTAATTTAAACGGATCATGTGTCTCAAAAAAAATTAATGGACTCATTGAAAAGCTTTTTTCATGTTTATATACAAAATCTATGAAACAAAATACATGTAAATTGACGTGCAATATATTTTAGATGTTAAATAATAGATTACTATGTAAGTAAATTTTTCCCCCAAGTGAATGGGAAGTAATAATATATTCATTGTCAATTAAATCTGCGGAACATTACTCCGTATTGAGCGAAGAATTCGGCGAAACTTTTTCGTATGAAAATTTATCGGCAATAAAAGCGATTTCCAGCACTCTCAAAATTAAATTACAGCAATGAATAACTATTTGAAAAAATTTCAAATTCTATCAAGCAAAAGTTTTCATCAATTTACGACACCATTATCGGATATTGGATCACTGTCCCGGGACTTCCGGCGACGCGAGTTTGTATGTTTAAAAGGTATTGTGTGTGATAGAAAACCAAAGTGTGAATTTACTAAACTAGATTTGATTAAAGAGGATTCAACTCACTACTTTATCTACACATACATACATTTGAAATATACAAAGAGCATCAAAAAAAATCTATCCGCTAAACTTATTTATTGAGAGTGCATACAATTTCATCATCTGCATCAAAATGGAAAAGGGCTAATGAAGCGAACCAAAATAATTAATGTTGAAATTGCAAATTCGATTAAAGATTCAATTAGTATGTATGTAAAATAAGTGTTTAGAAAATTTACTTGAAATATCTTTATGTAGTGCCAAACAATTTATGCTGGTCCATTGTTTTAGAGCATCGTCAAATTTAAAGCAAACTCGTGTGAATAATGAAGCAAAGCGAAAATTTGCAAATATCTATCTATGTTTAATATTTAAAATATGTCTCAGATCGATTTTCAGCCTCCGTGTCGGTTCGAACGCATTGTTTATCCAATTTACTCGACGTACGTATATATAATATTTATGGAGATTGTTTTTTACCGATAGAATAAAATATTTCGCGACGTGTTTGTGGTGAGTTTGGATTGGATTTCGAGAACAAATCCGAGGCAACAGCCTCCAACATACCAACATAGAAGAATTCGAATATGAAAATCAACAAAAATTCTCCATTTTCCAATCGTTCACTAAAAGAGTAAGTAGCTCTTTAATTGAATTTCATTTCGAATAAATCACTATTTTTAATTTAAGATTTCATACAGCTTCGGTCCATAAAATTCGACAAAGAAGGGGCTAGTCTACCTCCACTTATTTTTTTTCCTTTTCGACGAAAGGTTTTTGACAATGATTAATGGATTGGATTACGTGTTTTATTTTATTAAATAAAAAATCGCGCACTTTGTTCACGCGTAGAATTGACGGAAATGTTAATACCAAATGAGATGAATCAAAATAAAAATTCATCGTTATCACCATTGTTTTTTACAATTGCTTTATGAACCTCATTGGAATTTAAAATAGATTCGTTTATTAAATTTCGTTCAACTTGAATGCACAATTTTCTGCGCAATCGGGTGCATTACTGGACAACAATTTTAAAATTTATATTCATATGAACAAACAAAGCAAACTGTATGTAGTTAATAATGTATTTACTCTTTGATAATATGGAGCAAATAAGTATGTCATATTGTGTATCTAATAGCATTACAACAAACAAGCTAACGAACAAACAAACAGAATTGGGCTATTATATAAATAATGCCAAAATGCTCAGATGGGAATGAAACTTTATTAATAATTCAATTTAGTCCCATTGTGGAGCTATCATCATTGGGCTCTAGGGTAATATAACATTTGATATATGGGTATACATATGTGGGATTTAGTTTTCTAACCGTGAAGAATATGTTTATGAGTGATTAAGTATGCAAACGTGAGTTGAAGAATGTTATCATTAAGTTGTCATCGTGTAACATGTAACGTGGTGAACGATTAGTTCGTTGTGGCACTCCGTGAAATAAACAA
Organism: Arctopsyche grandis; assembly: GCF_051622035.1. Lineage (NCBI taxonomy): Eukaryota > Metazoa > Arthropoda > Insecta > Trichoptera > Hydropsychidae > Arctopsyche > Arctopsyche grandis. Next base: position 13,859,604 of record NC_135356.1, read on the forward strand.
TATTGTAAGCCGCTCAACGAGGCTCACCATTACAAGCTTTTATTTTAGCTACTCCCTATTAGTTCAGTGAAATTCCTGCCCATCAAAAAATTTTGATTCGATTTTGAACCACTTTTGCTCTGCAAGTAGCTTTTGATGTCTTACCGACATACGGGGGGTTAGCTAACATTGAAGTAAGTTAATATCTCCAACGTGAAGCTAGAGGAGTTTAATCATTAACCAACTCATTAAAACTTACATCGAAATCTTGTGTCACATTGAAACGATGATAACTACATAGCTATCCAAACGTATGTTTCTACCACCAGTTACTTTTTTCACTCTAATTTACTCTCATCTCATATAAACTTAATATCATATTACAAGCTTTTATACTTTCTGACATACGTTTTAAATTCACTTATAGATTAGTAATATTCGTGGCCCAACTATTGAAGTATTTTGGCCAAACCATAACGTATACATACATAGCTGTCACTTGGCACAGAGAGTGTTGGAGAGAGATGTTCTGGAGCGTCCACACTCCTCATTGGAAAACAAAATGGAGGTCTCGAAGGTATCAAGAAGAATATATTTAGTTATACGTTATACTTTGTTGTCTGACAAGACTACCGTGACATTAGCATAGTGAAATTACTAAATTTACTTCGCATTATAATGATGTATGCACATACATTATTCATCAGTCGATTGCCTCATTATTCATCAGTCGATTGATTTTAAAAACCGTGCGAAATATTTCTGGAATAAAAAGTTATTATTATTTCATAAATTTGATATTTAAAAAGTTGAAAAGCAGGAATAGGAACAAAAAAAACATGAACTTAAGTTAGCAGACAACTCCATTTGAGCCCGAGCTTAGCTTTCAATTTATTTATTTGCACTGGGGTATTCGCTTTCGGAAATTGATTTTTCGCTAACGGGGGGGAGCGAAACGCAAACCGAACCCCTTTTAATTCGATAGATTTTCAAGGCGATACGAATTTTTATCTAGAGATAGACCGATCTGAAATTAAACACAAATTATAAAAAAAAAACGAAAGCAAACACACACACACGAAACATTTTTAATTAAATCGAAAATTGAATAAGAATTCGATTAGAATATCAAATGAAAAATAAAATGCAGTTCATTTGCATAGCGCGTATATACTCGTATATATAGACATTGTACATTGTTGCTTAATTATGCGAAAAGTTTCCAACGAGAAATGCGACTCTCCGTCGATGACCGCTTCATTTTGCAGCCGCGAGCTTTGAAACTTTGACCTGAGATTTAATTGCAAGCTTTTGCCAAGTATTTTGTTCCTGGAATGCGGACATTTTTCCACGTTCTGAAATGTCTTCAAAAGCGAACGACATCCATCCCCTTTGCCGACGAAGCGAACAATTCCCGGCGAAATGTTGCGTAATTCGATACATTCCCAGTGAAGTGATATTGACGTAGTACGAAAACGCCCTGTTCACAAGTGGATCGAATAACTCATTTTATTTTATATGCAAATATGCATAAAAATCAAATAGCGAACACAAACATATCGTGAGCGTTTTTGTATGAGTCCTTCAATCCCTGGCTGCGAGCTCACTCTATGGTCTACGTTGGGGCTTAAAATACCACTACATGATGTTTATTCCAAATTAGATGGCTTTACGATGAAAACTACGGATTTTTATAGCGGATATTCAAACATACAAACATTCATTTTTGACGAATTTTTATTTTCACGCACTCTTTTTGAATTTTTATTTCACAAGTGAATTTGATAAATAAGAATAGCCATGTAATGATGCCGAACGTTTTAGGAAACATTGCAGCTGGCGAACAATTACAAAAGCTCCAAAAATTAAGACGAAAAAAAGTTGAAAAGCGATTACTACATAACTACCTGAATAATAAAGGATCAGCGACATTCGGAACCGATCGTAAAAACTCGCCAATCCGTATTAGTTTTTTTTTGTGGAAATATATCTGTTTATTAAATTATTCTCAATCTCCTTCATTGGTTTTTGTATTACGTTTTTTACTAATTAATTTTTCAATAGGAGCGCAAAGAAAAACGCACACTCGAAATAGATCGTTGACGCACCAGGCTCGGCGCGAGCAAATTTTTATTTTTTATTTTTACTATTTTTCTACTACATATATGTTTCATCAGTGTAGAATAAGCCCAACTTGATAACATCCACTCATTTTTTGTGATTTTAATTTATTTCAATGCTGGTATATTGGTATAAATTTGTTAATTTTGACTGGGAGGTTCATCACACCAGCGCTCATTAACCCCTGGTTTTCCCACTTCTACTGTTTAAATTTGAGTACCAAAAAGTTGGTATTCTAAATTCAGTAAACCTAATATAATCCTAAACTATGGATTTGCATAATGGACATAAATGCAAATTAATTTTTATATATTCTTATTATATTATATATGGAGGAAAACAGAAAAGCGATACTCGTTTGCATTAATCGCCAATTGATATCAGTTGATAGTGAACGGGAGTATCATCGAAGACTCTATAACTTTAAAATACGAACCATACAGACTGTAAGTCATCAATCCAACTGAAACATAATTTATATAAATATAATATATATGTATCATTACAGTGGGAGATATAATCTCACATTCACATCGATTTTAAGCACGACACGTACCGCGGTTACCTCTCGAATTGACGCAGTTCTACACCATTAATCGCCGACACATGACACGTACTCATTATATACGACTGCTCAGTATTATTCCTAACAAAACGAGCGTTTGTTTGATATATAGAATCATGGACAAATCTTATATCATACATGTGTATGTGTATGTATGTATATTGTAATAATATCCTCAATTTATCAGGAAATTCGATCGGTAGTTGGGTTGTTGAAAATGAAGACGTTATGCGTGTCAAATTACATGAATAGCCCCAATAGGTCGATTGTGCTATTATGAAAATATGAAAATTTAATCGCTCACAGCACATTTCATCGCGTTGATTGATTGAAAGCACGTTTCCGCCATTCACGCAAGTCTTTGATGTTCTGTAAGCACTGAAACAATATTTGAATGGTATTCAATGACGAACGATCGATGACTGTGTGTGTTTTTCTTCTTTTTATGTATGAGGATTCCGTCATCAGTTTGGTTTCATTTGTAAAAGTGTGGGGGAAAAATAAAAATATAATATTAGGTATATATGTACTTTATACAAATATCATACATATGTATGTATGTATGTATGTATGTATGTTTGTACATATATAAGAAATGTGATAAAGATTTTTCAATAGAAAATTTTGTCAAAGGAATACGTGTATTGTTAAAATTGAATTCAACGTTTTGTTATTGTTTGGTATTTCAATTGAAAAGTGCTTCTCAAGGTTTCTGCCGTTGTAGAAATCAATAAAAATAATTATAATCAATCATGCAAATCTTAACACATTGTATGCGTAAAACGAAGATAACAGTCTTTAGCATATTGTTGCTTGACAGCGGGAGACTGTGATCTCCGTTGGTATACATGCTATTTGATTTCCGTGGACAAGGGTAGGTAACTTACCTTTTTTATACAGCAAAATTTTTAAATTGAAAACAATCGTAACATATTCCCATCGTCTTAATGGTACATATAGTTTTAAGATCATACTTTGATTAAGGTATGATCTTAAAACTATAATTTCTAGTTCGTCAAGAAATGTTTACAAAAGAAATCCATATTTTTTTCTCTAATGACAATACGAATGTCATAATCAGAAACCCTACGAGCCAATTTTCGGCAGTAAAATTTCCACTTGGATGGCCACATTTATATGGAAAAATCACTGTTTGGAAAAGTCACGACCGATTTCGATTTAATTGCACTATAATTGAATAGTTTGGCAATATAATTACTTGAATCAGATTCAATTTAACAAAACCTGAATTTCTCGTATGAATTCATTATTTTCACATTAATAAATTCAGAAAGTACATAGTAATTAAGGTACTAAAGTTGATTAAATTCAACATGCTCCATATGAAATTTTAATTATAGCAGATCAAAACGCATATTATATATTCAAATAGAAATTTCAATTATCACTTTACACTTAACCGTACAATTTTGCATTAATTAAAACTTCCACTACATATAAGCACAAAACGTATTATACATACATATATATTTTATTAAATTTGTTCGCTCAGGATTAAAACGACAATATGTACATAATTGTATTCATGTTTGATAGTTGTTTGTATGTACATTTATTAATAATAATTATGATTTAGTAAGAAATGTAGTATGAAGAAAAACACGGAACAGAACACAAAAGAATATACATTGAATCAAAATATGAACATCGCATATTAAATCTGGTTGATTAATTATTTTTAATTAAAAGTACTTACAAAATAAATGTATGCTTACATACCGGAAAATATAAGAAGATCCAAAGCCATAGTTGGTGTTTGAAATTGAAGACACACACACTCACTGAACTTAATTTTTTATTTACTTAATTGATTTATTTTTATTCCAATTAGTTCACGAGTGACGGGCGCGGGTATTATTCAACGTATAAAATCATCATCATCAAAAAAATGAACAATCGATAAACCGAACGCGAATTCAGCAGAAAAACGTTCGATGGTCGCGTCGTATTTTTCCTCGACTGAAAATACGGCTCATTTGTTTTTTAATAAAAAAAATTCAAATGAAATCGCTGTTCAAATCCGAATTATTTTTAAAATGCATTTATAAATATTTGTGCTTGCTAAATTTCAACCAATCTTTGATATAATATTGATTGAAATTATTAAAAAAAAGAATTTGTATGTGCACAAATAATCCCTTTGGAGATTGCATACACTTGATTGGTTTTATATTTTAATTTGATTCCGAGCTAAATAAATGAATGTTGATGTTTTCAAGTATTATAAATCGAATCGAAAATATGATTTTCGTACAAATATAATATGAAATCTCAAGTGAACAAACATTGATCTTTAAAGCGCTTAGTAAATTATTAACGGGAGATTTTGAACACATTTCTAAATTTAACTAACGTTAAATAAACTTGAAATATTTTATTTTATTGTACATAAAATATACCAGGAAGGCTTAACAGGTAAACCCCAATGCGCCTTCCTAGCCAATTACAATCATTGCAGCATTTTTTATTACATAAATCGCTGAAAGATACTGAAGACATCTATGGATTTGAACTTGAACATAAATATTATTATTCATAAATCGTATTCAAATAGTGGTGACATAGTGGGTAGGATGTTAACCATTCGACTTGGAGTCACAAATATCCAATTCTGACCAGCAGCATTAAAGATTATACTCGGAATTTTCAATCAAAGTCAGCTCACGGAATCGAACCCAGTGATCTCTCGGTGCTTAGAATGAGTGCCACCACCGAGCCACGCTGCTGGCTAATATATTCGAGGATAAATAATAAATAGAATAAATCAATAAATACGTTGACTTTATCGGTTTTTGCACAGTAAAAAGTTCGTCTGAAAATAAAATAAGACTTAAAATATTTTTTTAAATCATGGGCTTAATTTCTAATCTTATAAGAAGTGATAGGAATATTAACCATTTTTTCTAAATACTGTTTAATGCAATATTTATAGTGTTTTTATTTCGCATATTTTACAAATGTATTGAACACACTTTAATTATATAGAAATCAAATACATGGAAACTGTATAAGGGACTAAAACAGTACAATATTTATATAAATAACTTACATATGTACTCACATACATACATTTGTATGTACATATATAGTAAATTTAGAGATAAAATACGCGATCGTACATTATTTTATAATTTGTAATGACCCCAATTAGTACGCTCTTGCAAAAACATTTTTTTGTTAATGTTGCAGCAACGTGACTCTGATGTCTAATTATGAGTATGTTGAAATCTTTATTGGATATGAAATATAATACATAGGAATATTTTTGTCCTGCGCGGCTTTCTCAGGGTGCCATATTATGAACATTAATATGAATTATAAATAGGTTTTTAAGCTTATTCCCCGTTGTAATGCATACACTGACATTAAAATAAGTACTATAAATACCAACAAGAAAAATAATGTGTTAAATAGATAATAGATAACACCTACTATGTAATGTGGACAATAAAAAGCGCTTAAAAATCAAATCAAGCTTGAAAATTTTCACAAAATGTATTCCACGCATGTGTACAGCATAATAACCATAATTAAGCCGTTCGTGATAAATTCGCTTCTGTAAATAGATTAATTTTAATTAGAGACTCCGGCGTGATTGACATTCGCAGATTTTTCATTCAATTTTAGGCGTCAAAAAAATCTTCAAAACGCTAATTAATTTAACTAATCAGAAGCGAAGGGACTTCATTCCCTTTGATTTTTTTAATGTTATTTAACCAAAATTCAAACGATCCTAGGCGGTCAGTCGTCGTCAAAGGAGATCTCAACACAAAGAGGACCACAAATTGAAGCAATCAACTCGTAATTCGTCACTACGAAGACATTATATTGTTCATATTGTATGATTAAATTATCAATCAAAATTTGATTAGTTGATTTGGAATGTTCTATTAGCTTACGGACGCTTACATATGTACGTAAATATGTACATACATATGTAGGTATGTCGTTATCGGAAAATGTTATCGGTAAATGCCGTTGTAATGAGATCTTGATTTCGGAAATTTGTCGCGTTGTTCCAATTGCCCAAGACTCGGTGGTTAACCACCGGGAAAATGTATGATTTTCTCAAATGGCCTTTATCGCGTTGGAAAATCGTCGAGTATATACATATAATGTGTAATAAAAAATATATTTATATACCTAAATTCCACGCTTTGGATCGCTTTGATATTTTATCGACACATTTAATCATAAGCGAAATCATTTAAATTTAAATCGGAATATTATTTCAGACTAGAGCGATGACAGCCAGCTATTTGAACGCTGCTTTCTTACCCCCCTTCACAACTCGATTTAACAGTAGTATAAGTTACTTTTTTCTCTCTACTTTTTTACACTATATAAGTGAAAATTAGGCTAGGTTTATGAGGTAATCCTCAATGAGAATGGGTATAATTCTAGCCCAACTGCATATAAAACGCTTCTTATTATGTCCCTCTATATAAATGTTATTTTTTTATCGTGCTTAAAGATTTTTTTACTTCAAAATTGAATGTTTGTTAATATACATTATTTAATATACATACTATCTAATGATGACACTAATCCTATTGTAATCATCATATTTAATATACATAGATAGGTTTTCGCCGTGACATTATAAGTTTGACATTCTCAAATATAGAATCGGCAAATTTGTTATATTATTTTAATATACACAACTCGGATCCATAGACTTGTTTTGGAAAGGTTTTGCCGGACAACATTGGTTACTAAATTTATAAAAATTAAATTGAATTTGATCCCTAGCATTTTATTATATTAATTCTAAGAAAAGTAAATGAACTGAAAAAGAAACAGCACTAAATGAAGTATGCGGAAACGTTAAGCAAAACTCTGAAGTGATTTTCTTCGTAATTTTTTTTCATCTTCTTCACCTTTCTTTTATTTCAGCTTCGCCGAAGCGTATTTTATTTTTTATATTCGATTTGATTTAATTACAATTTTATTTTTTCACTTACTTAAACTCTTTCAGCTTAAATAGTCAAAGAATGGCATGTTTTTCTTCTCTGAATAATGTATCATTTACAAAGGAAAATTCTTTTCCATTAATTGCAAAGCTTTCATGTAAAATTTCCAAGTGAGGTTCAACTAATTATATTCGGATTGGTACGATTCTTCTTCAAACCCATTTATTATAATCAAAATTCATAAATATTTTTATATAAAAATATTTAACTTATTTGAAATGTGAAAAATTTAAAGAATTTCTAAATAGACATAAACATTACATATAAAAGATCTGTTGATAAGATTTGAATATTTAATAAGGGCGTATGTATTCTTAGAACTCGTTTTGATCGTGCGTTTGTAAGGGAGTTATCCGCTTATGTTTGATTTTAGAAATGTGAAAACGTAAATGGACAGATTTCATGAATTTTCAATCAAAAGAGCAAACAGGAAGTGAGGTTTTTCCTATCCGTCTATCTGAGGCTCTTCGGATTTAATGCTGTTCGTTTATGCGCTCGCTCACTTCGTCGCGTAATACAAAAATACTCATTTTAAATGAAAGATTTGATGTTAAACCTTCAGTATGTAAAATCCATCTAGTAGTGGTAAACCTTTTTGAGACTGAAAATCTAAATTTCAAGTTTGATTAAAAAACTATTCCGATTTTTCAAATTCGTTTCATATTCAACTTTCAATAGTCACGGGCTAATATTGAAAAAATACTAACTAATCCAATGTTCTTTTCTAATACATACATAGTTTGAATCTTCCAATGTTTATTTAATGAAACGATCCATCCAATAGAAAATTTCCATTTGATAACGTAATGTATTACTAATATATTTTATTATAGTATATGTACATAGTATATACATATGTAGAATAGGGTTGTCGACTGAGAAATAAAAAAAGAGGACATTTATCAAAAATATCTGATTGTTTTCAAAAATCACAACAAATCCTGGATATTAAGAATTATGTAGTTCAAAATTTAACATAAGATCGTTCAGAATAGCGATCGCCAACTGTTCTGACCACTAAATTCATCATTTTGAAACTGACCACATATATGAATTTTTGAAAAAAAAATTGTACATTTGAAAAGTAATAATCAGAAATCCATTTTATTTATATGAAATGCACAGTAGCGTATCATCAAAAGCTAGAAAATTGAACGCACTTAAATTTATTTTAAATATAATAATATATTATTTAAATATAATAAATTTATTTTAAATATAATAATTATTTTAAATATTATAATATAATAATTCCTAGATTCCCCTTAACTAAAATCTTCCATATCCCTGTCTGTAACACTAATCTCGGATTAAATGCACCTATTGCAAGATTATGTAGAACCTATAATGAAGTAAATTCTGAACGACGTAATATAGATATTTTTAATGATTCCATTGTGATGTTTAGGAAGAAATTATTATTATTATTCTAATCGACAAATATGTCTTAATTGTTCTACTGTATTCTAGATTAATTGTTTAACATTTTAAAAATAAATTTGTAATATATGTACTTAAATAATGTTGTGCACACCTATAATTGATGTACATATATACCAGAATCATAAATGTGTAAAGAATATATTATGTTATGTATGTACACTGTTGGTGAGCCTTTTTAAATAAAAAAAAAAAAAAATATTAAGCCCATACGAAATCATGTGTAGGTAATTTTTAAGAATTATTTACATAAAATACTTTAAATAATCACTTTTTTTTTCTCATTGCATATTTGCTGGTGCATTGACTTTTACTTTACCATTAGAAAAATGCTATCTACTAAAACGCATTTTGTTTTACGAAATAGTATATCGTGAATTATATAGTTAATACTTATAAATTAAAAGTAATCAATAAAAAGAAATATTGGTTAGATCAGATTTTAATTTCTCAAATTCTCTTTTAATATCCTTAATAGATATTTAAATAATGCGCCCGTTGTTTGCAATAATCCTAGAACTATGCATTTCGAACGCTCCAAACAAATCACTATTATAAATGCTTATTTTATTGTAAAAAAAGTCGTAAATGCTTATTTTATTATAAAAAAAATCGTAAATGCTTATTTAATCATTCCAAATATTTAAAAGTCGACTAAATTAAAAAAGAGAACATTTTGATTATATTTGACATATGTATGTATAAAGGAAGAAAAAAAAATTTTGTCAAAAAAGAGAACATTTTCTCTTGAAAAGAGACTTGTTAGAAATCCTAATATATCCTTTCTTTGATTTTTCCAAAGTTGTTATTTTTTTCTAACAAAAACGGTACACATTCTTTCAGTGATTATGTACTAATGTCATAAGCAGCTTAATTTTATAAATATACGATTGAGGTTTGAACGTGTTGTAATGCTCTTTATCCAGAAAAAAATTTCATTGTATAGAAGTCTGTTGAAAGTGAGTGATCTTACGCGTCCTGCTTCTTTTTCCATTTCTTTATCGAGATTCGAGGAAATTTTGATCATTTTTATTTATATCCTCTTTGAACTATGTATCTACATACATATGTACATACTTGAAATTCAAATTGAATATATAGGAATCCCTTGAGCATGCTGAGACATATTCCATTCTAAATGCACTTATCGGTGTTCAAAAAACCGATATATTTAGCTTTGTCAGAGACCAGGCAGTAAACTGACGATGTCTTGAAGATTTCAAATACATTAAAGAGCTTATTTTTAAATTGAATTTAAGTGGAAATTTCAATTTCTCAACGACCAAACAGGAAACGGATGTCGCATTTTCCGCTCGAACATATTTCTTTTTTTCGTGCTGTAAATTCTTTCCGCGAATCGTTATTTCCGAAGCTACGAATGCCTTAATGTGAAATGTAACATTTTTATGCTTTTACCACAGCGTTCCAATTTAAAAATCACACCGACAGCTACGGCTTCTTGCTTTGCTGCAACCCTTAATTGTAACAAGATATTATAACAAGAATTCGCTTTACCGCAGTGTTCGTAGTTTTCATTTTTAGTTTCATAGTTACTGGTTCGCCTTTGAAAGAATAATAACAAAGAACAAAAATTCAGTTTTTATAATTTTACTTGACGGATTCATTTTAATTGTATCTATGTATATTTTAAAATTAATATATGGGTATAATAAAATTTTTTTAGGACAACATTTGCACACCTTTCAAATTCAAATCCACCTTCACTGAAAAACTTTACAACAACATTAATGAAAGCGATATAAGATTATATGATATATGTACAAATGTAAACTAAGTAACAATATCGATCAATTAATATTCAGATCTTGATTATAGTGTATACTGTAACCGGCAACAATGAGTGGTAAGCATGTAATGCTTTCGATTTTGTGGTCACGGGTTCCATCTCTGACTTTGTTGCTGGCCAGACCTTATGTGAACCTGCATAAATAAATAAGTATGTATGATTTCGTTTTGTTCAATAGTCGAGTAAATCAACATGACTTATACAGAGTTATCAGCCGATATTATTTTAAAATATATATAAAAACGGAAAGGATGTATGTATGTATGTGCGAGTGCATCGACAAGTATGAATATTTCAAAATAACAAATTTTACTTATTTTCGATTTCGACTGCGTTTTCGATTGCAATTTTGATTTAGATTCCGGTTCCGGTTCCAATTTTGATTCCGGTTTCAGTTCCGATTCCCGATTCCTATTTCAGTTCCAATTCCTAATTCCTAAATATTTCAGTTCCGATTCCTTATTCCGATTTCAATTTCGATTTTAGTTCCGATTCCTGATACGATTTCAGTTCCGATTTCCAATAATGATTTCTGTTCCGATTCCCAATTCCAATTTCAGTGCGAATTCCCGGTTCCTATGTATTATATTTCAGTTGTAAAAATCTCTAATTGGGCTCAGATATTATTTTGTTACATTTTTATGCATTTCTATATTTGTTATCTGTTGATATTTCAATACATAAATTATCTTACACAATATGTATAGCTTTATTTTAATGCATTATGGACAGACTTGTGTTTATAATGGTTATGACCTATTTCCCCTTCCATTCACTGTAATGCTCTATAAGTTGCAATGCTCACGCACAGATAAACAGACACGTGAAATCAAGTCACTCAAGCCCACTCATACACACGGCAGTCGTCGGCACGCAACTTATAGAGCAAGCCAGGAAAGTGTAATTTAAAGTAAAATAAATGTGAGACAAACAAAAGAGAGACTATTTTAATTTGAATATTCTGGATCCCGAATAAATTACTCCTTCAATCTCAAACATGGTCCTTCGAACAGGGTTCTTCAATCTCAAACACATGTATTAATTCTTTATTCGAAACCACCCGTTGAAATATCAACGGGCACAACACTGGTTTGATATAAAATTGACGACAGAATTAGTTCGCTGTAAATATTGACTATGTATAAAATGTTATCCAATCAAGAATCGTACCAAGCAATTCGTATCAAAAGTAATGTCATGTACGTTATATATCGTGCAGAAAAACAAATTTGCTTCGATTCCACATCGTCTGTACAAATAAATTGCATTCGAGTTTTTACTGCTCGATTTTCCGCCATATATTTTCTTCTTCGCTCATCGGGAAATTTGTACAGTTTTATTCGAACACTCGAACACCATATGTTCGAGTGGAGTTTAGATTTACAAAAATATTTATTTATTAGTACATACGTGTATACAAAATATCAAATGAGGCAAACATTTTATTGTGAACTCGGTTCGATGTTATTTTTTTGCCGATAAATAAATCCGAAGAGGGCAAACACTCGCTTGAGCTTATCAAACTGGCGAATATTTTAAATATCATACATTTATTTTACATGTGTGTGGTTTTTGGGTAATAAGTTGTGTGACCCTTTTTAGTGCTTTAAATTATAACCCTTTTCCCTTCTGCCGACATCGTTAAGATTTTATCGGACATCAACGCAGCATTTAAAGGGTTGATTTTTGCGTAAATAATTTTAACCTTTTTCGACGTTAGCAATTATTTTGAACGTATCCGTCTAATTAAAAGAATACCTGTGTGACTTTGATGGTAAAATATATATGTATATTGAATTTAAATTTCTATTTTTTTATAATAACCATTTTACATGTATTTATTTATTTATTTCAGAATACTTGGGGAAGGCGACATGTCGGGAGATCTAATTTTGAAAGTTTATAATTTTTTTTTGTCTTAGCAATTTGTGATACAATATTAAATACACGCTACTCTAGTAGACGGAATATTGGGCTAATGGACACTTGTCCGAACGAACATTAGGTCGATGGACGTTTGGCCGAATGGACACTTGACCGAACGGACACTTGTCCGACGGGGATTTGGCCGAATGAAACTTCTAATTGTTTTAATTAATCAAAAATATCATTTTCATGATATGTCGAAGTGATTTCTGAAAAATATGTCCATTTTTGTGAGTTTTGAATTATGTCGATACACAATTATTAGTTTTTATCTTATTGTCTTTTCAAAATCAATCAAAATAATCACAAATCTTCATCTGTTGTTATTACGTACACAGATAAAGTAAAAATTGAAAATAATATTTGTATTTATTAAATATTAGATGATATAAACGATTTTTACGGCACTAATGGGTACCCAAAAGTATGCGTGTGTCATTATTAAATTATGTTTTATTCTATTTCTTTAACTACTTTTTACAAAGCAATTAAGACTATATGTACATTACAATTCATATAATATTCATCTGCAATAATGTCCGTTCGACCAAAAATCCACCGATATACATATGTAGATGTCTGTAAAAAGTTCTATAGTTCGATAGTTATTAGAAACTTCAACAAAAAAAGAGTAATATTTATCCAGTTGTATGCAAATGTACATACATATGTATGTATGTTTGTACATATCTACATATTCACTAAATCGTACTATTTTCGACGTGTTTGAACTGCTTATTACCGTATAGACTTTTTCCAATCGTCCACTAAAAGAGTAAGTAGCTCTTTAATTGAATTGAATTTCGAATAAATCACTATTTTTAATTTAAGATTTCATACAGCTTCGTTCCATAAAATTCACGGAAGAAGGGGCTAGTCTACTTATTTATTTATCTGCCTACTCGACGAAAGGTTTTTGACATGATTAATGGATTTGATTAAGTGTTTTATTTTATTAACTAAAAAGTCGCCAACTTTGTTCACGCATAGAATTTACGGAAATGTTAATACCAAAACAGATGAATCAAAACAAAAAACATCATTATCACCATTGTATTGTACAATTGCTTTATGAACATCATTGGAATTTAAAATAGATTCGTAATTTCGTTCAACTTGAATGCACAATTTTCTGCACAAGCAGGTGCATTACGAGACAAAATTTTAAAAATCTATATTCATATGAACAAACAAACAGCTTCTCAAAACTGTATTCGAAAAATGTAATGTACATATATGTAGTTAATAATGTATTGACTCTTTGGTAATATGAAGAAAATAAGTATGTCATATTGTGTATCTAATAGCATTACAACAAACAAGCTAATGAACAAACAAACAGATGAAATCGGGCTATTATATAAATGATGCCAAAATGCTCAGAAGGGAATAAAACTTTATTAATAACTCAATTTAGTCCAATTGTGCTCTAGGGAAACATAGGTTTTGTGTGGGATTTAGTTTTCCAACCTAAAAGATTGAATGTATGAGTGATTGAGTATGCATGCATGAGTGAAGAATGTTAAAGTTGTCATCTTTTAACATGTAACGTGGCGATCGATTAGTTCGTTGTGGCGCTCCGTGAAATAAACAATGTTATAAACCGCTCAACGAGTCTCACTATTAAGAGCTTTTTATAAGCTTCATTCTGTTGGTTTATTTGAATTCCTGCCCGTCAAAAATTTTTGATTTGATTTTGAACCACTTCCACTCTTTGAATCGCTTTGATATCCTATTGACACATTTTACTAACATTGTAGTAATCCAATGTCTCCAACATGAAGCTAGGAATTAAATCATAAACGAACTTACATCGGAATCTTATGTCAGATCGAAATGATGACAGCCACCTGTCCAAACGCGGCTTTCTACCGCCCCTTCACAACGCAATTAAACAGTGGTATAAATTACTACTGGTAAAATTAACTTAAAATATAAAAATACGCTTTTCAATTTTCAAATTTCCATTTTTAATTCCCAAATAGATTAAATAATCGCCCTTTTCCAGCCATTTTTGTACAAATGAATGTACTTTGATTCCAGCCACTGCACGATAAAATGTTTCAATTTGCGCAAATACTTCTGCAATGAAAGCTTACTCAGATGTGTCTTATCTATTAGAACGTTCCTATTGATCGTGCGAATCCACTCAAAGACTGAGTAATCCTGTGCACTGTTATTCAATTATTAATTTTCAATACAGCACGGATATTTTCTTCGGAAGCTGGGGTTGGCAGTCTCCACTGCAACTGTCGTCTTTGATGTTTTCTGAACCGTGATCAAATCGATTAATCCAATCATAAAGAGTGATTCCCGTTGGTGCACTGTCTATGAAAACCTGAGCTTCCATCGGTTAATATAAGTTTTTTCAAAGGTAATTTCAAACAAACAACACCAAACGTACGTGATGCGAATACCTACATATATAATCAAACAAGTCATCAGTTAATTATAAATATAGCAGATTGTTTACGAATGGTAAGCACTTTTTGATATCATAGAAACATCTATGAACAAATTCGATATACAGCAAAATTGTGTGATGAATACTTCATTCATACAGATTACATATGTAGAAGGGTAGCATATTTATAATAATCGACAAATTTGAGATGCTAAGAACTTGAATTTGCTAGATACGACGATAGGTTGCCAATTTGATGGAACAATAAGATAATTAGCGAACTCTGATATGAAACGATCGACCTGGAGTCATATATGTATGTAGATATGTATGTACATATATTCAAGGAATGGCCAGAAAAAAAGGGCCAGGGAATTAACGCTTGAATCTCCAGTTGAATGCATTATACGCTTCCAAGTTTGCTGGTTTCTTGTTGATTTAATCAATGGATGGTTCGAGAATATCTGAAAAAAAAACCCTTTGGCTGCTACGATTTTTTTCAAAATCCTAACGAGAAATGCTAAAATATATAATTGTTTTTATTAATATACTTCATTGGCTGAGCCTGCTATACTTTATTATGCATAGTATTTGAAACAATGCATTTGAAGTAGGTTTTTGGTAGCTCTCTCTCTCTCTCTTTCTTCCGTGGTTGTAAATGCGAGCGTACGAGCGAGATGCACTAGGAGATGACAAGATTTTGTTATCTATTTTTAATGGGTGTTGTAAACATTTGGCGTGCATTTTAGTTGAATTTAATTGCACGACGGCTCGTGACCTCTATAATAGAAAACGATTTTCTACTGTTTTTTGGTATCATTCTATGTTCTTTATTATTATATGTAGATACAAAATAGTACAATTAGAAAACTTTGTGAGCGCAAAGAAAAAGTTATATACAATATACATATTTTTTTATATATGAGCCGCTATATTTGAAAGTGGTGGAAGTCCAATTTTTAGTTGTAAAAACGCTAGTTCTAATTCACAAATTGTTATCATTTATTTTATTTGGATATGTCCAGAATCTCGGAAAAGTAGAGTTAACGTATTACAGACGACCAGTATTTTTTTTAAATATTGTTAAACGCAAAGCATTCAATACAATGTTTTGTTAAATATTTCTCGAAATAAAGAAAAAGTGGACTTTTCCATATTTCATACCACAAAATACGACCATTATGACGTCAACAACGATATATTCTTGTTTTGGATTCAAAGGGTAAAAAAGGTGTTTTAATTGCAAAAAATACTATCACGAAGATAATAACTTTCAATCGAAACTGCAATTCCATATGTACATATGTCTCTGTACGTACACAGCTTTATAACCAACACGAGCAATTCAATGGAGTTATTAGTCCCCTCAAAACGAAAAATCCATTAGCGATTTTGCAACGAACGGGAAGCTGAACGCCATCACCTTTTTTGGTATTGATCGCTCTCTGTCGAAAGCAAAAACCGTTACAGATACCGACTACATACGAATAAATATAGTACACGTCGAATGTGTGAAAGTCTAACATTTTAAAAATGCGCATCTTAAGAATACCGAGGAAAGTCGACGAATGTAATATTTCCCTCAAAATTCCGTATACCTAGAAATACATGCAGACGGATGCCGTTATGACAGTATTGTCGGGTGGAATTTAATAATATGAAATGTTTCAACGTTCAAATGTACTCTCGAGTCTTATATACATGTATATGTATATATCAAATAATAGATCGGTTTTGGAATGTAACTCGTCACCTTTTCGCAGACGAGTGAGCCAAGTCTATGTCGGTCGTTGGTCTTGGCTCACATTAGTTGTGTTCGATCGGAAAAAAGTTTATTTATGAGCAGTTATCGGTTAGTGATGGTCGTACAAGTCGCTAGCAGTAAATCTGGTCGTTCCACTTCAGCAATAAAAATAACTAATTTTTTTTTATCGACGTACGATTCAAATAAATTTTCCGAAAATCTCTCCTTCTTACTCTGCTTGCAAAAAATAATACTAAAAAAAAAAGAATTCCTTTTTATTTTCTTGATCGACCCCCCCATTACATGGAGACACATAGGTATAAAAGTTTTGCGCGACGTTGTAATTTTTCCAACGGTTAGTTAATTGATGGCGGTCGTAAAAAAATGTATTCTGTGACAAAGGTTGTTAACGACTGGAAATAAATAAAAGATTAAAAAAATTATATGCATAACTTTCGCTATGAAAAAAGAGAAGTAGTTATTGCGAAATGGTTTATGCCGAATACAATTCATGGTATTTGGAACAACAAGAATAAGTGAAACGTAAAGGAGGTATGTAAAAAAATGGATTGATTTTTAGTTCAACTTATCGTTTAAATTTTTCGCTCATTTAAGCATTAGGGATTAGTGTGTAGTGCTAATGCCAACCACCGAGAGGTTTCCGGGATTCGAAGAATTGATTCCGAGTATTCGCTGCTGGTCAGACTTTTATATATAATTACTAAATATTATAATACAATTATTATCCAGCAGCATAGCTTGGTGGTTATGCTCGTGATAACCACTGAGCTGTTGCCGAATTTGATCCTGTGGGTTGACTTCGATTGAAAAGAATCGATTGCGAGTATTGTCTGTAGTGCTGCTAGTCAAATTGGATATTTATAACTGCAAGTCGATCGCTTCTTAGTCAGATTGGCAAAAACCATCATGCCCACTATGTCACCACTATTTTAATATGATTTTTAAAAATATATAATCTATAAAATATATATACACACATATGTATTTATGTAAAAGTTTAATTTTGTAAAAGCTTCTTATGAAAAATCTCCCCCCCCCCCCCCCCACCATTTATATTTGCTTATATTTGGATGTAATTTAAGATAATAGAACCAACTCATATACATACATAAAGAGAAAATGCAGTATCGATATACTGTTTTATTACTTGTAAGCTTGTACCTAAAGTTGCATGTGTCACATAATGAGGCAAAACTACATCGATACAATAGTTTTGCTTATTTAAAGTTAAGTTTTATATCAGTGTTGATATGCAGGTATGCAAAAGTGCATTAGAAAGTCTTATATTTATATTATTTATTTAAATTACCAAATATAACACCGACTTGAAACAATTTAAAAACTACTACAAATATTTCTTTGTAATTAGTATCGATACAGACTATTTAACTAGTGTTTGGTTTATAGGATTAATGAATTTTGTTTGTTCGTTGATTTTAAATTTTCACCATGAAGAAATACATACATATTTTGTATAAAAAATCTATATAAATACATAATTTATTAGTAAACTTACGAATACTGGACTCGATATTCTTGGAATAGATAGGAAAAACACTTACCTGAAACAATGAAAAGAGAAAAATTTAACAATGAAATTTTGTACATCACAATAAAATTCATAATAAGTTTTTGAGAAGGGAGAATGGAGTTCCACAAGGTACATAGTAATTGGTCAAAAAATAAGCGATTTTCCTTATTTATATATTTCTTTAATCATATTAAAAATAATAGATTTAATAAGTTGCATGTGATTGTTCAACTTATTATCATCACTTTTAACAAAATAATGTATGAAGGGAAAGTAAATATTCAATAGGAAAGTTGTAAAGTGTTTGAGTACACTTTTTTATTTAGATGGCATAATTGTTATGATTATAACCATAAAGCTGTGGATTGTAAATACAAAAACATGTGTTTTAAATGTGGCTCTGAATAGCATATTGGAGAAAATTGCGTTAATAATAATAATAATCGTATAAACTGTAATGTGAATAAAAAATATTATTTAAATTTGACAATGGACCATAACCCATTTGATGCTAATTGCATTTGTTACAGTCGAATTGTATTTTCAGTTGTAATATATATGTATATTCCAACTGGCGTTTTAGGTCATTCATATTCGAATACAATTCAAACTAGTAAATTATATATGTATATGTATGTACATATGTATAAAAGCGCAAATACACTTTCAACAATGTCCGTCAGTTGAGTTTTGACAGCTCTGATGATTTTACGAATGCTTTAGAATTCAATAATGCGTTAATATTTACTAGGTATTACGAATAAAGGTAATGTATACCGTATTACGATAGATCTAAAAATGTGTTCAAAACAAAAAAAAAAACTTAATTTACTTATCGGGTGACGTTTTCACGAAAACCTAACCTTTCCATCTAACCTGGTACTTACTAATAATTGTATTGTATTTTCAGTTGTAGTATATTTTGACCAGTTGGAATGTAATTCGCCATATGAATCGACTTACGTCAGACGGAACATACTCCAACTAGTCAAAATATATTTCAACTGAAAATTCACATCAACTATAACGGTAGTTGGTACAAGGTAGGATGGAATATATTCCAACTAACCAAAATATATTACAACTGGAAGATACACTTCAACTGTAACATATACACAAGATTCTTAGAAAATGACCTCAATAAAGTTGACTATGCCAAATGGCAATTAGATAATATTAATGATTAATTTCAACAATTTTAATTGTGAACAAAATTTATTTCAAAGCGTAAAAAGATCACACTTCAGCAATCAGAGTGGACCGCGCGTGAAGTCATTGACTTGATGTTGCGAATGATTGAAAAGAGTGAACCACGCATGTAAACTAGGCACATATGTATGTACATACATCTACTTACATAGACTTGGTCCACTTTTGCAAGTGTCGTGGTGTGTGTTGAATGCAGAGTCAAGAAAGCACGTTCGCACAACTTTTAGCACGAATGTTTCCAGCGAGACATTTTGTCCGAAAATAGAAAACATTCTAACAGTTTTCGTGGGGTGTGTTGGTTCGGTTAGAAGCGATATTTGTTCGTAAGGAGTCATCCATCAGATAAGCACCGAGGCAAAATGGAATAAGTTAACTGCTGAAGTGCTTCGCAAAGAGATTTTCACCCAAAGACTGCTTTCTTCGTATATTTACTTTTATTTCATTTCGCAAGAAAGGCAAAACGGCATTCGACTATACGTTTATGTGTATGTTATATTTAAATAAACAATTATCTTATGCTAATTTCTATTCTTGTTAAAAGTGTACTCGTATGCTACTTGGGATATAGTCCGGACATACAAAATACATACATACTTATGTATGAATGTATGTACAGATGTACGTGTGTTATAAACTTTTCTTTTCTTCCGTCTCAAAGAGGCTTCCAGACCATTCTAAAACTTCTCATACCCTATCTCTGATCCTAGTTATGTGGAAAATCGAAAGTGTATTTTGTTTTCGAGTCTCCAGGCTTCTTGGCGCCTGGCGTCTGTCTGACTTCGACATCGATGTCTACATTCCCAATGCAACATAATAAAATATCACATAAAGAAAAACATTCCAAACTTTAAATTTTTTATCATTTACATAGTTTTTTATGACTTCAAGTTAAGGATATGTACATTGTGTTTGTATGTACGTAGAGCTACGCACGCCTCAGCTATAGATATTAAGAAAATATACCTAAACTAGTTGATATTTCAACGGATAGTTTGAATAAGAACCAGCAACATAACTCGATGACTGGCGTGTAATTCTTTCAACTGAGGGATCATGGGTTTATTCCCTGGCCCAGTGTTGCTAGCCATACCTTGTATATACATATGTATGTGATTCCAAGTTGATCGTTTCATATCAGAGTTTGCCGATCTAATGATTTTCATTTAAACGATTCCAATAAATTGGCAACTTTGATCTATTTCTTTCAAATTTCGAGCTTTGCTGGATCTTAAATACGCTGATTTGCTAAAATGCAAATCTATGCATAGATGTCTCTATGATGCTATATATGTATGTACATATATTTTTATTTTATTTCATAAAACACTAGTGCTTTCACTCGGCTTTGCTCGGTATTTGCAATATAACTCGCTTAAACACGGCCAATATAATAGTAAACATTTTATTATATATATTTGAATAGTTTTATTTTATTTAAATTTATTTGAATATTCATTTGTTTTTCTACGAAACAACAGTATTTACATACAGTGTCTTTACAGATCACTCTAAAGCGACGAGTGCACTTATAAAGATAAAATATAGTTAATATACATAAGTATTTTATACCTATATAATGCGAATTCATACAAACATCCACAATGACATCTATGGAGAAATTTATAATCAAATTGGTGAACCTCAAGACGCTGAATAACTTGAGATTAGCAAGTGAGATGCCAATTTTCACAGGAACCGTTTCAATAAAAATCAGAAAAATTGGCAAATTTTGATAAGAAACGATCAACCTGGAGCCACAAACCAAGGTCTGACCTGCAGTCGGACTCTAATAGGACTCGAACCCGTGACCACTCTGCTCGAAAGCATAATATGCTAACTACTAGTCCACGTCGCAACTCTATATAATATATGTATATACAATATATATTTTAAGCATTTTTTTAATTCAAATATTCTTTCAAAATTTTTACGAGACGTCGATGTTTTCCTTTTCGATATTAATCATTTCATTTCAGACTGTTGACCCTATCTGAGGATTTCCGTTCGTGCGTTATTATGACGCAACCGGTGAAAGCCCCTCGATGTAGAGGGCCTTTATCGCGAAAATAACTTTTCCAAAGGCCGTCTCGTCGCCTCCCCCTCCTCCTCACCGTTTTTATCAACCATAGAAATCTCATGGTGCGCTTTTCCCCGACTCGACGGCGTCACCGGTGAGAGACCATTTCCGGCCTTTGGGTTATTTCCACGTGACGCTTGCACACCGATAGGGTTTGCGGAAATGGTCCTCTCATGGTCCACTTCAAAATGTTTGCCCATTGTTTGCATTTTCTAACATTCGTTTGCACTCACGACGTGTTTACTGTTAAGGTTCGATTCTCCATACTCCATATCCAAGCGATCAAATGTGATGCGTCTGAGATGTAGCCGTGAAATTGCATATGTTAATTGTGCAGTATTTTCATTGTGCGTTTCATTGAAAAGTGTACGGTTCAGTGAACGGTTTTAGTCAAAAACATATTTTATGAGCGAACACCATTATTTTGGTACAGGTCTTTCATTTGAAGTCTTATCGTATAAAAAAACTCTGTTACCAATATATTTTTATATACACAATACGGCATTTTGTGGCGTGGCGCTTGTGAATACTGACAGAAACATGCGCTTTAAATGGTTCCGTGACTATTTCTATACTTATAATAAACTTTGCTGATGGGTACCGACGAGGATTTGAAGGATGCTTTTTTTTTGTTATACTTTTTATATTAAAATATAACCAGCAGCGTGGACTAGTGGTTAGCATATTATGCTTTTGAGTGGAGTGGTCACGATTCGATTACCACTAGTAGTTGTTGACCAAACCTTGGTTTGTGACTCCAGGTCGATCGTTTCTTATCAGAGTTTGCAAATATTTCCTATTTTTCATTGAAACGGTTCCTGTTAATTGGCATATCCATTCCAATCTCTCTTGCAAATCTCAAGTTATTCAGGGTCTTGATTTTCGCCAATTTCTATTATAAAAATGCAGCAAAAATTTGTCCATTGGCGTCACTGTGCATGATGTTTGTATGAATTCGTATCGTATAATATGCTTGTATTAATTGTATTATTGCATTGTACATATCTCAATTAGTACACTCTTTGCTTTGGAGCGATCTGAAAAAATGAGTCTACATGTTCGATTGAAATAAAATAAATAAAAATAAACAATATAAACAGACATGTAAGCTCGATTCGGATGTTGGTCTATAAATGAAGCCATGTTAAATTGGCGATATTGAGTTCTACGCATGATTGTCATAAATCAAATTTTCAGATTTAATGATTATTATTAGCGAGTATTTTTTATTAGGTTTTGTATTTTTGATATTTTTAGAAGGTAATAAATAATACGTCGCCGCTTTCGATACTGGCTTAACTGAGAATCGATTTTTTTCTAAATAAAGCGCGTAATCTATTATCTCAATTGTCAAGGTGACCTTCCTGTAATTCTTCCGAAGATATTCTCTTGAACGTAGTAATTTAAAACGTGAAGTTTATCGTGCAGTGATTTAAGAAAATATTGCCTTTTATAGAATAATTTTGAACTGAGCGACGCCTGGAATGTATAAATATGTATGTTCCTGTATATATTACATGAAATGCGTTGGGTTTATAATGAATTGCATATAAAATTTTATAGATGAAAAATTTGTATGTTTTGAGCTGATTTTAGACCGAAAAACGCCGGGCGTTTTATTTGTTGCTAAGGCCAAATAGATGTATAAAGTAATCATAAACTTATGAATGCATATTAAAATAAAAAAAACGGTTGATATAAAGTTTCTATATAAGCCTTTCCATGAACACGATTTAGACAATTTTTTAAAAATTATTAACTATTTATTAATTAATTTCATTTTAATTGAACTTTTAGAAAAAGCATTATTTCTATAGATGATATTATTATTTTATGTTCCCAATAAAAATATGGAAAAGAAATTTGCCCGACAATGTTTAAACCTTATGGAGAGTAATATAAATATCTATCTAATTTCTTGGCAACATGAGATTTTGATTAAAATGAAATCCATCTATAGAATCGAAATATTCTCCAGTAAACAGATTACTTTTCAATACATAGTATTCTGAGAAATTGCATTTCTGTTGTAATAAAATATCTTTAGATCTTTGCAGAGCAGTTTGGAGCATACTAATTAATTTTCAGAGCTTCGTGTAACTTAAAGCCTCGGAGATGAATCTAAATCACTTCAATAAACAGTTGACTTCAATTCAATAGTTATTCTATATAATTGCGAAAATGTTAAATGTACCGTTGCTTTAAGATCAAGAGTGATTTTTTATGTATATCAGAAATGAAATAGCATTGATGTTATCTAACCGCTGTTTTAGAAGAATTTTGAATAAAAAAGTAATATAATACGAATGGACGTATCTTCATTGCGTGTTTGTTTGAAAATGATATTTTCCGCATCGGTCATAAATTTGTGTTTAATTTCGGAACCTTAATGGAATTTTTCTTCGCCTTTTGTAGAATTCGTTCGTGTTCGAAAAGGGCGAGTGGGCGATGAGGAAGTTCTTCTCGTGGAGGAAAAGCGAGAGCAGATGCGGAGAAAGTTATCGGACAATTTTAATGAACCCATCCCTTGCAGTCGGGTACAGTAATTTTTTCCCTCTTTCGCTCGAGAAAATCGGGACATTTTCCATTTTCCGAATTCGTAGGGCCCGCGTCGCAACGCCTACATGCTCCTTTATTGCAGTAATTTCAACGAGCGGTCACATAGAAACTCATAATCGTGACCATAACGAAATTTATCCGTCGATAGCGTCGATTTAATCAAATTACACGAGAAAACTAAACGCGCACCCAGAACGGAGGCTGCGAAGGAGCTGTCGCAGCATTTCTAGCTACCAGCTGAACGATGTAAAACGTGATATCGAACCATAATAATAAATTAGGGAATATCTAGCCAATTCAATTAAGTACACCGAGAACAGCGCTCCTAAATCATAATAGCAATTAGATTCAACTACAAATATGAATACATACATATGTAAATATGTACATAAACACAAGGTGTGGCAAAAATTAATCTACAGCATATTTACATATACATAAATCCTCTTAATATTTCGTTATTGAATTAAAACTTCATTATTTTTTTTACGAAATGTTGCACCCTCGCTTCTCTGCACAATTTAACTATATTGAATTGCTTAGCTCCCTCTTACCCTTCTTAAGAATTAATTAACAAACCTTAATTCTGGTGTGTATGTAATTAGGCTTAAGTACGTAAGTTTTGTGGATGAGATGTATGACAAGAGTAGTGGGTATAGTGGATAGAGTGATGGAATTGAAATGGCAATGGACGGGCCACGTGGCTAGAAGAATTGACCAAAAGTGGACAAAAGAAGTACTAGAATGGTACCTGAGATAATGCAAAAGGGTAAAAGGAAGACCACAGGGAAGATGGGTAGACGGAATAAGGAAAATGTGTGGAGTGAGATGGATGAGAGTTGCGCAGCATAGAAACGACTGGAAGCGTGTTGGAGAGGCCTTCATCCAGCATGGATGGTGAGCGACTGTAGATGATGATGATGTAAGTTTTAGTTTTGCGTTAAATGAGCCGCTACAGTTGAAAGTGGCATAGTTCCATTCTCTGCTTTTCCGAGGGACTGGACATATCAAATTAAAAGAAGTGATAGAAATTTATGAATTTAGTCAAACAGAAAATATGTTTTTGGAATTAAAAATTGGACTTCCGCCACTTTCAAATATAATGTTAATTCAGAAGAAAAAATGAAATGGATGAACTTATGACCTTGTATTATGTACCTATATTAAAAAATAAATAAATACAAACGCTTTTTATATAACCCAACTATAATATGTAATAATTTTATATAACCAAGCAGAAGCTAAAAATCGTTTGTAACTCAATTTGCTATCTAATTTAAAATAAAATACAAATACTTTGCTTGTGAAATAATTATAATGTTAATTGCTTTGTAAAATAATTTAAAAAAAACATCCTGATATACGAAAATACGAGATAATTTTACAAAACCGCACACAAAAAGACTCATGATTACAATGAATTATGTTTCAGTTAATTGATGAACAGTTTGATTATGAATCGTCCTTTGATTAATGGTCCAAATAGTGTCAATTTTCAATTGATTAAAATTTGAAGCGAAGAAAAACTTTTTTGTAATAATGAAAATGTTCCATTAGTGCAATTCATATGTTGGTGTTTTTCGAATTGGTAGATTTTATTGCCGAATTTCCGGAGTGGATTTATTCATGATTGAATTCGCTCGAAGTATCAAATTAAATCCGTCTGTTTTTTTTGTCGCTCGTTAACCGGGGATGGATTTATGCGACTAATAAATAGCACTTAGCAAGGCAACAGTTTAGATATTGATTCTGGCCTTTCTTCCTACAATTTGTAAAGGTTGACCTAAATATTCTTCGAAATAAATAAAGTAAAAACGGACGCCTTCATAAATAATCGTCGGGACAGTTACTCCATTTACATTTTTTCCCATAAAATAAATAATGCCAATCAACCTAAATACGAGATAACACATCGTCCACGTTCTAGTCCCAGTGTGTAGCAAAAAACAAAATGTATCGTACAAATTATTACTTTTTCTTTAGTTTAATTAAATTAACATTTGTAATGGAGCCATATTTTTTATTACATTATAACATTACTAGTGTTGTGCCCGTTGATTTCAACCGTTGGATTCGAAAAGGAATTGATATACGAATTAAAATAAAGTTATATGTTATATATAAATATAGTGTATAGTAATTTATAAATATAGTAATAGTAAAAAGTCAAGCGCTCGCCGTTCTTCCGCGTCGGATTGAATGTGTGTCTGTGTGTCTTCGTGGGTGTGTGAATGTGTGTATGCTCCGTCGCGTCCGTTTATATATATATATATATATATATATATATATATATATATATATATATATATATATATATATATATATATACATATATATATATATATATATATATATATATATATATATATATATATACATATATATATATATATATATATATATATATATATATATATATATATATATATATATATATATAGATATATGTATATACATATATATATACAGTCACGAAAATGGAAAGTGGAACAAGGAGATTATGCGTAAAATTTCAGCTTTAAATGTTTACAACCAACACCCAAAGTCGTTAAAATATTAGATTATATCGTAGTGCACTATTTAAAGAAGAAAAGTGTTAAAATTATATAACAGAAAAGGGGCGAGACAAGTTTTATGGCTGATTGGTTTTATCGACGGTGTGTCGATGTCGCGCAAGAATGATATTTGGGATTAAAATAACAGTTTACATATACATTTTTCATTTTTTTTCGATCATATAAACTATTTACAAATTAATAAAAAAGAAATTAATATTTGGTTGCGGCTCCATTTGCTTTTATCACAGCTTTTATTCTACTAGGCACGGAATCTATCAAAACTCTTAGAATTTCATCGTTTATCTTTACAGCAGCGATTAAATAAAACTGCTGTAGAGATAAGAAGAGATCTCTGCAGTGAATTTTCGATCAAAATATGTGCCCAAATTAAATAAAATTTACAATTCAAAATGAATTAAATTTATGTTTCAATATATTGCAAATCCAATTATAACCTGAAGAATCAACTCTTTTAATTCCCAAAAGAAAACAAAATAGCAACAACGCTATACATATATATGTATATGAAACATTCTATGTCTAATACTAGGATGCGAATATAAAAAGACGGAAACGTTTGTGGAAATTTTATTACGTACGTATCACATAAATTTGAAAATTTTATTTAGCTTATTTTTCATACGAATTTCCCGAGAGGGAGGGAACGTCTGAAAAGTGAAGCGAATGAAATAGCATTGTTATTCAATCATCCCTTAGACAGCTCTAAATGTGCGTCTGGGATGCCAAGAAACTCCGTGCAATAATATTGACGCATGTGATATCGGAAAATATTATTTTAGCCGAATTTTGCACATGAATGGGGTAACGTATACCGCTAATACACACATACATAATTCATATTCAAACAGCTCCACAATATTGTCTATGATTGATTTGTGTAAACGCGAACAACGGCCGAGGTCAACGTCGAACAATTGACTTGGCGAAAAGTGTGCAATTCGCGAATCGATCGTACCGAGCGCACGATAACTTGGTGCTAGGTATACAAACACATCCAATCATATCCAATCATACATTCCAATCATATCGCGTTTATAATTCTCAATACAGTATATCATTGTAGATAACATATTATTAGTTACATTATATTATTCCATCAGAGGTCGCCTCGGGGTAGCCTGTCATGGCATCTATAAAAATTAATGTATAATAAATAATATAAATCGGTGGTTGCATAAATGCTTACCACCGAGAAGTTGCCGGGTTATGAGCCCTGGATTGAAATTGATTGAAAATAATTTATTTCAAGAATTTCTGCAGTACTGCTGGTCAGCTGCCGGTGGATATTTGTTACTCCTAGTCAATAGTTTCCTATCAGAGTTTTCCAATTTATCTGATTTCATTGTTGAGACGGTTCCCTATAAAATCGGCAAATACTATCCTATCCACTATTTGAATATGATTTCAAAAATGTATAATCTATAAATGTATATATGTACATATGTACATATCTTAGTTTAATACCATAGATGTCACTCAGGGGCAACCGATAGCAGCATCATGGGATAATATTTAATTAGGTACATCGGATATGCTTCCTTTCCATATATATACATATAGGAATGATTTTTAAACGAGCCGTATGTGTGGTTGGCCAAACTGCTAGGGATAAAGTGTGTGTGGTATGCATGGGAGAGACCGGATGCGTGTTGCTATGGTCACTTGTTGGAGAACAAGCCGGACGACATGGTTATAATAAATAGATCTGACTGAATCTGCGCTTTTCACTTGGAATCCTTCACATCCGGATCCTATATAAATAAAAAAATTAATAAATATAATGCAATCAGTGCAATTTTAATTTGTCTGTCGTAGAGGTAATTGTGAAGTTATAAAACTTAAACATCCCGTTTATTGTTATTAAATATGTCGAGCAAATCTTCCATGATTTTATGAAATTATAAATTTTTTTCTCTAGAGCTAAACTAATAGTACCTTTTGATAAAATTTCTCATCTCCCCTAATTCCGGCCTCAAAATTCCAATGAAATAAGTCTAAATTTTCAAAAACCTAACTAAAGGGATGAAATTGTTTAAATTAACCATCGCGTCAATTGGCGCATTGTTGCCCAGGCAACGTATTTTTTTTAAATAGTGAATCACAACTGAAGTATTATGTTTAAACAATGAGTGACGCCTTTTTCGCACCTGGCATTTTACGCGTGACTTAGCGGTCAACAAAGGGTTAATTCGAAAAATTTCGAATAAATCTTAACCTATTATTTAAAATTTTACATTCCTTCAAGTCTCTTTTACCAAGCAAAGCACTGTCTTTCAGACATTACAGTTAAAAATTTTGAGTCTTTGAAAGGTCTTTTGCTTACTACATGTGAATATTGTAATACTACATATGTTATTATCATTGTTGCGTTGGTACAAATCGCCCAATTAATTGCCTGTTAGTTCTGTAGAACGCTTTGGTTTGGATTTTACCGTATAAGGGTACAATAATTGCAATAGTATTAATGTCTTTACTAATAATGTAATTATAAACCGCAAATGACCGAAACTAAGTATGTTTTATTAACACCAATGATTTTAAAAAGCAAATATTCGAAAGCTTGTCATTGTTTATGTTTTGCATTCATATTAACTTTTGATAATTGCACCATTTATTTTTTACAAACAGATACAACCCTTCAGGCTTTATAAACCCATACATATACATATATGTATATATATATATATATATATATATATATATATATATATATATATATATATATATATATATATATATATATATATATATATATATATATATATATATACATTCAAATCAGCTATCTCCTGTTTTATTTTTCTTTTTTTGATACAGGTAAGCCCATTTTTTTGTACATACATAAGTACTAACAATTCCAAACATTGTAAATAAAATTATATTAGAGACATCTATGAAAATATTCGATATACAGCAAATTTTTGTTAGAAATACAAATGGGTATCATATTTATAATATACTAGTTGTTTTGCCCGGCTTCATAGCTATATATAGCTATATATATTATATATCGCTTGGCATTTCTGAAATTGTGTAGGTCACATCTCATAATCAATTATTGACCCACTTTCACCGAGTCAGAAAATTCGCACACACGCGTATTTTTGACAACAAAATCAATCAAAATCTTGTAGTAATCGCCAAGAGTTGTAAATATCTAGTGTTTAATATATTACAGTAAGGGCGTCAAATCTTGAATCAATATACACTGACTAGAAAATGTTTACACTAGCTTTGGTTTTTAGCCAAAGCTTACGACGCTGAATCCCGTAGATACTCTTACTAGACAAAGTATACACTGACTCGCAAATTCATGCTACTGCTGCTGTGCACTAGTAAATTTGAGTGGTTTGACGTTGCTCTTTCAATGAATTTTATGCTCAAGAATATTTATTTTAGTTGCTTGAACTTTTTGATTGAACATTTTTTTTATGAATTGTATGGATAATATATATTAATTTCTGTATAGTTATTATTTTGATTCTTTCTGTTATATTTTGATTATTTCTGTCCAAACTTAAAAAATAAATAAATTGCTGGTCGTGTTCAAATAACTAATTTGTTGTTGAATTGATACGAAATATTCAATAATAACAAGATTAAATCCAGCAGTTGCAATTACGTACATCCGTACTACCTACGATTTTAGGTTAGGTTAGGTTAGGTTATATTTTATTTTGTTCATTAATAATATTGTTGCGTAGTGGTGGGTTCAGGACCCAAATGAAAGGTCAAAGTCGTTTCACAGCATTTATTCAACACGGAATGAACACGGAACCACCGCTCCCTTCAAAATAATAATCTGATCTACCGTGTGTACCTTATTATAAAGGACAAGTTACACAGCATAGCTTCCCTAATTCATTAATGTATCTATTTTCTAGACACTTAAAGGTCTATCTTGGCGAGTCTATTGTTTACGCACGTACTCGACCAGTTCTGTGAGAACTCCAGCGTATTCTTTTTCCGGGCACTTACCCGTTAGAGTCCCGTTAGCCTATGTAATTCGGGGTCTCTATTGTTCACCCACGAATGCACTTAGACAGTGGATACCCCCTTCATGTTCCCACGGCACAATATTTTATTCGATATAATGTCGCATTCTTTTAGTTTTTAGTTTAATCCGTCACAGGCCCACTAGATGTATACATATGTACTTGTTAATAATGTCAACTTGTTATTCCTGTCGTAAACATTTACTGCGTACGGATAGCTGGGTGATTTTGATGATGCATACACTTACTAGTCAGTGTAAACTGATTCATAGAATATAATTACAAAAGTAAAAGATACATAGAATATTATTACTCGGCATCAATTAATCAACATTCAGCACTTGCATTATAAAAGTTACATAGTTGAAAGCGCTTTTAATTCTGTACACCATAATCGATTGTATTTTATTATAATATAACGCCACCTTGCCTCCCAAATAAACACAAAAACCATATTTACGACATTTACGGCGTAAGTGAGAGGCTCGAGAAAGAAATTTATCGTTTTGTACCTGCCAAAAGTTTTTCGTAAACACGGCCATATTTTATAACGCGTCGCTCGGCCTGGTTGTTTGTCGCGCGGTAACAGTTATCGCCCCGTTTGAATTATCGCCACGGTTATCTTCGCAGACAACCGATGCTCTTTGTAAAATTACAAAAGATTCTCCAAAAGTCGACGACGAGAACCCCTGCGAAGGGACGGGGACAAGTAGGGTGGGACAGGGGTGCCGGAAAGCGGACTAAATTAATTAATTGTCAGCGAAAACGCAGACACTTTTCCGAGCCATCCCTATTTTCGATGATATAACAGATACGTATTCGATACGCTCTTGTTCCAATTTGAAATACTTGCAATTCCGTAATCGAAATATTTTTTTCTTTTTTTTATAATTTAGTTACAGTGTAGCTCACTGATTAAGCAATTTGCTTGCCAGCAGATAAGTTGTTTGTTCAAATTCCGGCCGGCATTGAAAAAATTTCTTAGTACGGATACTAAAATTTTCTAACACCAACGAATCCTACAACGTACCTTCCGACTTTTAAATGTTTTATTGTTTTATATAAAAGGCAATACTCATATTTATAATATCGCATTTCTGTGTGTCTGTCTGAGATAACGCTCGTCGTACAATAGTCGTTTCAATTCGACATACATACATATACGTCACAGCTAAACCACTGCCAAAACGTATACGAAGATACATATAACAACAAAAGAAAAAATCTTCTGTATATATTGATCGCTACTATGTAATGTTTCATCTTGGCTGAAAATTTACCGCCATCAATTGAAAATTTATTTAATTAATTAATTTTTCTATTGGTGTTTTACAATGTTTACATGTAGGTAGTTTTTTTCTCTATTTTCATGTAAAATCATTGAATATATGTAAATATTAAATTAAATATATTTAAAAGGTATTTGAAAAAAAAAATACTTATCGGGTTTAAAATACACAATGGCATATGTATTTGAAAAAACAATAGTGAGAGGCTTTGAATAGACATTTTTTAGAAACATGTGATTTTTTATATACGATAAACATATGTATAGAGCAAATTCATATATGTAGTACGTCACGATACGTACACCTTACCGTTGCATTGAAAAGTTTGACAGTTTTTACATACTTGGCATATTAGAACCTTTTCGATCCAGTTCCATAGCACACTAAAATAGGTTACAATTCAATGAATTTATTAATTACAACAGGAAAAGCAGTCTCAATGTAGATTTGCAGTGAAGAAACTATCATGTTTTTGTCAGATATGATCAAACGAATGAAAAGAGCTAAAAATAAATAGCATTTCAAATGCGCATAAATTTAAACTTGGTAAATTTAATTTATCATTTGTTTATTTTTCTTCAATTTCAGTTGACGGATAACGGTCGAGCCTTACACTTGGCAAAAGTTTTACGCGAATATTTAATGATTCGATTCATTATTAATCAATACAAATGATATTGCTCGCGAACGAAGGTGAAAGTTTTCAAGGAAATTAATCGCAATAAAAGTGCCGGCTAAAGTTTTATTGAATATTATCGTATGCGAATCTATACTTCGTACGCAGCATTCGCATATTTTGTTCAGATAAATCATCATTTGTTCCGATTACTAGTGACTGTTTACAATTTTATGGTACAAGGGGATTTCAATGCGTGTTTTTTTTTATAATAACTTTTATGTGTTGAAATTTTCCTTCACGTGTGAAAAATAAATTCATTTGTTTTCGTATTAAATGAATTAAAATTTGAAATATAATTAATATATTTAGCTCTAAACTGTATTAAAAATAAAAATACCAGTGTTTGATAAATTGTGTGCAAGCTTTTGTATAATGTATATTCAGGAAGATTATTGGTAAAGGTGCTTAGACTATTGCTTTGCAGACTTTTGGTAAGTTTTAAATTTGTTTTAAATGTGGTTAAATATAATATTTTTTTATTATTTTTAATATTTTATTTTACTTTTTAGAGTGCAGTAATGGTAAAAGATTTAATTTAACTCACTGGGATAATTTAATTGTAAGCGCACTTTATTTATTTTTATAAATATAATATATACATAATCACTTTAATGGTAACGTTTTGAATTGATATTATACATATATAAAATAATATTTAAATGATTCAATACAAAGTTAGAAAAAGGCCACCAATTTCATATATACATATTTACAATTCGTTTTATTTAAAGTTTAAATTGATTTGAACGAACTTCACAATTGTTTAGAAACAATTTCGATTTAATATAAAGGCAATTTGTTATTCATTTTTGATTTATGGTTGTGAAAATTTATATATGTATATATATTTAGATAAAAATAGAGTTTTATTTTAAGCTCTCAGTCTGTCTGCGTAAAAAAGGGTCGCTTTTCTTGAAAATTTTCCCTTTTGAAGTATTTTCACGTTCATGACCTACCTTGACGACTAAAAGTCCTTGCAAGTATTAAATTTTATCCTGAAACTTTCCGTAATGGATATTTTCAAAATAAACTTAAGCTCAACGTGAAATATTTTACCAACTATGTATAATACATATATGTACGATATGAATTCCAAATATTATCAAAACATGTTCAAAAATGTTATTTAAAACGTTGTCTGATTTTCTAACCGTGAGATCCGAGAAGCTTAGATAAACGGTGAACCGAAAACTTTTTATCTACACGATACAGGTGTGGAATTCCAAACTTCCAGCGTTAAAGCTACACCGCAAATTTTCACACCTTTGAAATTGTTTGGTGTGAGATATTTTCAGAAAATTTGAGATTTTCCCCCAAGCATACTAGCCAAAATGCGTACATTGTTTCAAACGTGATAAGTTAATATTTACATTTACCACATACACATTCTCTTATAATAGCAACACTCGTTTTGACTTATCATTATGTACTTTGTAAAACGACTGTATTGTCGTTTTTACATTAATGCTCATTCATCAAAAAAAAAATTGGATAATAAAAGTGATTAATATAAAAATATAAAATTTTAAAAAACTTACATGTAGAATTTTAAAAAACTTACATAAATTTATAAAAACTAAAAGCTCTGAAATATATATATATATATATATATATATATATATATATATATATATATATATATATATATATATATATATACACATACATAAGTTTTGAATGAGGGATGGTAGCGATGCATCGCCATGGGATGGAGCAAGATAGAAAGGATTGGGAAAAAGATATGAGCTCAATCTGTGAAAGGCTGAGACTCTTATGTACATAGCGAGGGAAAAAACGTCGGGATAATCTCAGATTATGGGGTAAATAAGCCAACGAATAAACTCTGCGGATCCGAATGAGTAATTTAACCATCGGGATTCTTGTCTTCACCCTCGATGGAATTTCGCTTGAACGTGTGTTTTATCGCGAGAAACAATTTCCAAAAAAATATATATACACGTATATTATTTAGCCAGCAGCATGACTCGGTGGTTGCGTTAATACTAAGCACCGAGAGGTCACCGGGTTCAATCCCGCGAGCTGACCACGATTGAAAAGAAATAATTCGAATTAGTCAATGATACTGTATAAACATAATTGTTTCTCGATGTTTACAATTGGCCAAGAAAGAGCATTGTTGTTTACCTGGTAAGTTTTTCTGATATTAATAAAAATAAATATATAAAATAACGAAAATCCCATTTAAAAAAACCAACTTATTCAATCGGGATTGGAATATTATAAAAAAATTATGAGGCTCGGTGATTGGGTTTATGTTTGGCACCGAGAGGTGACCGGATTCGATCCCGTGCTAATCTTGAATGCTGCTGGTCAGACTTTTTATATACGTATATTTGTGACTCCAAGTCAATCGTTTTCTATCTGAGTTTGCCAATTTCCTATATCATTGTAGAAGCGGTTCTTCCATCAAATTCCAACAAAACCCATCCTACCCACTATGTCATCACTATTTGAATATGATATAATTTTTTTTTACATCTATAATATAGATGTCTCACTTGTTATTTTATATGTAGTATTTGTATTATGTTTATATGTATGTCCGGTCAGTGTCATATTATTGTTCTATAATGTCACTATGGTATACATATACATATATGTACATATGTAAATAAATAAAATAGAATAAAATATCGCATCGCAGCTCGATAAAAATCCGACGGGAGACATCAGCGAAATTTCCCGACCCTGTGCAAAAGTTGGTCCATTTCCTTCCAGCGTCCGAGGAAATTCAACGAACGGATCCTTTTTCGTTCGGCGAAGCAATAAATCTTGGCCCGGACTAATTTACGATTTTGGCACCCCTCCTCCGCATAAATATCGTAATGAAATGAGGTTGTATCGGTGTGAAGTGGGCGAGGGGAGGCGGGGCGGAGGATGGGAGGGGAAAACTCGAACAATGGGAAAAGCGACGGCGTGTTTTCTCGCGGCACGCGACGCGCATAACTGTTGAACACTGTCACGCATCCACTTCGTAACGTTATAACAATCCTTTTGATCACCACTTCTATAGGTATGGCAGTAGTACCCTAGTATTCGGTTCGTTGACAATCAACGGGTGGTTTCGGAAACATGCATAATTGACATGTAAATTGCGGAGTTATCACCTTTGTGCTCCATAGACGCAAGATATGATATATGGTGGATCATACACAAATGTATATGTATGATTTCCACGTTCATTGTCCTAGCTAAATACGTTAATGTATAATAATAAATAATAAATGTACAACGTTTCCATTGTCCATGCTGAATACACAGTTAGTTTTCTGGCTCGTTTCTCCCATATCCCATATTTTACGACCGATTTGACAGAAAAGTGACAGGTATGATTTATATATTACTAGCTGAACCCGGCATGCGTTGCAATACCACAATAATGCATGCAATTCCCGTTCCCGTTTCAAGCGATGGTTGGAGCTCAACTAACGTCTCTTCGAAGCCATTTCGTCATAAACCAACTGGTAACGTACTGGTACCAACGAACACATATCCTTCACCACACAATCAAACTTTCAAACTTTCACGTCTGTAAAATCGAATATTATTAATAAGAGGATTTTCCCGTTTTTTTTCACAATAACCTTCCCGGACATGCTACAACAAATCCTGAAAGTTCCATCGTAATCGGTTCAGTGCTTTAGGAGCCTATTCGAGACAGACAGACAGACAGACAAACAGACAGATATTGATTTATATATATATGTATATATATATATATATATATATATATATATATATATATATACATTCAAATCAGCTATCTCCTGTTTTATTTTTATTTTTTTGATACAGGTACGCCCATTTTTTTGTATATACATAAGTACTAACAATTCCAAACATTGTAAATAAAATTATATTAGAGACATCTATGAAAATATTCTATATACAGCAAATTTTTGCTAGAAATACAAATGGGTATCATATTTATAATATACTAGTTGTTTTGCCCGGCTTCGCTCAGTATTTGTAATATGAACAGCGTAAACATAGCGAATCTAATAGTACATATTCATTTGTTTTATTATTAAATTTATTTGAATCGAAAAAAAAAATCGACTTGTCATCATAGAAATTTTGACTTGTGTACGTTTTCCATCCAAAGATACATATATATTTACATACAAAGTCTCTTTCGAAATTATATATTAGATTTTTTAGTTACATATGTATAATAATTTTCTCATGAATTTGAGATTTCTCATGAACTGGAGTTTAGAAACTGAAACGGGAAAAGGAATCGAACAATAAAATCAGATAAATTGGCAATGAAATCAGATCAAGTTAGGAAACGATCATACTGCGGTCACAATTATCCAAGATCTGGCTAACAATACCGGGCCAGGGGCTAAACCCACGACCCCTCAGTTGAAAGAATTATACGCTTACCACTGAGCTACATATTTTGCTGGTTATCTAACTGAATCGTTGTGGTGGTTTCTATGAAATCAGCATCCCTCTATTGCGAATTGGCAAGATTGTTGCAAGCATTATGTGCCTGTAGTTTGTTAGAAAATGCGTATATGTACAAATGACTCCAGTGTTTTGTAGCTCATTTTTGGACAACACTATCGGGGGATATTAATTACTGATTGTCCAGTACCTGCTTTTTTACGTAAGGCCTTCATTCGAGGAGACATTCGGCTCTAACAAAAGAGTCCTATTCAAGTTGAGAACCTTACATATATATGTATGACGATTTATATATGGAAAATTTTGAATTTTCACGCGTAATCGGATCAATGCCGAGTCCTGTTCGAGTATTAAAACGATAAGATATCGGATAAAGTGTTGGATGAATCGTGTCGAAAGCAATAATCGTAAAATTCCCACGAAACATTATTCGAATGGATGTGCCCCGTATAAAAATTTTAGTCCACTAACGATTCAATTATCATAATAGATTTCGTGCGTGACCTTTTCCAAAGTGTACCTATGTATGTACACATGTAGAAGTAGTGTTTTGCGGATTCCGCGCGAATCGAAATCTTCGATTTGATTTTTCAATTACCTACAATTTGATTTTTCAATTACCTAAAATTTGACCTTTCATGCCGCATGGACTTCTCTCGAAAGCAATGCAATATTTATTAAATGTCTACGGGGGTTCAACGACTGCAGACATATGTATGTATGTACATATGTACATATACATAAATGTCAGTGAAATTATAATTTTTGACAGCTGGATGATAGTGCGTCGCCGATACGAATCGCGCCACCCCACGTTACAACCCCACTCAAACTCAATCCCTACTCCGATGCCTAAATCGCGCTCACTCGCCATCCCCTCAACCCCGTAACTCCACTCCTGTCCATTTCCACTATCCTAATAGTCCACTATCTGTTTCAGTTTGGATTTTTTTGATGCCGAATGTATGTGACTGGATGCGGAAGCAAACATATCATAATAGCCAACACTTATTTGTTTCAGGTTAGGTTAAGTTGATTTTATTTATTTATATAATGTTAGGTTAGGTTAAGTTAAGCTAGGGTTGATTTTATTTATTTAAGGTTAAGTTGAGTTTGGTTACGTTAGAGAAAAAGTTGGTTTTATTTATTTAAGATACGATTATTAGTGTAGCTAGTACGTTGTAACTCGAATTGATACGTTGTACATTGGAATTAAAAATTCACTGATATTGAGAAGTGAATTTGTAATTCTATTGTTATATCCGTACTCACTGCTCGAGTCAGTGAAATTATAATCTCATCGATGAAATTATAATTTCACTAACAATTACAGTTTCACTGTAACATATATACATACTACATATATAGAAATTCAATTCTGCCAGGATATGAACATTCAACAACTCGAGCGTTTTGAATATTAAATACACACGCTACTCTGCTAGGCTATGTGCCCGATTCATTTCCCGGGAAATGCACATGAAAATTGGGCAAATTGATTTTAGCACTTTATTTTTCAATCGACGTTAAATTACTTTCCCATTTGCTCCCATATGAGCCGTTTTGATTGAAATCGATGTACTCTGATTCCAGCCACTGCACTAGAAAACGTTTCACTTAACGCAAAGATTTGTCACCAGTTTGATCATGTGTGATGGACTTTTCACATGACTAAATAAAAATTTAATAACAGTACATCAAAGTACAAATATATACATATATATATATATATATATATATATATATATATATATATATATATATATATACATATTTATTTATTTTATTTATTTATTTTAAACAGACCATTGTGGCATAACAGGAATTCCTAAAGCGCCACAATGGTCAAAAAATATAACTCAAAAAAGAAAAAAAACAAAATAACAATTAAACATAAACATAAATACATCCATACATACATAAAAAATAGCATTTAATAATAACAGATAAAGTAAAAATATCAAATAAAATATAGCATAAGGAATGCCTTGCACCTACAGCCAGTTTCAATAAATATGTAAGAAACAACTACAAATACAAAACATCCCTGTAAGGCCCAAATGGAAGAGAGTTAATCAAAATTTCACTCATAAATCACAATCAATCATGAAAACAATGATGAGCGCAGACTACCAGATAAATGGGTTAGAGTAATTTCCGACAATTTACGCTCACTAAGGTGGAAAATATCACATTCAGTCTCGGCAGCAACGATTTCATTAAGAAGTCGGATAGCTCTTGGAATAGGAGCCATTCGAAAAAGGACTGTGCGGGCAGGAGGTACAGCCAGCAAATGATGATGTCTACCACGCACATAGTGATTAGGGACATAAAGCCCCAACTGCTCCAGTAACAACGGGCATGACGTATTACCACGTAAGAGCAGGAGAACGAAACGAATTAATGAGAAGTTTCTCCGAAGTTCAAGGGAATTTTTTTTTTTTTTTTTTTTTTTACATATATACCAGGAAGGCCTTACAGGAAAATCCCAATGCGCCTTCCTGGCCAATTACAAATACAAATGCAGCATTTTTTATTATAAGTCGTTGAATTGCGAGACACTGAAAAAACTCGCAAATTAACGAGACATCTATGAATTGTACATAAATTTTTATTGTACATCCATCAAATTTCAAATAGTGGTGACATAGTAGGTAGGAAGGATTTTTAGCCAATTTTTTTTCCGGGAACCGTTTCAACAATGAAATCAGAGAAAATTGGCAAACTCTGATAGGAAACGATCAACCTGGAGTCACAAATCCAGGTCTGACCAACAGCATACTCTGAAAAATTCATTTTCATTCAGGGATTGAACCCGGCACCTTCTTGACGGTAAGCAGAAGCTTAACGTCCGAGCTATGCTGCTGGCTAATTATATTATAATTATATAATTATACCCAATTATTATAATTATACCCAAGCATGCCCAAAAGGAAAGGAGTGGGGTAGAGATATGGGTAATACCCATATTCTTATATTCCCATATTCTTATATTCCCATATTCTTATATATATATATATATATATATATATATATATATATATATATATATATATATATATATATATATATATATATATATATATACATATATATATATATATATATATATATATATATATATATATATATATATATATATATATATATATAGATATATGTATATACATATATATATATACAGTCACGAAAATGGAAAGTGGAACAAGGAGATTATGCGTAAAATTTCAGCTTTAAATGTTTACAACCAACACCCAAAGTCGTTAAAATAGTAGATTATATCGTAGTGCACTATTTAAAGAAGAAAAGTGTTAAAATTATATAACAGAAAAGGGGCGAGACAAGTTTTATGACTGATTGGTTTTATCGACGGTGTGTCGATGTCGCGCAAGAATGATATTTGGGATTAAAATAACAGTTTACATATACATTTTTCATTTTTTTTCGATCATATAAACTATTTACAAATTAATAAAAAAGAAATTAATATTTGGTTGCGGCTCCATTTGCTTTTATCACAGCTTTTATTCTACTAGGCACGGAATCTATCAAAACTCTTAGAATTTCATCGTTTATCTTTACAGCAGCGATTAAATAAAACTGCTGTAGAGATAAGAAGAGATCTCTGCAGTGAATTTTCGATCAAAATATGTGCCCAAATTATAAAAAATCGTCTTCGAGAAGCAGGACTTTACGCTCGGAGACCTGCGAAAAAACCACTTTTAACGATAAAAATGATGCTGACTCGATTAGAATGGGCAAAAAGGCATGAAAATTGGATGTCATTAGATTGGCGACGAGTCATGTTTTCGGATGAATCCAAATTTAACCTGTTCAGCTCTGATGGATATCAATATGTTCTACGCAAAGTTGGAGAAAAATACAAACAAAATTGCACCCAGAAAATAGTGAAGCATCCTCCAAGTGAAATGGTCTGGGGATGCTTTTCTTATTCTGGAATTGGTCGCATGAAGTATGTCCAAGGATTTGTCAACGGAATAATGTATAAAAAAATTTTGGAAGAAAGTTTCATTCCATTGATGGATTGTGTTATGGATAGTAATGCCTTCTCTATTTGGGAACTTTCCGTATGTATATATGTATATAGTACATATGTATATGTATATGTGGATATATACATACATATGAGCATTTGCGTTTTGCATGTTGGTATACAGACGGGTAGGGGTGGAAAATATCTGATAAAACGAGTACATATATTTTTATGTACATATGTAGAATTCTGTTCGTAAATTCAGTAGTGTTCAGTTTTAGCGTCGCTTTTTTGTGATTTTACAAAATGTAGAAGGGGAGTGATTGTGGTGATTAGTATTGGGCCAATGTGTGTTCGGTTAATGCGGAGATAATAGTCGTGAAAACCGAAATAGGGATTTACGGATACGGCACAATAGGAATTAGGGAGCGGTAAATTTGCCACACAAGTTCGAAATGTTAATTAATTCCGGGAAGACCCCAGGAAAAATGCTTCGGCTGCCGGAGAAATGGGAAAGTTAATCAAGTCGAAACTCGGTCAGAAAGTTCCCCTCTTTTTTTTCTCTCGCGCCTAGCGAGCTTTCCTATCTGAAAAGGTTCAACTTTTTCGCATAAACTAACATACACAATATCCGCTTTAAACTCTTCTAAACAAATTTTCCGAGAAAATGTTTAACGTTTTCACGCCAACACCCAACTTCCCCCATACCTATCACCACTTCTATTCTCCGATGTCAAATTAGCCCATACACTTTCATTAAGAAAACAATGACAAAATAAAAGCAACACACACAAACGACAATCACGAAGGGAAACTCAATTAGAAAAGTCTTCCTACGTTAAAGTTTCCCTTGATGAAAATGTACGCTAGTTTAAGGAAAACCTAATTGAATCCTCCTTGTGTACGTTCCGACTAAGGGTTGCATTTATCCAATATTCATTATAATAAAAAATAAGTCGAATGTGACCTACCCATGACTTTACATGTATGTGTGTATTTGAAGAATATATAAAGTATCCAAAACAAAATTCGATAATGATGCACATTTATCCACTAATGAGAACGTTTTTGAAAAATGTAAAATTAAAAACATTTCTAACCAAAACCTTATCAACTTTGAGATATTATGTGCGTAAAAAATACAAACGTAAATTTTCAGCTGTATACGCTCAATAGTGTAGAAAATTCGTATGTTAATACCTTTCTAACTTTTCTATGAGGGAAAAATCCGGTTTATAAAAAATAATTATTTAATTTATTGATATAAGTAAGTAAGAGCACAAATAGATTGATATTGATGTAAGTAAGAGCACAAATAGGTACATATTT
The DNA here is from genome assembly GCF_051622035.1 of Arctopsyche grandis. Taxonomy (NCBI): domain Eukaryota; kingdom Metazoa; phylum Arthropoda; class Insecta; order Trichoptera; family Hydropsychidae; genus Arctopsyche; species Arctopsyche grandis. The sequence continues at coordinate 13,902,280 of NC_135356.1, forward strand.
TAATCAATTAAAATCTGATAAAACGAAAGGGTGGCCGAAAATAAAACATATAAGGTTACTGAGCGCTAAACGTCAAGATATTCAAAATGTTTGCATTTTTAAACGTGTCTATTACGACTATTTTGCACCATTGAACTATCAGAATCGATTTAAATTTCCATCGTTGACCAAACCACGTGCAAAATGGCAAAGTTTCAAAAAGGACTGTAGGAATAGATAACGATTCGTTAGTGAAGTGAAACATAGAAAAGTCTAGTAAAAACCAGTCAATTTCAATATTTGGGGATTTGAAATATTTTCTGAATATTATATTTATTGAGCAACAAAAAATCATGTTTTTCAGTTACCAGTACGAAGACTAATCAATCTTTACTTGGTTTGACCCATTGAATCCGAATATGACAATGATTTTTGTTGGTTCACTCTTGTTTACCAGATATGAGCGTTTAAAAAAATGCGCAATTTTTACAGTTTTTTGCCTTTTGCGGTCTTTAAACTCGAGATGGCAAGTAGTCCACCTCGCAGAGTACAGCAATGGGAATACTTGCCATCTAGCTAGCACCAACGCTATCTGCGTCACAAACACGGACCACAAGAAAGCCTTTCTAACACAATTACCACTCGAGTTAGTACGTTTATTTTTGAGATTTTGAGAAAACCAATTCTTATAAACGTGCTGAAACAAAAACTGACCAAATAAACGCAATAATATAATACTTTTAATTAATTATTTAAGTATTTTAGAGCAATGAAATATCACAATCAATAGGAAAAACATCTGACTATTGATTCCAATACTCATTTTGAACACAACAATATTAGATTTTGAGTTGAAGACCGAAAAATTCAAAAAATTGAAAAATTGGGCACTTTCTTCAACGCTCATATCTCGTAATCGAGAGCGAACCAACAAAAATCATTATCATATTTGAATTCAGTGGGTCAAACTTAGTAAATATTGATAAGTCTATATATATATATATATATATATATAAATGTTTTTTTTTATTTAATTTATTTATCAATATTTTGGATCAAAATTTTCTGGTATGATATCTATGAATAAAAGTTTGAAAATATATCGTTTAAATAATACCGTTTGGAGCATTTAAAAATGCACTTGCTGTGTTGACGGCCTTTAAATGAAGTTTTATTAAAAAACATCGCATATGTTTATGATTGACAGTGAGTTAATATACATATATGCACTGGAAATTTTAAATCGTAGAATTCGTTAGTCAATCGAACAATGTTTGCGCGAGCATATTCGTTTCGACGAGTGACCTTTGATTTACACGCTACAGTAAGTCAATGTTATAAATGTCAACCGAATGAAAATTTCATATAAATATGTACCGTGATATTTGTGTTGCATCAGGAATCAATTCCAGCAAGAGTTAGTCGCTGCAAACATGCTTTGAATATATTCCGATGCAATCTTGAAAGCACTAGAAGCATCCATGTAAATGGATGCGCGATGATGGATGAAGGTCGGGAATGCGCGCGAATCGTATCGACGTACATATGTATGTATGAAGGACTGTTATGTAAACAAACATTGTGCAAGTTCAATTCCTGTATTTTTGCAAGGTCACTCGTTCCGGCCAACGCTTCTCAAATGAGGTCCTTGTCAAAGGACCCACCCCTTGGGGCCACGAGTTGGACTCTCGGAGAGCCATAGCAAACTCTATATTTCATTCCAGTGGTCTTCGCATTATGTATTTTTTAGGACTTTGGTATCAGTTCCTTAAATTAGCCAAAACAATTTGATAGATACATATTTGCTTTTCCGTTCAATACTTGTATTTATTTATATAGTCGGTCAGACCATTTGCTAGAACGCTTGTCAATTAATCTTGACAGGCCTTTAATATTGGACAACACATTTATGTATAAAAAAGTGTAAAACCACTCAAATGTATTGTAGTTGCAAAATCGGTCTGTCAACGGTCGTGAAACCTTATATGTACATATGTATGTATGTAGCTCGTACGAGGCTTAATCGATTTAAGCTCAGATTTAATCCAGTTTCGTTTTAAATTCAGCCAGCATACACATTGAGATTTTTACTTTATCTATGTTAGTACGTAGTAACAATAGATGAAGTTTTGTGATCATGCGAAAATTTGAACACAAGATTTTGACTGATTCGAACTCAGAATCTATCACTGATCACGCTTTCATTGATCTAGAAAAAATGTGTGTGTGTATTTTGGGGATTTTTCGTGGGCTTGGTGCATCCACTCTAAAATCGCCAGATTAACAGAACGGCAGCTTTAAACGTAATTCTCGTTTACTCGAATAATAGATTGCACATCAGATGACGAGTAACCTTTCGATGTGCACAGATGCAATTATTAAAATTGAGTTGGATCTTTCTGGCGAGCTTAATAAGGCAAGATTCGGAACTTATCGAATCTTGCCTTATTAAACTCACCTCACAGAAAGATCCAACTCAATTTTCATAATTACCATTTTAATAATTGCATCTGTGCACATCGAAAGGTTACCCGTCATCTGATGTGCAATCTATCATTCGAGAAGACGAGAATTGCATTTAAAGCAGCCGTCCGTTAATCTGTCGATTTTAGAGCGGATGCACCGCATCCATATTTTGTACACCGACGGTAAAATTCTTATCGATACTATATGTACGTAAATTTTTTTCAAATTTTTAAGTTGACCAGAAATGGTACCTCCCCTCATAGTTGAGATGGTACTTTTTTTAATGTTTTTGAATTAAATTATCTCCCAAACCGCTAATTAAATGGGACTGAAAATGTTGTACATGTAGTAATAGAAATTATAAATTTTATATCCCAATATTTTTTTCCTAAACCGGAAGTGGTCCTTTTACTCGTGGTTTTTTTATGTTTTTCTCAGAAACCTTTTGGTTTATTGAACTGTAATTTCATATCTATAAGTTTAAGGTTAATCGATTTTTTTAAAACTATTACCGGATTACCGAATTTTTATATAATATATTGCCGAATTTTTCAATCTGAAAAATATTTTTTTTTTTTTTGTATTGAATATTTATATTTAACCAAAAGCTGATAAGGATTATTTATTATATATATATTAAGATATATTGTCCAAAAAATATATAAGATATGAAATGAAAGGTATGAAATGTGTATTTTTTTTATTCGTCGTTTAATAAAACATAGTGTGATGTGATCTTATTTTTCAAGTCTTTTGTTTTTTACATACCTCCTCTACGTTTTTTTCAGTTTTATTTAATTCCATCAAAATTTTCATTACCTTTCTCACAAATTCTTTTTATGGGTAGGTTCCTATTTCAAACTAACTTTAACAGTCTTATTTCTAATTGTAACCAGAGAATTTATTTTATTAAGTCGTAGATGGAAATACTGAATTATCATCTTCGGAATCTTATATTGATAGATTGACTGCATCTTCCTTGTAAATCCGTTCTATACCTTCTACTATTATTTTCATTACTGTATTTTTTTCTCCCGGATAAAAAAGCACTGGGTCGTAGTAGTGTTGCCAGAAGATAGAATAAAGGAGAGGAATGTTATTAAACACAGCGAATACGTTTTGTTGATTTACCGGTAAAAGTAATGAATTACCAAGCAATTTTTCGGGCGTAATGGTCTCACTAATACCTACCCGGTAAATGCGTAGTCGGATATGAATTCACCGAAACGTCAGTGCGATTATAATTTCACTGTGTCGTATACCGACGATATTAAAACGATACGGTATACATATTTGAAATACGAGCGTTTGATTAAATTACAATTACAATGGAAAGTCACGCGGCGATACACAAAATATTTCGCGTTGTTATGTTAATTCCGATTTAACCCTTACGCTTCCATCGCACACAACTTTCTCCACGTCCCCTCCCCGCCCCACCCCCTCCCCTATCCTCGCCCACCCCACGTCGCCATCTCTGGCTTTAATAATAAGCGATCGCGATGTCTCGAGACGCGCTCCCATTAATCAGCGTCTCAACTATTAATCATTTCGGGGGTGAAATTAATTAAAACTCGCCGCGTACGCGAATCGACGCCGTTTGAACTCTTCATCGGAGCGAAGTCCGATCGAGAAAAGCTGATCCGATCTTGAAGAGTGGGGGGTAGGAAGGGATGGTGGAGGAGGGGTGAGTGTTGCGAAATTCGATTTGGGAACGTTCGCACGATTTCGACGAGCGTGTGCTCCTCCGCGTGAAAATCTGCTAACAATATTGAAAGTCGGTTGAGAATCGTCCGCTTAAATTGCGTTTGCTAAACGGATTCGACCGCAAATTCGCGAATTCAAAGCGGACGTGTAGTTGTCGGTTTTTGATATCGAACACTTCATATGTATCGTTTTGTCGGACGTGACTTTTTTTTTCAGATTCGCAGATTCGACGAAATATTCAACGGATCAGTAGCAATGCCGTGTAAATGAAAATATAAAAAATAAAAATCGAATGTGACCGACGCATGACTTCGTATATATTTGAAGAATATAAGAAGTACTGGAAGAAGTCTACATATGTATATATTTGAAGAATATAAGAAGTACTGGTGGGTTAAAAGGGATGAAATTACGGTGTGGTTTAACGCACGACTATTTAGTATGATGGTCGGGAAGGAAGGAAAGTGGTAGCCACCAACATGGTCGAATCGTCTAGCCCAGATGTGGCCTCGTGGGAAATTTTTGGGCGCAGTTCATTTTTCCAGTATTATCCTATTGGCCCATTCCATAGATGTATGTAGTTGACAGGGGTTTTCATTATAAAATATAATATGTATTTTATTTTAATAATACACGATAAAATAAATAAACAAAGACTATGTATTGTAATAAAATAAATCGATGGCAATGTAAATATTTTCGTGTTAAATATTTATCCGTGATTTCTTTTATTTATTTGTCGGCAGGTTTATACCTACAATTATATTGAGGCTTGCATCTACATACATTAAACAACATCAGTCCGTCCGTCCGTAATAAACATTATTTCCTGTTTTACACTATTCGGCTATTATTTTTAAATAAAATGAACATCCCTGCTGGCAGCTACAATGTAAATCATATGTATCTTGATTGCTTGAAGAAAAAATCATTTAGTTAACAGTAATTTCATACAAAAAATAGTCACAATGAACGAGCGTGGCAGGTACTACTATACCATAAGTATTCATTGCAATTATTTCCTTTCAAAATATGCGAGAACAATAACAAGAACACTGTGACTTAAGTTAAATCGTTTCGTTACACACCCGGTCTAGAGTTTTTACGCTAAGAAGTTAAAAAATATATTTCTTTCCAGTAAACTGAACCTAAATCTCAATTCTCATTGGTCGAAATACTTTGTTATGAAACTGTAACATGCGCTTTCCCTATTGTTTAACTAGAGATATAAGCATTTTTATAAATTACTGCTTGGATTGGTTTGCAATCTTGAAACTCTTGCTGAATTGAACTTTAATGTTCTCAGCAAACTCTGAAATACTATGTAGATACCGAGATTTATTCTCCTCACTTGAGGCACTAATTTAATGGTTTCGTCCCCTGTCGCCAGGGGCATCAAGCTCCTCAACCGGATTTCTATTGGCTTGGATTTGTTCAATCTAAAATATACTGATCTGGTTGAGGGATTGTTTATTTTGGTATCGTAGCATTTTATATTATTATAATTTTATATTTATTTTATGTTTTATAATTTTCTTTTTGTGTAGCCATAGTGACGACTTGGAGCTAATCTGTAAAGTCACTATGGTGAAATTGTATAAAAATAAATAAATAACCGTTTTGTCAGCAAGATAGCAAAAATACTTGAAACACATGTTTTTTCTAAGAAATGAATAATAGTGCCGCGAATTCTACATAGTCGATGTCTAGTTATAACCAACCACATAGCTCAGTGGTAAGCGTGTAATGCTTTCAACTAAGGGGTCATGGGTTCTTAACCTGGCCCGGTGTTGCTGACCAGACCTAGGATATACGCGACTACAGGTCGATCGCTTCACATTCCGAGTTTGCCAATTTATCTGATGTCATTGTTGAAACGGTTCCAAAATATTATTAATCTTGTCCTATTTCTTGCGACATTTGATTTTTCAGCATCTCAAATTTGCCGATTTATGTTGCCGATGAATGTTACAAAAATTTTTGTCAAAGTTATCCATAGATGTATAATATATATGATGTTCTAAAAATTTTTATTGATGCTTGTGATTGGCGAGGAAGGCATATTAAATATCTTAACTTACTATATTGAAATTGCGGTTTTTTTTCCCTACTGTAGCCGCGAAATAAAATATTTCGATTTTATATTTCTCAGACCTACAAATTCAACCTTCTACGGCCTGTAATATATATGTAATGTAGAATTGGACTTTTTTTCAATGAAGGCAAAATACATATTAGAGAACAATCGTCTACGGCAAATTTAGCGAACATGAAAGACTTCAAAGAAAAATGGGAAAAGATCGTCGCGGAAAATTTGTGAAAAGCGCGAACCCTCGCTTAACCCTTGTACTTTTTAATGATCACGCTTGACTTTTGTCACAAAGGCCGGTCGCTCTCGGTATGCGTTCGCACTTTTCCTCTTTATGTTTTTTTTTTTTTTAAATGTCAACTCCCCTCCCCGTCGCAAAGTGATTTAGAGGCTTGAGGCAAAAGGTTAGAATGTGTCTTCGCGTCGTTAACCGTGTTTGTCGCAGTTCAAACTTGGTTCTGCGAAATGTTTACTGAAAGCATTCTGCTAATTTGGAAATTCCGCTTTCAGTTTATTTTAAATTTACAGTTTGCACCCGAAGACTTCGTTTGCGAACGCTTGCACATTTCAATTGGATCAGATTGAATTTATTACGTCGAAGTACGCGAAAGGTCGAGATGAAAATTCCGTGAGCATTTTAAATCGATTAAATGTGTAAATTGCTGTAGCATTCGAGTTTATTTTCAGTATAGACGCCACTGGAATTGAATATTTCAAGTGTGAAATGTTTTTCAAGCGCATTTTGTAGCGTTTGAAAATTGAACTGTTGACAGCGGTTGGAAAATTCAAAGCAATAAAAAACGTCAATCAATAGAAAAAAAACACATTTGACTATTTATGATTCCGATATTAAATTTTGGCACACAAATACTATGTATGTATGTAGATATTGAGTTTAAAACTGCAAAAGTCAAAAATCTGTACAAATTGCGTATTTTTTAAACGCTTATTTATTATATAATCGCCTTAATCTGAATGTGTGTATGTAAGTAACGGTCTCCGTATATGTATAACAGTCGTTTCGATTCGACATACGTCAAAGTTAAAACACTGCTAATATAATGTAAGACTATAATAACGAATCAAGAAAAAACCAATCACAATGTATACATATATGTACATATACTGTTTGCTACCAATATTTCCTCTTGGAGAATAGTGTCACGAGCATTTAGCGCCATCTACTATAAATTAAATCATAATTATTTCTGTTGTTGTTTTATATTGTCTATATGTATGTAGGTACATAGGTAGGTAGTTTTTACTTACTATAATGCACCCGATGAAATTTCCATCGTGTCTATCCCTAAATTAATCGAAATTGCTTACGTCAAGCCATATATGTAGAAAAATACGTAACGGTAATTTTAATTAGCAAAGTTTTGAATCATAACTTTTTTTTTCTTTTTAACAATTAAATATAAATATTAAATTAATTTATATTTTAGAGGTATTTGAAAAAAATACGACCGCTATGAAAATTGAAAACATGACCGGCATATTTCTTTTAATTTTTTTTATTGAATAACTTAATATGCTATGCGATGATATTTCATCAGACTTATCTTATAAACGAGAAGAAACCAATAAAAATCGTTGTCATATTCCAATTTCGTGGACTAAATTTAGTTTAGATTGATGTCTCCTCTCTGGTAATTTTTTTTTTGTTGCTCCGGTGTACATAATTATTAATTTTTGTTGGAAAAAATGATAAGCTTTACGCTTTAAATTTTTTTCAAAATTAAGTGGTATGCTTACTTTTTATAAGGCTTTTCTTAGTTTTACTCCGCTAAACGGTCAGGAAATATTTCCTACATTCTTTCGATCACATAAAAACTTTGCCATTTTGCAAGGTTTGGCCCCTGATAGAGATTTTTTACTTTATCTATATGTATACGTATTAGCAATATATGAAGTTTTGTGATTTACAATTCTTTTAAAGTTTTTCTCCCCCGAATCCCTAAATGGACTAAGCTGAAACTTTACTTATGTATATATGGACATATTATATATACATATATACGTATACGTATGATGTATTCACTTTTATAAATTAGTACCTTTTTGAATATTATTTTTGTTCAACCAGATGTAGTAATTTTACTTTTGAGCTTCGTAGTTTATCATGCCCATCTCCAAATTGTATAAAGATAAATTTGTGTTCCCATCCAACATTCTTTTACATGGCCTACTATTTTGTACATACTTACATTTCTGCTTGTAGTAGCTAATTTTTTTAATAGTCTCTCAAAAACATACCATATTACATTTAGGTAATGTTATACGATCGAATCTACTTACTCGCAGTAATTGCTTTTTATTTTCCGAAGAACTTTTCGAGATTACAAATACAAATCAAAGTATATAAAAAAAGGAAAACAGTAAAAACTTTCTCATATCGCCGATTAGTTTCGGAACTCGCGATTAAGCTCTATCGACCAATATTTATTTCAATTAAAGATAACGCTAACGAGTTTCCAAACACGCAACTTTGGCAACGGCGAACGTCACACACGCTCCCCTCAAAAGTGGACCAATCGCTAGACTGTAGCTCGGACTTGGCCCACTCTCTATGTGTGGATATATTTAGAAATTTGCCTGGGCTCTACAATTGTAACGGACGTCGGAGCCCCCACTATCTGAACAGGTCACCGTGTTCAGGCGTTAAAGCTAATCGCAGCAATGTAACGGGAACGTTAATCCGTTAAATTACACCCTTGGAAACTTTAGAGACGGGCACCTTGTGTTTTGGAAACGGAAAATCTGATAACGGGGCGTCAAATCAGCCATTACATCTTTTTGAACGTTTGTAGTGGAATTAACCAGGCCTCAGTTTCGCCTTTGAGATGACTATCTGATAGAGTCTTGCGTATAATCTTACAAATTAAACAGCTTTTAAAAAATATTTGAGTATCATCCATACATTGTGGCCATTAATAAACCCTTTTATTCATCGTTAGTTGAATTTTGTATATTTATTATATAATATATAACATCTATTGCATATTAAAATATGAATATTATAAAACTTTGTTTCATACATTACACAATAACTTTTGACTGTGTCAATTGGAACTGGCTATGGAAGGTGTTAGAAGAGATGGGTGTCCCAAAACAACTAATAACACTCATTCATAATTCATATACCGCAACAGTAAGAATAGATGGGTTTCTTTCGGAAAAATTTCAAGTCCCAAATGGAGGCCAATAGAGATGCATACTGTCTCCTGATATTTTTAGTACATATGTGGGGAATGCATAATGAGAAGAGTACTCGATGGATGGGATGGTGGAATAACAATAGGCAGCAGAAAGATTTCTAACATAAGATTCCCAGACGACACAGCGTTAATGGCCAGTAATGAGAATGAAATGGCTGAACTACTTCGTAGAATGGAAATAGAAAGTTGACACCTGGATCTAGAGTTAAACAAAAATCCTATTCGTTGACAGATTTGAGACTCTTATAAAGTCCAACCCTCTAAAAAACCATGAGGAAGTCGATGATTTTATCTATCTAGGTGCCTTAATCTCAAGAGAAGGATGATGCCAAGCGGAAATCCGCAGAAGAGTAGGGATGCCGAAAACGGGGATGATCAGTCTGGTAAAAATATGGTAGAACCGCTCAGACACACATAATCGTATGGCACGGCACTCCAGCTGTGAATGGGTGTGCCTTTGCTATTGTCATTGTTAATTCGTACGATCTTATTATTTCGACAAATTTCTTCAAATATGGGAATCACCGTTATCGATCACTGCCAAGTCTATGTCAATACAAGAAAAGTATATCCAGGGGGTGAGTTTTAGCCTGGCATAGATCAGGCGTGCTAGCATTGATAATTTTGCACATTTTTTACATGTGCAAAATTATCGAAAAAAAAATTATTTGAAAAAATTCGAAGACCAAGGCTGTGAAATCCCATTCAAGTACTCAAAATAGACTTCAAAGGTTTGAGTTGTTATTATATACATACATACATACATAATATGTACTTATAACTTAACTATTCTTATATTATACATACATACATACATAATATGTACCTATATAATTACATAGATTTAATTTATCCAAATTTTAATGCTGTAAAATATATTTTAACAAATTAAAAAATATATTTTATATTAAAAATATTTCAATTATAAATGATTGTATTTACTACTATAAATTGACATAAATATAGTTGAAAGTGTAAATATTCGATCCACAGTAAGAATAAATTTCCATTAATCGAATTAATATACAATTAGTTCAATGTAATTCAATATTGGCTAAATATCTCACTGATAGTTTTCTCCCCAGTTTCAATATCGATCTGAACAGAAAATAGCTCTCCAAATACTCGAATAAAAAAAAGACGAACAAATTCTTTTTTTCGATTCTGTTTACTTTGAAAGTTTTAAAACATTTTTAGTGTGGTTTTGACTTTGATCGAAGACTTCTTTTCCCAAAATGCAAAAGTTTTATAGATACGTCTTCTGTCTCGTCGGTACATCTGCTGATTTTAGCCTTTTATACACTTACATATGTAACATATTACGTGCGAGGGTGAAACATTTAAAACAAAGTTACACGCGAATGCGGAAATTCAAGCTCATCAATAATAAGAACGTACACATTCGATTTTAAAGACTTCTTTTGAACCGCTTCGACATACATAATACCCCACTTCAGGATTTATTATCCTGTCATTTATTTGAATTCATTGATTGTCTTATGAATGCAAAAAGTCTGATTCTTAATCTGATAATGTTAAAGCAATTGGAGACAAATCGCCAAACAAGTCTGTCCTAACAGGCAGAATGCTTTTTTCACAATTCAATATACGTAATTGACTGGGTGTTCCAAGTTGGATTTTGAACTGTTTCAAGGACTTCAAATATTTTTGCATGGACGTGAATAGAAGTTTCCAGATCGGAGAGAAAGGTGCAGTGAGCAGAAGTTTATTATTCAAATCTCGGACAGCCAGCTTTGAATAACCCAATGAAGCAATCTGCCTGTGTTTTGCACTCAATTCAATGAGCGCAAAATTGGTTGATTGGTTGCGAGACCTCATTGGCTGCTTGCTCATACACTGACCTGTAATTGGACGATGATCGTTGGTTACCCACCAATCGAAACTAATTGTCCAATCTTCAAATTAGTTTCCCTTGTCTGCGAAAATCACATGGATACAAACAGAAATCAGTCTCCCACTGTCAAGCAACAAGACGCTAATGACTGTAATCTGATATGTAGATATACATATGTACATATGTAGATGGACCAGTAATTTTAATCACAATATATTTTCTATTACATCAAGCATTAAGCCCAGTCACACAGAGTGACAAAAAACCGCTATGCCAGGCCCCCCCTCACTCACCCCCTGTAATATTTTCGGCGATATATTTGTATTGACATAGGTTTGACAGTGATCGATAATGGTGATTCCGTCGAGATTTTTTTAAAATAATAAGATCGTAAGAATTAACAATAGCATAAGACACACCAATTCACAGATGGAGTCTACCTAGACATGCCTTGCCGTAAAAATATGTGTGTCTGTGCCTTTACGATTTTTTATGTATGTTTAATATGTAATGACAAAACTTTGCAAAAAGATCCCAAAATAACATTCCAATAAAGATCTTAAAAGAAGTGAATGTCTTTCAAACTATACATACATACATATGTCGTAGCATATCTAATAACTAAATATCTGTATGTCGTAGCTAGAGACCCCATGAAAGATTTATCTACCGAAAAATCTAAATAAAAAATGTTAAATTGACAATAGGAGGCATTATTTATTGAGAATATTTTTTTTTCAATACGATCCCAAAATTATATTTGACAAAAGATATAATAAAATGTGTTCGACAAATCAAATCTGTCAAATCATCATAGGATATGTCGAATCGTGTTTAAAAGTAGCCAAATGCAAATGCTTATCTGCAGAAAAACCACTACATTGTTTTTTTTTTAAAACCAATTGATAGTACTAATGATTAGTTTATTCATACAAAAACCGATTCGATTGTAGTGTTTTAGTATCACAGTTCCTAAATTCTATGCTTGAGCCTACAAGTACATAAAGCGAAATAGAGACACGTGAATTACACACATACTGCGCGATTGGGTCGTAAAACTAGTGCAAAATTCGCACTTTCCGTACAAACTGTATATGTATATGAAAAAAATAAAACGAAAAGATACGAGGAGGCGTAAAATGGATGTTTTCGAGCACATGAATAAATACGCACGTACGTACACTCCTCTCGAGTTGAATATTTGAGAGCCACCGACCGGTTGAAAGTCGCTGACGCTTCTTCGGATTTATGAGTTATACTGTTTACGATTTTTTTGCGATACAGAGGGGAAACCCGTTCGCCCTTTCCCTTCTGTATGGGGTGGAGCTGTCTCCTCCTTTGTTTCCTCTATCGTCCCGTTCCCATCTCGTTTCACCGAGTAACGTTTCTCGTTCCAGCCGACCGATTAAACGTACGAGGCCGCGGTCCGTTCGGATTTTCCTTCCGCTTTTCCGACTTTTCCGGGAAAGGAGCGCGTTCGAGCATAATTACCCACTTTTCTCGCGACGCGCAACCTTCGAGGTTTTAATAATATTTGCTCCTTTGCGGAATCTTAGAAAAAAAAAATATATACATATGTATATATATTATATATGTATATATATTATATATGTATATATATATATATATATATATATATATATATATATATATATATATATTTATGTACTACATATGTATGTATAATCGTTAAATTTTGGGTGCGGCAGAGAAACAGGTGATTATCTCTGTGGATTAACAGAAAAGATTTTCATTTGAAAATCCCATCCTCCCCAAATGTATGACATAGTGGGTAGGATGGTTTTGTCAATTTGATTATGGACCGTTTCAACAATGAAATCAGATAAGTTGGCGAACTTTGGTAGGAAACGATTGACTTGGAGACACAAATATTCAAGTCTGACTAGCAGCACTACATATGATACTCGGAATAAATTGTTTTCAATAAAGGAAAACCCACGGAATCGAATCCGGCACTTCTCGGTGCTTAACATTGACGCAACCAACAAGCTATGCTGCTGGCTGTTTTGGAAAATGAAACATATGTAATTTTACATATATGTATATCCAAGTCAATCGTTTTCTATCGGAGTTTGTCAATTTATCTAATCTCTTTGTTGAAACAGTTCCTCATCAAATTGGAAAAAACCATCACACCCACTACATACATATGTATGTTACTATGTACTATTTGAATATGATTTCAAAAATTTATAATCTACAAATTTATATATGTACAAATATAATACAATACGTGTCACTAGGGGCAACCTAAATGGCATCATTTAAAAATATAAATATTGGGTTCATCCCTATGTCGCCTTTCCCGAGTACTGGGGTTAGTTAAATTTTGAAAGTGTTTTATTGAACACGCAGCTATTAAAATCAAATTCCGAATGGTTTTGGGTACCCCTTCTCACATATAATACAATACATATGTACATATGCATATACGATGTTTTTGTTTGCTTACGTTTATGTCAGTAAGTAGAAGTCGTTCAAAACAGATCGATGGAATTCTGAATGTGCGAGCGTAGATACGACACGGGGCTACCTCATAGTTCATGAGGATGAATTTCCACCACCCACCGAAATCCCCCCGCCCAGCAATACTTTTCCGTGTTTATTAAGATTAAGGGAAAGTATAGTGCCTTAGAGGCGCCCCAATTCCGACAGTCTCGTTATACACATAGATACATAACATTCGTGTCTAACAAACGAGCGGCATTCTCGGAGTAATCACCTGATTTCATTCGTCCATAACTTTTGATTTCGTCAATTAAATCGGACAGAGTTTGAGTAATTGGTCTTTCAATGTATATGTGTGTACAAATGTTTGTATACATATACATATAGTTATGTTACAGTTAACTTGTGATTTTGTTCATTTGACAAAACTGTGCAAATTTGTAATTACATTACATACTCGTAATCATCGATTCAACGTAAGCTATTATACTGTATATATGTGTGTATGTTTTTAGAAAAATATTTCTATAGTATTGTGTATGTATGTATGTATGTATTCGGTAATTCAATGTGACAATTAGGGGAGAGTGCAAGAAAGAGCGAAGGGCCAACGTAAACATCTTAGTCTTGGGAACGTTCTGGGACTACAGAGACGAAATAAAGCGGCTGTAAAAATGGCCACTTGACGTTGAAGAATAACAGAGGGACGAAATTCTGCGAAAATATTTCTCCAGCATTGCAAACATTAACGTTCGTCCAGCGTCCGATGAATCTCTACATTATAAAAAGTATAACAAAACTGGGGGAAAAAAACTCTCTTATATATTTTTCTTCAAATCTTGTGAGTACTACAGTTAAAAGTATGAGCTCTTGAAACACAATAAAAAGCCTTACAATTATTTAAAGTGGAATCTATTTATAATCATTGCAAAAAAAACTTAATATATTATATAATACTGTTACGTAGGGGTGGGTTCAGAATCCAATAGGCCAAATAGGCCGAACTCTCAAAAAATTAAAATGATTGTATTACTAGGACGGAATTGTTTTAAATTGTAGATACAGAAAAGTCAATTTTAAATTCGCTTTTTATACTCATTTATTATTTTTCACGCTGACGCGCTATTTCAGAGAAGAATTGTAAATATTGTTGCGTACGGGTGGGTTCAGAATCTAAATGAAAGGCCAAAGTCGCTTCACAGCATTTATTCGACGATTCATGAGGTCTACACGAGATCACCACTCACTCCAGAATATTTTATCTACCGTGTGTACCTCCTTATAAAGGACAAGTTGCCCAGCATAGCATCCACGCAGGTCTAGCCGCACTTGCCCCGTTCTGTTAGAACTCATTTACTGAGTCCCGTTAGCCTAATCCGGGGTTTCTATTGTTCACCCACAAATGCACTTGGACAGTGGATACTCTCTCCTATGTTCCCACGTTACAATACCACACAACATGCCACTTTTCCTGAAGAAAAAGATCTTCCATCAATGTGTTTTGACAGTGATTTCGTTTGGTTGTAAAACTTGGATACTGTATGTAAGAACGTTAAGAAGTATAGAACGTTATACGATCGGCATAGCAAAGAGAAATACGAATTGAGAGATAAATATGGAAATGGCAATGGGCGGATCACGTAGCTAGAAAAATGGACAAAAGAAGTGCTGGAATGATACCCAACATAATATAAAAAGGTGGAAAGGAAGGCCGAAAGCAAGATGGGTGGATGAAACGTATGGGTTGAGCTGGATGAGAGTTGCATACATCAGGAATGAATGGAAGTGTGTTGGGTAGGCCTTCTTCCAGCAGTGGATGGTGAATGGCTGTAAATGATAATCATGATGACTATGCATACTGTAAAAGGAAAACTCTCTAAAAATTTGTATACATATTTATTTAAAATTTATTGAATATTTTGATTTATTATTATGAAAATGAAACAAATTCCGTGATAAAAAGAAATTGATTTTTGATGACTGTATGGGTTTTAATGGGTTTCTGATTTCCAGACTTTTTCAATTGGAGTCGCACGCGGTATATATATTTTTTTCAATTAAATTTATTTAAGACGATGTTATTTTTATTGCGTTGTTTTGCAGTTTTGTCTCTGATAACTCTGTATTTTCTCCATTCATCATCAAACACACGATTGTCACATCTTCATCAGAATCTAAAAGAGATTCTTCCATTGTGGCTTCGTCAATAGTTTTATCGCTTCGTAATAGTTTTATTTTATCGTAAGATAAACATTCACCGTTATTAAAACATTTAAATAATGTTCTAATCCATTTATTTCGTAATTTCAAATATAATAATTCGTACTAAAATTTACCTACATATTTGCTTTGCGTACGTTTTCCTTTGCAACAATTTAGAAAAATTCTTGATTTAAATTAATCTGTTGTATTTATTGACAGTAGGTTAAAATGTTGGAGAATTTTCAAGAATTAAAAAATCTTTACAAAATTTTAATGCATAAATTAAAACAAAAAGAGTCGTAACTTCTCGAGAATTACATTGCGATTAAATATTATCTTGCACCTGGAGTCATAACCAAATTCTGAACTATAGGTTAAAGTTTTAGTTTCTATGGTCCCCTTCGCCTAAAGTTTTATCCGTTTTTTGCCGAATTTAATTCATATATGATATATTATTTAATTTTATGGACTAAAAACACATCTGAAACGTAATGGCTGTAACTTTTTAAATCGTCTAGGACAAAGTGAACTTTATTTACTCAGACGTGTTCTTAAAAGATTCTACATTTATTTATACTAACTAGCATTTTTTCCTAATATAATATTTAGATCTAACCTGGTATATTATATTTTTTTAAATAAATATATTATGCTTATATTATAACGATGCAAAGTTTTCTTAGAAAAAATTTAAGCGTATTAAATCTTTCTATGATTGTCGTCGTTTTGTATTATTTGCCGAATGTTAAAATGTTGATCACAACAACAAGAACTAAAGCAAGTACGATTCTGGGTAGCTTTGCAACAAAGATGTCTCAAAATAGAGTCACTTTTGAATACTTTGAGAACTATGCACATAAATCGGTCGAATAAGTAAAACAAAGAACAAAGAAAAATTAAATGCTATTAAACAAAATCAACTTTTACAACTTTTTTTTAATTTTAAAAGGTTTTAGAAGCCTTTGATTATTAAATTCTGACCTTAAGGAGTTTGATTGCGTTAACTAAATGATGTATATTAGGCTTCGAAGCTGACAACAGCTCAAGTGTCGAACCGAGCCATTCGCGTTTTGGGGAATTCCGTCAACAATTTAAAGTCAAGTGGGACTAGAAACAACAAGGCAACAACAAGTTCAACAAGTTCCCAAGATTAACACAAGCCTTTGGCCAATTGTTGTGACAAGGGGCCGATGCTGGGGGGATATCACTTCAAAAGGGAAAATTCAATAATATCTACGAGGCTAATTTCCGCTAGAGTGAACCTCATTAAAACGTCTATTCACTCCGCAGACGTACAATGTACACTCACCTCAATTCGAGATTATTACCCAGAAGGAAAGATTAATATTTGTGGTATCGCATCGCAGTATTTCTTTATTGGATTTGTTGGATGGTTTCGCGGAATTAACATATTTATTGAACTGGAAAAATTTGTTGTTCCGCTCGGTCGTTTTGGAAAATGGTAAAATTTGCATGAAGTATGACGTAAATATTGTGTAATGTGTGATTTCAGTACGTGTAATCAAATCTGAGCTGTTGAATAATACATACTACATATATAAGTATGTATGTGTATTTCCAATTGTCTCCTTTTGATAATTCTAACTATTACATAATAAGTATCGGGATTTGTTTTAGATTTATACATTGTGAAACTTCGATATACATACATGTGTTAATGATTCTTAATATGTTTTTTTAGTAAACTGATCTTTCCAATATATATGTTCATATATATGTACGTCCATGAAATGAAATTTTATCCTAATTACGTGTGTAAATTTTTTTATATTGTAAGAATTTTACTTCAAATACTAGAACTTTATTGCCGATATTCATTTTTTAACTCTTTACATGCAATAAGTAGTAGTTTTTGAAAGAAATCGGTATGTTAAGTTAGAAATAATATGATTTGCACAGTATTAAATACCAATTACTTAAGCTTAAGGTAAAGCTTTAATATCTGAAATAATATGAAAGCTGCCGCTCGCTTACTTATTTTTTATGCTGTTGAAATTTTCTTAAGAAATATATTAAATTCTGAAATGATTGCTTAAATATTTCTGTAATAATTTCGAGCAATTTTGAATGTAAATTGCATAAAATTTCTATAAAAATGTTTTTTATAACAAACACGTTTCAAGTATTTCATATTTTTTAATATACCAATATGTACATATCTCATTTTATTTTGTTTTAAAGGAACAATGAAATATAATATAATACTTAATTGTCCTGATAAAAATAGCGGAATTTAATCTCAGACTTGTTAAGCTTTTCATAAATTGAAATCTTTGGTTTTATTATTTTGTTTCCAATACGTCATTACGGGTTTGGCTCCTGGGCGACATCTATGGTATTAAATTCGTACATATGTATATACATTTAAAGATAATAAATTTTTAAATCATATTCAAATAGTGGTGATATAAGATGGTTTTTGCCAATTTGAGGAAAAATCGTTTGAACAAAAAGACCAGATAAATTGACAAACTCTGATAGAAAACGATCGACTTGGAGTCTCAAATATCCAAATTTGACCAGCAGCACTACATAAATACTCGGAACAAATTCTTTTCAATCGAGGTCAACTCACGGGATTGGACCCGGTAATTTCTTGATGCTTAGCATTAACGCAACCACCTTAATATTAATATTATTTTGAAAATTTTCTTTGATAAAAATTACCATACAAAATAATATCAAGTTATGTATGTAATTAGAAGCAAAAAAAATATTTTTACATTAGAGATTAAGTAATTGGTGCTAGTGGACTGGACTGGACTGGTTTATCATCACTCATCATCTGATCGCCAAAAAGTCCTCGATGTACGAACAAGCAGTATTCAACAACTAAATAAGGTCTCACGGCCAATCGACCAATGATCTTTCTGTGCTAAGGGTACACATTTTGTATAAATATTCGGCGGATCTGTTCCGTCCTTCATTTGCAGTTGGATGACCGACGGATCAAGTACAATAAACTAGCTATACTGCTACTCCCCGCGTCTTTCACTCCATTTTCGGAAATCTCTCTACACGTCCACGCTAAAATATTTTAAAATAACGATGAATTTTGGCTTTTTGAATGACATTAATTCATAATTCAACTGTAAATTTAATGCCTTAATAATTTAACTTTATTGAATCGAAGAAGATTTGCACGTCAAGTGATGAAAAATTTTCAAGAATTGAAAATCTGCAGTCGTGCATATGTATGTACATACATAAAAGCAATTCAGAAAATGTTGCATATTCTATGTATATAAGCGGAAAACACCAACAGAGAGTTCGTTGTTGCATCAATTTTATTCAAGTGGACTTGTGAGTTTTCCCGTGAGAGAACGACTTCCACAAATGGAATGGAAAGTCGCCCTCGGAATTTTTGCACCCATCGCAAAGGTAGGAAAATATAAGAAAAGTCTTCGTCTTGGCTGTATTTAAACGCGAGAAATTCACTTTTGCGACTCGACTCAGTCATATTTGCGTAGTTTAGTCGTAACGACGCCCACTAACGCTTGTTTAAATAGTATAAAACTTGGACTTGAGAAAATCCGAAGAGACTCTCGCAGTTTCCGTTTGTTTCACTCCACCTGCCTAATAAAATGTTCATTTGCTTAATATTATAATGAGAAAAACTTTTGCCGTTACGGTTTCTTCGTCATCCCAGGCGGCGGGAATGTTTTCCGTATTCAAGAATTCAACCAATAAATGACACAACATTAACAAAAGTCATCGTTATAAAATTAAACTACAATCATTACTGCTCACGGTTATTCATTTTTTTAAATTTTCCTTGATTTTTTGTTTTCTTTTAAATGCATTACTTAGTTACTAATATATTACGTAGTTATATTGTGTATTCATGTAATAATTTAAATATTATGTAGGTATATAAAAAAATACCTTGTTTATAAACGTAAAACTGTGCACGTACTTAAAATTTCTTCTCGAAATGTAAATATCAAAGTCACTGTTTATAAAAACTTATTTTAAGACATATATTATACATGCTCGTTTATACGTGCCGGCTGGATGATCGTGCGGGTATGGAATGGGGGGTGGCGCGGGGGTTGAATGAGGGGGTGATGCAAGTTCAGCATGCACTGCAAAAACTGTGCATACTGCTAGCGACAATAGCCTCAGGTGTGGTTTATGTATCATTTTTTTCCAAAACCACGCGTTGAAATATTAACGGGCACAACACTAGTGTATATGTTACACTGAAACTGTAATTGTCAGAGAAATTATAATTTAAGTAGTGAGATTATAATTTCCCTGACTCAAGCAGTGAGTACGGATATAATAATAGAATTACAAATTCACTTATCAATGTCAGTGAGTTTTTAATTCAAACTACAACATACGAATTCGAATTAAAACGTACTATCAACTCTGACAACCTAATCTTAAATAAATAAAAGCAACCCTAACTTAACCATACCTAACCTAACCATATTTATTTATTTACAAATATACCAGGAAGGCTTAACAGGTAAACTCCAAATGCGTCTTCCTGGTCCACATAATTATTACATACATAGATACATGTAAATCTAAACAATATCTGACATCTATGGTCAGATATTACAAACATCGTATTAATACGATAAATAACAATGAATAACTTTCATGTAACAATACGAATTTTTATATTCGATAAACAACCACAAACACATCTATGGTGAGCAATATGGCGAAACCTAAGATTTAACAATAACTAAAGGTTCGCAACAGAAAATTGGGAAGGAAACGCCAATTTTTACAGGAATCGTTTCAATGAAAATCAGAAAAATTGGCAAATTCTGATAAGAAACGATCGACCATGACAAACCAAGGTCTGGCCAACAGCGAAACTTAGCGGGAATCGAACTCGTAACATCAAGTACGAAATAATTCGACATTACGCTGCTAGTTAAATTAATAAATGGTTGCTGCTAAGATATTATGATGTGTTTTCTTCCGAATCCAGCCCTACACATGCGGCATCAAAAAAGCCATATCGACACAGATAGTGGACCACGAGGAGAGTGGGAATAGACAGGGGAGGGCGTGTGAACGTGATTTCGTCATCGGAGTGGGGATGGAGAGGAGCGGGTTGTGACGTGGGGTGGTGCGATTCGTGTCGGCCACGCACTATCATCTAACTGTCAAAAATTATAATTTCACTGATAGGAGCCAGTGAAAATGTAATTGGGTATAGTTCAGTGTCCAGTGAAAATGTAACTGCTTCAATGAAATTATAATTTCACTGTGACATACATATATTCAACATTAATACCGTTTTATAATTTAATATATGCGACAGGGCAACGAAATCGTTTTCGATTTTACGACATATATACATATGTACATATATCGACATATATGTATACATACATATTTACGACATATATATGTACACATACATACATATAAAATAATAGCAAGTAGAGGCAATGAAATTCAACGAAGACATAATGTATTCATGGTTGATTTTTTACGGTCCGGAAATACACATAATCGTATATCTATGAGCTTTTCCAGGTCTATAAAGGCTACCACAATGGATATTGAATGCGGTCAAATTGACACACGATACAGCGTCAATCGATACGGCTAACAAAGAAAGAAATAAATAAAACTTATGAGTTTTCCTCGAGTTGATATTCTCCAAAGAGACATTTCTGACACACGTGTGTGTCTGTAGAAAACCTATGTAAGCAAATTTTATTCGATTGTAGTTGTTATGTCGTTGGAGCAATACAAAGTTCAAAATGCTGTGTTGGACGTGTGCTATGGACAAACGTGCATATGCAAGGAAAACTTTAGTAGCTGAAAATTTTCCTTGAAAACCGAACGTGATTTTATTCGACTTCAAAAGACACACAAAAATCCGTTTCAAATTGTCACATTTTTCAAATGTTCAGGTGGTGAAGTGTTTGTGAATATTTGCCACGTACAAACTTAATCGCATGATTTTGATTTACTGCATGCATTATATTTGATTTGGGATGTTTATTACATCTATATACATAGCTGCACAGTGGATTCCTATATATGTATTACACAGGGTGTTATTAAGTTAGGTGCAAAGCCTTAAGGAGCTGATAGCTCATATCATTTAGAATATTTTGAGCCACACATACATACATATACAGTAAGTCTTATGGTTTTTTTTATTTCATTTTTAAAGATTTTTAGTAAAAACATCAAAATCGCACAGCTAATTAGTTAATTTTTTTTTTGTTTGTCTAATGTTTATTCAATCAAATAAAAACAAATACAACCAATTGTGTTAACAGAAAAAATATTAAAGGCACAAATTAATTTTTCAAAAATTTTTCAAAATAATTCTACGTATTATAAAACCATATGCATGTTTGTATGTAATTGAATTTTAAACATAGCATTTTGAATTTTATTTTTTAAGAAATACGTTGAAAAAATCTTTTGTATAAGTTACGCAGAATTTCATTGTGGACATGACGCTAACGACCCCACCGATCGGCCAACAATAAGAACGAAATTCTATGAAGGGGAGGAAAAAACACGGTTTCTTGACTTAACAACAACCCTTACGTCTTGTGCCGGGGTCATTATCGAGAGCCGGAGTCGGAGGAGGAAAAGACCCCCGTTCTCATCGAGTCTGTTAATTATCCCTCTCCCTTTTTTTTCTCCGAGATGCGGTTCCTTTAACACAAAAACGACACCCGAGAGGTTTTCATCCATTAATGAATTTCGCATCGCATCCCCACCGAGTAGAAATTCCACGTCCATCGGCCTGGAGTGGAATGGGTGGGTGGGATAAAAAATGCGGCCTACCGACGCCCATTAATTTCGAACTCATTAATTTTCCCAATGTGGCGCATGCAACATTCCCTACTAAGCACAACTCACACGAACAGACCACCATAAAGGATGTTTCTATAAGAGGTATTAGATTTACCTTGAAATCTTTAGGAGTATTTTCCTCTACCACACTCCCCTCTATGGTATTTAATCATTCTAATTCAAACAACTAGTTTTTAAATGACCCGATTACACCCGGACACTTTTAAGCAAAGATAGATAAAATATCCAATGATGGAAGCCTCCCATTCACAGTAAGGTTAAAATGAGGAGTATTTGCGATACATTAAAATTAGGCAATTCAGATTTTTATTTCACTCAAGAGTGTATGTATGTATACCTACGCTATAGTTGAAGTTAATCTTCCAGTTGTAAAATATTTTGACTAGTTGGAGTCTATTCCATCTAACCCGTACCAACTACCGTTACAATTGAAGTCTATTTTCAGTTGTAATAGATTTTGATTAGTTGGAATATACTACATCCAACCCACTTAAGTTGATTCATATGGTGGATTACAATGCAACTGGTCAAAATATATTACAATTTAAAATACAGTTCAACTATAAATTGGTTAGGTTTTCGTGAAAACGTCATTCGACTAGAAAATTGAGTTGGAAAGTTACATTTTTGTTTTGAACACGTTACCTTTATTCGCAATACCTAGTAAATATTAACGCATTATTGAATTCTAAAGCATTCGTAAAAACAATAAAAACTATCATAACTCAACTGTTACATTACAACTGGCGCACATTGTTGAAAGTGTACATATATGCGCTTATAGAGATTTGATTTACTAGTTGAATTGTATTCGAATATTAATGACCAAAATACCAGTTGGAATATATTACAATTGAAACTACATATGCGTTTACTTTATTTAATATATAAATTCCAAGATTTGTTTGCCCTTTACAAGGCTGATTTTGAATAGTTGTGCTTGCTAATCAGACAATTAGTGACATTAAAATAACCACTATAGTTGAAAGGTAAATATTCATTAGCACAATCAAAGGTTTAAATAGGATTTATCATTTTAATTACGGTAGTTAATAGGATGAAAAACAACACTCCCAGTGGAAAACATAAGCTTGAGTATCTAAATAAAATATATGTTGTGGAGTCGACAGTGAAAATTCATATTTGAACAGTTAAAATGATACCTCAAACTTTATACATATCTGTAAAATTAGTCAGACTTTAATTTGCTGTCTTTTTGTTTACATCTTCGGCTTTTTATTTCCTTGGTATTATAATATGTATATGCATACCTATGTACATATGAATGTATGTATGTATATAAAATACATTGTAGGTAAAAATAGTCCTTGTAAGCATATAAAGATCTTTTTAAAGAAATTATTATCAAAAAACTCAAACATATAGTATAACGTATGTACATGCAATATAGACGGAACTATGACGTAATATGTAATATAGCCACGTTTTAACAGAAAGTTTGGACTAAGAAGCTACTCGTTAACAAATAATCGTTAAGCTGAGTCCATACTCCACACGTTTCAAATATATGTACATTCTGTTCAAGTCTTTTATCTCACCTTGTCGGATATTGAATTTAGGTCGAGGACCATATCCTTGTCCTCCACGTCGAACACACATTCACACCCCGAATTGTAAAATTGCATTGAGAAATATTTAGTATAAGCCACAGCGTAGTGCACTATAGAGCTATTGCTATAGTAGAGAAGTTGTGGGTTTAAGTCCTAGTAAAATATGCTGCTGGCGGGATCTTGTAGTTACGTATTAATACATATGTAGATCGAACATCTCCTGATAAAATTTGATTGTTGTGACGGATCTAATAAATCAGTATCCTCAAACCGAATCCGAGTTATTAGCATCTCGAATTTGTTGAATCATATAAAATGTATTCCTGGCAATTTTTTTTTATATCAAAAGACTTTTTAATTATCCATACATTGTATATCTAATATACTATTGTGCTTGGAAAATTGTTAATACTTATATATGTACAAAAATAATCTAACCATGTGTGTCGGCTTGTAATAAAAATAAATAAAATACTTTGGTATCAACGTTTAAGGCGAACATAGAATTCCTATTCAATATTTCAAATAAGAAGCTCCAGTAATTTAATGACCTTTGTAATGGGCGATAAGGCCAACTTATTGCTACGATCTTCTTACGTACAATATACGTATATATTTTTAATAAAATTTGAATGAGACCTGAGCTATGCCAGTTTATGGTCAGTATAAGCGTCTAGTGTGTTATAATATTTTTAAATGATTTCACTTTCTAAAAGAATATAAAATGTGTATGAAAACATATCGCTATGGCGTATCATGCAATAAAGCACTCCAAGTACCGAACAATGGCGGTGTATTTTAGTACGAAACTTCAGCTGAAAGCTAAGTGCTTTCGGTTGCCGAGAAACTACACAGATGTACTTACATATATGTACATACGTATTATATATTATACAATAATAATCCTTCGATATAATGCAAATAATCAAAAAGGCACAGTTTACAATTTTAAGATATTAACGTGTAATGAGTTTCCGCTCCCCCACTTGTTTTGTCAGGCTTTAAACGGCTATAACTTCATTATTATAGGCTCTCGTATATATTTTTACTTCACTAATAGGTTATATAATGATTTATAAATATATCATATATATAATATCGCAACTCTGTGTGTGATAACGCTCGCCGTACTATAATAGTCGTTTCGATTCGACATACATATGTAGTACGTCACAGCTAGAACGCTGCTAACAAAACGTACGAATATAATACGAACATAATAACAAATCAACAAAAAACTTCTATAGATATTGTTTGCTACCGATGTTTCCTGTAAGACAAAAAGTCTCTGAGCATTTAGTGCCATCTATCTATAAAATCTATAAAATGTATTTAATTTAATTAATTATTTTTTCTATTGGTGTTTTATATTGTTTATGTGTATGTAGGTAGGTAGGTTGTTTTTAGCACTATTTTTTTTATTTTAAACAATTGAATATAAATACTGAATTAAATATATTTAATAGGTATTTGAAAAAAATGTCGTTATTCGTTATTAGGCCGGTGCGTTATTCGTACTTTGTCCGTTCTCGCCGTTTGGTTGACGTCTTTCTTTTCGATCTCTTCTATCTTTGTTTTCAACTCTCTGATTTCGACTTTTTGGATTAATTTCAGACTGAGAGTGTCTCTTCCGAATTGCGATATATTACGAACCTTTTGTCATACTAGATTTTTTATACTTAACTAGTGTTATGACTGCTGATATTTTAACGTGCGGTTTTGGAAATAAATTGATACAGTTTCAACGTACGAAATCACTCACTCTACCCCAGCACGTTTGACCAGCTGTCCACGTACAAATAAGCATGAATATATGTATGTGCCTTCGTATATGTGTGCTTCTTGGCAGTGTTCACGATGCAATCTTCCGCGTTTTATGAACTTTAAAACGTACATCTATCTTTTTCAGCGCCTCTCGGGCAATAAATAGCATTTACCTATAGACAATAGAACATTGTACATACGTACGAAGTGCTATTGGTCGAGATGGAGTGAAGGACAGCATATGCGTTTTACCTAAGTCAATTATTCCTACAGAGGATGAATTATAACAACGAAGTAAGCTCATGTTTCCGACAGGAAGCTAGTGGAGTTTAATCATGAACGAGCTCATTAAAATTTACATCGGAAACTTGTGTCAGATTAGAGCGTTGACATCTAACTATCCATATGCCTCTTTGCAACTCATTTGAACAGTGGTAAAGCTACTCACTTACTCTTATATTATATAAAAATAAAATAAGAAGCTTGTAAACATTCTTATATTCCTTTTCTATTTCACTAATAAGTTATTAAATAAATTATATTATATAATATTACAGTCACGTAGTGTTTGCCAAACGATGACTTTATTAGTACATTTATTATATTTAAAATAAATTGTAATTTAGTGGTATAAATACTTGTAAAGTTTATAACCCGTAGGATTAGTTTGATGAGTTGAAAAGTTATAAAACAAAGTTTAGTGGAAAAAGGCAAAGAAAGTTGTCATGTAGGGGTTTTTTTTTGACGTATACATAAATTCATAAATATAATAAAATAGACTTAAAAAATTCAAACCATTAAACTGGTGCTTAAAAAATCAGTAAAATTAACGTATAAATTTGTTTTCACAAACTCAAACGAGATGGCGAAAGTTCGAGTATTTTTATTATATCATAAATATTTTAATAATTCCTCATCACATTTCTCATCTTTGCCAGAGATAAGACACTCTTTTGATTCCATTTTAATTTTTTATATGTAGAATAGTAAAATAATAATGTATTTAAAGTTTGGACCATTGTGGCATTACAGGAATTCCGAATGCGCCACAATAACTTGTCGAATCTGATAATTACTACATATGTAATATGATGACTAGACACAGCCACTTACGACATTTTGACGCCGACAAACCAGCGCATAATAATGCCGAGCAAAACAACCACGTCAACGCCGCGCAAAACAAAACTACAGAATTTAATTTAATTTAAAAGGTCTATTTGTCGAAAAAAGGGTCGTCTTACTATTTTAAGGACTCAAAATATTGAAAAAAGCATAAGATTAACGGTATGACGGTATTGCGAAAGTAAAATTTTTGCCTTTGTTTTATACTGCTAAAAAAATATTCCGTTATAAAAATATGAAAAAAATATTTTCATTGCATTCAGAAACTTCCATAAAACAAATATTATTTTATAATTATTTAAAAAGTATGAAGCACCCAATTAGGCTCTTGCTAAAACATTTTTTGTTATTATTGCGCAAACGTGACTCTGATGTCTAATTATAACTAATATTAGTATGTTTTAATTTTTATTGAGTATATAATATATTATATATGTAATAAACAGGAATTCCCTTTGTCCTTCGCGGCATTGTCGGCGCGACATTGTCGTGCGCGGCTTTACCGAGGTACCATGTAATATGTACATGACTAGTTATAATTTCCTTATATGTAAATATAGTATTGACATATGTCAACAATACTTTTATTGAAATCTTGAATCAATTTGAGTATACCGTAACATCATAATGATACGACATATTCATATTTTTGTTTATTTGTTTATTGTGTTGAACATTCAGCATATTTTATGTTACACACACAAAATGTAGGGCTTCAAGATACTCTTATGTATGCAAATGTAAACATGAAAAACGATACGCGAACAAAGCATCCCTTTTATTATTGTTCATAATGCAATAAGAAACAAAGTCGGTACGATCGGAATGTCTGAAATTGAACAGAAAGAAACGAAAATGGTAACTAAATATATGTAAATTCGTATGTATGAACATACTACATTGTATATGCAAGTAAAAGTTGTAAGAGTCTCGAATACAATTTGAATAAGATGCAATTTGAAAACGTTCGCGTTCTATCTAAGCTTAGGCAAAACGAAAACAAACACATATGTAACTTGATACGTATGTATGTATATACGAGTATGTATGTAAATGTATCTGAAGATTTGTTTCAGTTTTTAGCAGTCAAACACAACAATTTAAGATTTAAATAATGTGTGAGTAAATATTATTTACTATTGAAAATTTTTTGGCGTGGGCAATGCCGAGTACATATGTATGTACATGTATATTTAATTATCTAATATATTTTTATACATACATACATACATCTATTATAACTACTACCTGGTGTCACACCAATTATGTCAGTCAGTGTTGCAGAATTGCGTCAAATTTATGAAAAAATGTATAAAATTTGAAAATATTCATTATGAAATTACATTTATGTATGTTTGTTAAAATTTCTTGAAAAATTTATACATTTTATAACATTTCATAAAAAGTCTATTTAGCATTTATATACTTTTTATGCCGTAAGCCTCTCAATTAAAATTTCCAATTAGGTTCCAAGCGTAATACTTCCAAAGACTTGTTTCCGCGAAACACATTTTTAATACATTATACGTACACACATATTATACATACATACATATATACCTAAAGTATGGGATAATACCGCGATATTTCAATTTTTTATTTTTTCGCTTAATAAAAATGTGAATTTTAATTTGAAAATATATTCTCAACTCCCGCTCATTGTTATCTTTTTTCTTTTTAGCATTTTTTATGCCGTTCGAATGAACGAAAAAGGGTTAAATTAAACCAACGAGAGGGATATTACAGGATTAAGCGATACAATGGCGACGATAAGCGAACGAAATTCCGAATCCTACAGGAAAAATACGAATTTAAATTTAATTTCCATTCGATTTTTGCTCTGCTGAAAACTTGAGATTATAAACCGACAGATAGGGGTTAAATGCCGGATTAAATTAATTCGACACCACGAGGCAATTATTATACACACAAGACAAACGAAGCAAATCATTAATGAAATCGCTATTATAATCGCGCACTTTTGGCCGGATGTAGATACATTAGGAAAACAGATGTTTGGTCGAACAGACATTTGGCCAATTTAATTTATTTCTAATAAGTGGATGGCAAACAGCTGTGAATGATGATGATGATGATGAAAAAAGGGGTAGTACTAATTGGTATTTACCGGCCTGCGACACGAAATTGTCTGAGTAGCACTGAGCTGAATTAATGAATTAATGAATTTTGAATGAAAATAAAGTTTTACTCTAACGAGGAAAGACGACTTTTAGGTACCTACTTATTGTAAAATATAAAATATTAGTAGAAATATACTACGCTTTGTATAAGTATGCGCTTTAGGCGAAAATAAATTTTTGAATACCTGAAAATACAAATATGTATATTTGGAATTTAAATTGTAACTTAAAATATATTTTTGTCGAAAGATAGTTTTGTCTCTTGTATTAAATATTTAAACTTATTGATATTTCTTTGCAGAATACTTGGATGCGAAATACTTGTGTTGTACGGAACACAGTTTGGGAGAGCCCGATTATGTACATATATAATCTGTAAAGATGTTTATCGTAGGCACAAAATATTTCCAAAATTAAAACAAAAAATAAATACATATATGACGACAGATAATTTTCTACCAAAAAATAATAAGCATATTTGTGTGTCTATGTCTAATTATTTTCTATGCAATTTAAAATCTGCGCAATAGAATTAGAAAAAACACCGACTTTAATGGAAAAGTAGCAATTTCATAGTGCGGTATTCTGAAAAGAAAATTCCAGAATGAAAAATAATACAGTAAACTCTAAAATGAGCGGCCGTGAAATTTTAATATGGAAAATACGCAGTTTCATTTTTCAAAAAGGGAGGGGAGGGGGAGAGAAGCGCGTGTTAGGGCGGGGATGGCGACTTTCAAGAAGTAAATTTTCACGGTATTTCGTCCGCCACGTTTGCGCATATTTCATATTTTCATCGCGCCTCGGGGTCCATTTAGTGGTTTCCAGGGTGCCACATCCGACGTTTCAGGAAAACTACCCATCGTAAGCAAAGTGGTCCTGTAGTGCAGACTGGGTGGAGGAATGGGGGAGGGGGAGTTGGGAGGTTTAAAGTAATTTGTAGTTTCCCTCTCGCCGCAAGGGATAATCCTCGTTCTTCTTCGTCCTCTTCAGTAATGGCCGTAAAAAGAGGAATCGATGGGGACAAGAATCGGAGATTTATGTTGTTAACTTTGGCATTGTATTCAATTGATGTGGGTTAACCCGTCGTCAACGTTGGCTTGCTGTAACCAAAATGGACAAATCATTACGGTATCTTCCCCCCATTTCGAACAATGTGTGTCCTATTTGTCATTCGACTTTCAATCAATTGTATTTAATGTGTGTGAATTTGAATCAACCTTAGCGTAACTCAATAGAAACTATGTATATATCTAGATATAATGTTATACGTATTGACAAAACCGCAATTCAATTCCACTTTTCATTTTGTTCTCTTCAAAAAATAATTTGTATAATTCCGAAAACTAAAAACTGAAAACACTACAATCGATGGCCATGCGAATGAACTATAGTCGATCCGATGTAGCCTGAGACTCAAAAAATGTAATGTTACAACACATTACATTTGTGTAATGTGTTGTAACTAGGGATCCCAAATCCGAATATTAGAAAACTTTTTATAATGACTTATTTTTTTATTTTCAATCTACAGCACATTTAGTTCTATTTGATGTTACGGATAATGGTTCTCTTAAAATTTTATAATATCTTGAACTTCTTAAAACTACAAATAAATAATCTAAATTCAATATTCGAATATTTGGGATCCCTAGTTGTAACATTGTAAGGACATAAATTAATTTTTTTTTAATTATTTCTTATTTAACTACTAGCTGAACCCGGCATGCATTTCAATGCCACAATAACGCATGCAATTCCCGTTTCCGTTCTCGTTCCCGTTCCCGTTCCCGTTTTCGTTCCTGTTCTAGTTACCGTTCCCATTTGTCAGAAAAACGCAGACAGCGAACACATTTGAAATAATTCAATTGTTTGTTTTTTTTTACCTAAACAACGCAGGTCGCGACATGAAAACATTTGAAATTATTGCGTTGCAATGACACTCATTCCCGTTTTTACCATTTTCGTTCCCGTTTTTGGGCGATTTTTTTCACATTAATCTTTCCGAACATGCATACAACAAATCCTGAAAGTTCCATCGTAATCGGTTCAGTGGCTTAGGAGCCTATTCGAGACACACACACAGACATTCATTTATATATGTACATACTATATATGTATGTACACTAGCTGAACCCGGTCTCTATATAACTCACTGCAACGTCTTTAATAATATTGCTGTAAGTTTTGCTGTCCATAACATGACGTTGACAATTACTTTCTAAAAAATATAAATCTCCATTAATATAAAATACTAGTTATTTTACCCGGCTTCGCTCAGCATTTGTAATATAAACAGCGTAAACATGGCGAATCTAATAGTAAATATTCACATGTTTGTTTATTAAATTTATTTGAATCGAAAAAAAATAATGTTCAACCAATCGAATCGTCGTCATAGAAACTTAGACTTGTTTATGACGTTCCCAACCAAAAATACTTACAAACTTACAAAGTCTCTTTCGAAATTATATATTAGATATACGTATTCCATGAATAAATTGATAATATCAACAACTTGCGTATTTTGTATTAACATTTTATTAATGTAAATGTTTCACAACACGAAACACGAACTCAAAACTAACGAAAAATATGTCAAATTATATGCACGAACGATGTTGCTTGTCTTGACCAAAATGCAATGCGAAACTGAAACGAAATGTAATTTGCCATCGCGGGTCGAGTGGGGGTGAATGTACATACATGTACTGATCTGATGACGTACAGTCAATTCGTAGTATTGCTTTAAAATTACTCCATTTTCCGCACAGAGTTCTAAGCTAGAGTAGTTCTACATTTGAGCCCAGCACATATAAAATATTCACAAACTTTGACTCGCATACAATTTTTTAAAAAAAATGTACGCCAATTTAACTTATCGGATTTGATTTTGAAAGCAAATTTGTAAAATCTTCATAGAAATGACCTATCATCCCCATTTTTGGCAATTCCTAGAATTGTGAAGTTAAAGTGATGTTATTGCGAACTTCGAAAATTTCATCAAAAGGTTTAGTTTTCTACAAACAAGTTAGTAGCATTTTTGGCAAAATTGTCCATTAGATTAAATTGTGGTATTGAATCATATTTAAAAATAGAATAAAAATCAAATTTCATACAAATAAATAAAAACAATCACTTAAATGAATGTTTTCGATTCACTGTTCATAGAAACAATAATATTTATTGACACAATATAAATGAACTACAAACATATCATATTTAATCATAATAACAGTAAGATATCACAAACGAGAAAAAGTTGACAAAAAATAAATAAATAAATCACCAACAGCATTTCAAACACTTTCAAAGCAAAGAAGCAAAAAAAAAACAGTATTTATAAACGTATTAAGTATACAATGTCTCCAAAGTTTGCACAATCTCTTTTAAAATGTAACACTTTTCGCGCAAAAGACGACTCATTTCGCAACATTCGCTTATAAAGATAATTGCTGTTTTTCTGCTTCTTTTCACATCGCCTTTTTTTTTTTCAACCATCCTAGTTTCGATGTTGAAACCAGAGCCTTTCAAAAGCACGACTAGAGCTCGTTATTCATATTTAATTTACACTAATGAGTCGAACACTGAGACAGCATTACGTGCGAGTGTGTCTGTTAATTTACGGAACCACTCGATACATCATCAGTAATAAATGAAACCACACGTTATTCAGTAAATATATTATTGTATAATATATGTACATACATACTATTCCCAAACACTTTTCGATATATAATATTAAGGGTGATATATTCGCACCGAAACTTCCGGGTCGAAATTAAATAAAACATTCCGCAAAATTTTATGAGCCACTTTTGAACTTCGAACTTTGCCGAAAGCATTTGAGTTATATGTATGTGTATACATACATATGTATATGTAATACATATATTATAAATACGTGAGTGCAAACCTTTACTTTATTGTGGTCTACCCTAGTTTTGTTTATTTTATTTTTATTTTATATCCATATTTTTTATTTTATATACATGGTTAATATTCGGGTAGTATACATATAGTGATTCTGATTTCTCGATGATTTTCATTTCTCGAGAAATAAGAATTCCCAATTTAACTTCTTAAATTTCTCGAGAATTCTGATAAATGAAAAAATGTATGTTATTACACAGTAAAATATCGTTTATTTGACATAATTGGATTCAAGAATACAAATATATGTTTTGGCATTATTGTTATGTAATTTTTGTATGTATTATCTTAGTGAATACATAATTAAAATTCTCGAGAAGGAACACTAGTAGTATACATATGTTTGTCAAAATAAATAAATTTTTTAACGTAAATTCAGTTAAATTTAAAATGCGTATAAACAGAATTTATTTTATTACATCTTATTAATTTTTATTTATTCATCCTGTACTAAAATATTTTTTTTTAGTATTTAACATACATACATATTACGAGGATATTAAGGGCGAAAACACACGGAGTGGTAAGTGGTACGTGTTTTTTTAAGATACTTTTAAACATGCATAAAAAACGCAGCATAGCCCATACATTTATGTACATACATACGTGGTACACAGTCCCAAAAATCACCCCCTGGAGTGTTTTCGGTGATACTTTATCCTTGTATTTATCCTTGCTTGACAGTGATCGATAACGGTGGATCCCATATTTGAAGAAATGAAAT
Organism: Arctopsyche grandis; assembly: GCF_051622035.1. Taxonomy (NCBI): domain Eukaryota; kingdom Metazoa; phylum Arthropoda; class Insecta; order Trichoptera; family Hydropsychidae; genus Arctopsyche; species Arctopsyche grandis. Next base: position 13,936,357 of record NC_135356.1, read on the forward strand.
AAAAACTAATCGAAACCGGAATTTGGTTTGGGGAACACCCACTGTTTACAGTCACATCGAAAAGCCAAGGACGTGACGTCCCATACAACTCTGTGTGTTTTCGCCCTTACTGTTCAATTTTTCACTGATTATTTTAATTTTCCCAAAAATATATACATACATATGCATGCATTAGCATAACCAAAAGACAAATAACTTTTAAAAAACATCACTATAATGTATTTTAATAATGCATTTGCTACTCTATACGTTAAATACTTGAACAGTGATAACAGTTCATTTTAATAACATCTCACATAAAATTTATATTACAAATGTGTGAAATACTTTCATACATATACATATACTTTCACATCACATTGTGAAATATTTTAATATATTTAATGAAATATGTTGTACTGAAGTATATAATTTAAACTTTTAGTCACTAGAGTATTTTAATCAGTCATCCAAAATGTTACGAAATTAAAATGATCCTCCATATAAATAAGTAATTCTCGAAAATTTCCGGCGATGTTAATTATTACATTTTATTCTGTTAGTTTAAAATTGAATCCATTCAACAGAGTGCAAATTTCAGAAAATAATTCAGCGCACAATTTTTTACCTACAAATTGTATACATAGATATATGTAAATATAATTTTTAAGCGTTGAACCGATTTCCGAATAGTTTACATGCATAGTATCGTAACTTCAAATAAACACTGTTATGGAATATTCCAAAATACAGGCTTCAATTAAGTGTTCAATTTTATTGGCATTAAAAAATGTGCGTTTGAATATTTTTAAACGAGTGTTTTTCGTGTCGGCAATGACAAAGCGTTTCCGTAATCGGATTAGTGCGATTCTTGAAAATAAAATCATCATAAATTTTATTGCGAGTAATTTTTTGTATCTTATTTTGTTTTCATCGTTGCCAAGTGTAATTTTGTTTCCACTTAACAAGATACTGTATTATTGTATAAACCCTAACGTTAATCCGCTTACCTTTCCACGACGAGTTTTTGTTTTAGACATATTTACTTTCAATTTATTATCAATTTAATTTCCATCAATGTTTGATATTATGCTGTATTTTATTATTCCGCAACACTACCGCTAACAAAGTATATTACATTTTCCATTCCATGAATATTTATCTAGATGAATGTCCAGGGAGCTTTTTGTTGCCACAAATAATGGACTGCTGAGTCGCAAATGCCAATAATAAACACGCGAACCTCTGTTTGGGAACCTCCGTGGTCGGAACTTAAATATAATTATATGTATGTATAATATGTATTTTTATATATTTTTTCGCTATGTAAATTTTGTATCTTTTATCAGGGTACTCTAACTTAGACCCCAGACTAGTTTTATAAAGTGATCTAGGATCGAAAGGCTTACATATTAAAACGCCCAGGTAGCGCCGGGCATGTTTTTCTGCTATGTATATCGACAGTCTTCAATATAAAACCGGCAAATTTTTCATACTATTTTTTTGATTTAATATAATATAATATAATATTTTACCATGATGTCATTACGGGCCTTGCCCCTGAGTGACTAAGTGAGTAAATTTTAAAGCATATTCAAATAGTGGCGACAAGTAGTAGTATGTACATAGATAGGATGAGTCAAAAGTCTGACTATCTTTAAACGAGGTCTAGCATTAACCTCTCGGTGGCTAGCATTAACGCAATCACCAAGCTAAACTGTTGGTTATATTAAAAATTTTAACGAAATATTATACAAAGGACGACATATAAAAGCCATCACAAGGTTACATACACTATGTACATATGTATTTTGAAAAGGCTCAAAGCCTTGGATCTGAAAATATCCGAGCAACGCTGGGAAAATGTGTTTTTCTGTTATTATTTTAGTAGTTAGAGAATCTACTTAACACTTGCCACACTTTGATGGATAGCAAGTAACTGGAATTGATATTTTATTTTATTTCTCCAAACATACTGAATACAAGGTCTTCATATTTGATGTATTCCCCATCAAAACCTCCATAATTTGAATTATGTCATTACGAAATTAAAACATTGATCAATATCAACAGAAATAATTATTTTCGGGGGATGCGAGAGAGTGAGAGAATTCAGTACGCTGCGCTCAACGGTCAGTGTGAGAATGATATCCGCTTGGAATGACGGTTCTGCTTCACCCGTTGTTGTTATATTTCTTACATTTATTTTATATTATTCGACGTTTAATATATGATAAAATAAATTTTATAGTTAATTTCAATAGTTAATTTTGTAGATTTGCATTATTTTTACTTAAAACACACATTTTTAACTGGCCGCTTGACATATAGCTCTGTGGCTAGCAGATTTTTTTAGTACAGTAAGGCAAGTATTAAATATTGAAAAATTGCGTTTCGGAATAAGTCGTTTGAAGAATTTTTTCTTAGGCTCAGAAATGCCCTGCTTTGCTAAACGACGTTATCGTGTTATAAATAAGAGAATTTTCAACTAATATCGAAACGTAAACGCATATTCCGATTATGGTTTGTATGTTTTGGGTGTTTTTTATAATGTTAGATTTTAATATTAATGATAACAATAAGGTCAATAGTAAAATTAGCATATTAAAAATTCTCTCGTTGAAAATAAAATCTGAAAAATTTGACCCGGATTAGTGTGGAAAATGTTAGCGCGCTTGCTTTCGATGTAATTTTTTTCGTGATCAAAAGTAATTCATTCGTTTATTTCCTTTATTTATTTCGGCTTTATAAAAAAGAGTGGGCGTCCAGGGAAATCCCTTTTCACGTTTTTTTTTTCAATCAAAACTTTTCAGATAAGAACACAGTCATCCTCGATATATTGTGTTATGCAGATGAGTCAAACGGGTTCTCACGAAAGAAACTAGATTTCCCGCTCAATCCCGCGGGAAAATGCGTACGGGTCGAAAAAATAGAGGGACAGTCGGCGATTAATATTGAGGGATGAGAATGTGCGAATTTTATTTTTGGCCACGTTTCGAAGTCAATTAATCACGTGGCGATAGGGAAAAGTGCGTGCAAATCGGATCGCCTGCCAAATTTTATTGGCAAACAAAAAAAAAATCGGGCATACTTGTAAATTGCAACCTATTTTTGGATGAGCGCGATGAAAAATCGAAGTGGAAATATATATTTTTAATTAAAATGTACTGTAATTGATCCTTTCTGAAGGTAATACTCGAACGAATGGCAAACATTCATTGAACAAAAGCAACTCGCTTTGTCCGTTAGCGCAATGAAACACTCGAACGTTTATTATTCATAAAAGATAAATTCTTTATGAAAAGTTCTAAAGTAAAACCAATGGCGTGGACTAGTAGTTAGCATATTATGCTTTCGAGCAGAGTGGTCACGGGTTCGAGTCCCACTGGAGTCCCGCTGCTGGCCAGACCTTGGTTGGCGACTCTAGGTCGATCGTTTATTATCATAGTTTGTCAATTAATTTGCCAATCTAAGTGTTATTTTTATGATTTTTATATACATCGGTTTTTATCAATGCATTTCAACTATTGTATGTACATATGTATGTATGAGCAATATAAACTTGCTTTTGATAAACACTATTAAAAAAACGATCTTGGAGACTTGGACCATATTTTAAAACATTGTCGCTGGCATATGCATACATACAACGTATTTCCAGCAAAAAACCAATTTGGATTTATTTGCACTTAAGTCCTTTTTTTATTTCCGGTATACAAATATGCTAATATAACGCAAATGTACAAATTTACTGTTGTTCCGCGTTTAAATACAGCGAAACAATTCACTTCGGTTTTCTTCTTATTTCTTTTTTTTGAGAACAGTATGTAGAGGTCCTGGATCAGAATGCTGGATTGAAAGTGCAGTGTGGGCCAGGGGGCGGCAGGACATCCGCAGTGCGGGGGACAGGGGCCTTGGGGGCCTGCGCGCATGCCCCGCACACCCCCCTCCTTCACAGCTGAAAACCGAAAAAGTGGCGACAGTAAATAGGGGGGGGGGGGGTGTCGAGGGCCAGGAAGGGCAGGGGGGATTTAGCCCGGATAGGGGTGAAAGGGTGAATGGGTGGGTTTACAACGACCACACTTAGAAAACTTTTATTTGCCCTCGAGATGTATTCTCGAAGTCGACCGATCGGTGTCCGGATAGTATGGCATTATCCCTTCTTGAACAGCCGTAGGTTTACATCCCTTCACCTGATCGTTTTCATTTGTCGCGTCACGCACCTGTTCCCAGATGCGTTCTCGATGTACACACTCATCTTTTGGATCGGTGTATGTTAACCTTCCGTATCTACATATTATATTATATGTATGTATATTACGCGTCCTTTGCCGATGCGTGACCTATGTATATTTTATTGTCGCTCTTTTTAACATTTGCTGTAAATATTTCAGGAAAGTTTTCCCAACCGCGTTCCGTGAAAAAGACGTAATAGTAGCAAAATGTGAGAGAAAAACTTCACTTGTGCTATGAAAAGTTTATTACTTTAATTTTGTTTATGAGCTGAAATGTTTTGAAGGTGATAGTTCCGCAATTCGGCCAAATTGTTTATTTTTATAATATACAATGTAGGTATACTTATATTATTTTTTATTATTTTTTTTTATTTTACATATATACCAGGAAGGCCTTACAGGTAAATCCCAATGCGCCTTCCTGGCCAATTACAAATACAAATGCAGCATTTTTTTTTTATTATAAGTCGTTGAATTGCGAGACACTGAAAAAACTCGCAAATCAACGAGACATCTATGAATTGTACATAAATTTTTATTGTACATCCATCAAATTTCAAATAGTGGTGACATAGTAGGTAGGAAGGATTTTTAGCCAATTTTTTTTTTTTTCCGGGAACCGTTTCAACAATGAAATCAGAGAAAATTGGCAAACTCTGATAGGAAACGATCAACCTGGAGTCACAAATCCAGGTCTGACCAACAGCATACTCTGAAAAATTCATTTGCATTCAGGGATAGAACCCGGCACCTTCTTGACGGTAAGCATATAAGTTATATGTATATACATATGTATATCAATTACCAACCGCAAGCATATGCGTGCAGTAGACAAAAAACTGACGGATTATAATCCTCCACATAGACGTATTTGTAATCATCGAGAAAATCGAATCAAGTTTTTTGATTCCGGTCGGGATTTGAATTCACGACCTCTTTACTGGTAAACAATCGTTTTAAAATCGTTTAATAAAATCAGTTTACTTGTTTAATTACAAAATCTCATATTAATTCCATTTCAAAACCAACGTTAAAATGTCAATAAGCAAAAAACTAGAATATAAAATAAAAACTGAATGCATTTATAACTGAAAGACTTATTTGAAATGAATGATGGAAAATTATCAAATTTATATTAAGTTTATTTATCTTTAATATCACTGAGCAACAAAAAAATCGTTTTTGAGTGGAGATAATGAATCATTATTAAGTTTGGCCCACTTCATTTGAATAGGACAGCACAATGATTGTAATCGGTTTGCTCTCGTTTTTTTTGTTTTTGCGGTCTATAACTCAAAACTTAGTATTGCTGTGGTAAAAGTGAATATTGGAATCAATAGTCATATGGTTTTTCTATTTATTGTGTAATATTTTTTTGTTTTAAAATACTTGTAACTAATTATTTTCTAGCGAATTTTAAGTCACAAATATTTTTTTACACATTTTCTCCTAATTATTAATATATCATTTTTCTCCTAATTATAAATATATAATTTATTTATTTGACCAGTATTTTATGTCACAACGTTTATAAAAATTGGATTTCTATATATTTTTTTTTATCTTAACGTACTAATCCAAGTGGTAAATGATTTTAAATTAAGATACTGTTGTCATTGATGCACGTGCAAATTTGTGGCGCATTTTTTTAAACGTATCATATCTCATAAATGAGAGCAAACCATAAAAAATCATTCTCATATTCAAAATAAGTGGGTCGACTTGGTAAAGATTGATTAATCTCCGCTCTGGAGATTAATCAATCAAGATTAAAAGATCATTAAAAGATCAAAAATCAATCAAGATTAAAATCAACTGCTCTTAGCAGTTGTTTTTTGGGATTATTATATTTGCGACCTGAGCCGCCAATTAAGAGGGCTGTATACCCGAAACCTTAATTTTGTTGCCGTTCCTTTCTTCGATATATATATTGAGTGAATGTATATTTATTTATTTATTTATTTTAAACAGACCATTGTGGCATAACAGGAATTCCTAAAGCGCCACAATGGTCAAAAAATATAACACAAAAAAGAAAAAAAACAAAATAACAATTAAACATAAACATAAATACATCCATACATACATAAAAAATAGCATTTATAATAACAGATAAAGTAAAAATATCAAATAAAATATAGCATAAGGAATGCCTTGCACCTAGAGCCAGTTTCAATAAATATGTAAGAAACAACTACAAATACAAAACATCCCTGTAAGGCCCAAATGGAAGAGAGTTAATCAAAATTTCACTCATAAATCACAATCAATCATGAAAACAATGATGAGCGCAGACTACCAGATAAATGGGTTAGAGTAATTTCCGACAATTTACGCTCACTAAGGTGGAAAATATCACATTCAGTCTCGGCAGCAACGATTTCATTAAGAAGTCGGATAGCTCTTGGAATAGGAGCCATTCGAAAAAGGACTGTGCGGGCAGGAGGTACAGCCAGCAAATGATGATGTCTACCACGCACATAGTGAATAGGGACATAAAGCCCCAACTGCTCCAGCAACAACGGGCATGACGTATTACCACGTAAGAGCAGGAGAACGAAACGAATTAATGAGAAGTTTCTCCGAAGTTCAAGGGAATTATACCCAAGCATGCCCAAAAGGAAAGGAGTGGGGTAGAGATATGGGTAATACCCATATTCTTTCCTATATAGGAAACGAAGAAATGCTTTTTGCACTTTCTCAATCATCAGAGAGTAATTTGCTTCATGCGGATTCCACACAATCGCATTATACTCTAGCTTACTTCTCACAAGCGAATTGAAAAGCAAGCGAGAAGACAAAGGATTGGAGAATATATATATTGAGTGAATGTATATATTGAGTGAATGCGACAATATATGTATATCAATATATATATATTGAGTGAATGCGACAGTTTTTTCTTCGACCAGATAATACGTATTTTAAATCGACAAAATCAAGGTTTCGTATTCACCTGTTTTCTCCTCCGAAACTGGACCAATTTTTAAAAAATTGTCCTCATCGGTATTTGAAAGATATTTTCTATGCAACTGTGTGCGTATTTTTTTTTTAAATCGACCGTTAAATAAGCACGCTGGACTCTTTTCGTGGGTGTAAAAAAGAGGCGATTTTATAGATGTTTTGTGGTTCCTAGCTCCTATAATAAATAACTAATCAAAAAAATAAAAGCACATATGCATGCCAAAGGTGGATATCCATAGCATATTAAAAATAATTTCTCTAGTGCCATAATTGAGGAAGTGAGAAGTGTAATACGTTTGTATGGACAAGGCGCTCGTGTCCAGCCCTCTTAATAGTATAATGTATGTATATTTCCAGTCTGATCCGAAACCGTTCCGTTTTTTAGTTCCGAAAAGTTTTAGATCTATATTTTTTCTCATTAATTAAAAAAATTCCAATTTCAAAGCTCGACTTTGACTTCGACATGACTAATTATGACTAATTTAACTACGACAAAATTTTCCCTCTTTTTATATTAGGTTAATTGGTGCATATGTATATATGTACCAACATACATATGTTCATATATATTGAGCTCATGTAAATCGTTACCTTTTTTACAAGCCTCATATCAGGTTGCTTTCCCTTTTTCGTCTGACAAAATTATGGTTTGATATCCACACTCTTCCGATCGTTTTTATTTATGAACAAATTGTACCTATATATGAAATTAATAAAATGTAACGCAATTGTAAATCTGTAATTTGTAATCAGATTTCTCCTCAATTTGGCATCTAAATATGATAAAAAGACAAACATAGAAACACTATGTATGTCTCAGATCTGCATACATTAGGTCATTAGTTAATATGTATGTAATTCAATATACATACATATACGGAGTCAAAGTCACTCAAATTTCGCAAACCATTTTAATCACACAATTTTTAATATTTAATTTCAAATTAAAATCCATTTGAACGAAATTGATTGTAATGTATATTTTAGTAATACAAATATAAAATATGTATATATCAAAATCTATAGAGCTATCTATGTAATATTGAAAATTTATGACAGCAACTTAGGAGTTTAGAACTTCAGTTGAAGTCCTAAACGAAACTATGCAATTCGATACAAATTCAATCTGAACTTGCAATAACCGAGTTTGAAAGTTACAAACTACATACATACATATATTATATGTATGTATATTATTAAAATATCAACCGAACGCTTGACAAGCTACGGTTTCCAATTTGGTTTGACCATTTGAACGGCAGCGATTATATTCACAACGATATTACAGAACTCTGTCGAAATTTCGACGATTCAACAATATCAATGTAATGCCTAGCAGCGGCCCAATTAATACGTACAAAATGATCTAATGCGTATTAGTGAGCGTGCGAGTATTTGTATGTTGTTTTGAAAGTTTATGCGTGCCCTAAATTCACATAACATTTTTTATTATGGTATCAGTGCCGAAATTTCACTTGTCCCCACCGCATCCCCATGAATAATTTATAGAGCGAAAGACATAAACCGCGGACCGGAATCGCAAATTGCCATTTCCGCTTTCAACCCCCCCCCCTTACCTATCCCTTCCAAATTCAAACCCCCTCCCTTCCTCGTTTTCGTTTCGTATCTTTGCAATTTTTCCGAATGACCTTCCGATTTTTCTCATTATATTTTATTTATTTATTTTTTATTCAACTACGCTCACAATACAGCTAAATAATTTAACGTTTCCCTCTCCAAGCATTTTCCGGGATTATTTCTTGTTTTTCTTCTACTCGCCGATAAACATCCATTCAATTTAAGACATCAATTTATAAGAAATCGTTCTGGTCTGTTCCATTTTATAAGAAATCGACAACTCAATAATAATTAAGGACAATATATGTACATTAGAGCTACTCAAACTTTATCGTGCAGTGTTCCGGTAAATGTTTTTTTACTAATAGTGGTTTCATATTTTAGAATGGGGTGGAAAATCCACTACTCCCTCAATATTTTTTTTATAATAGCCAATTATTTTCTTTATAAAATGTTTTATTTATTTAAGTTTAAGTTTGTACCATTGTGGCATTACATATGAGTCTCTACAATACGCCACAAATGTCGAAAAAATAGAGAGATGAGAAAAATAAAAAAAATATATACACAAACAAAAAAACATTAATCATAAAAAACAATAGCATTGTAATAATAGCAGATATAATAATAGTAAAAATATCAAATAATAAAATACAAGTAGGGAATGTCTTGCATCAACAGCCAGCACCAATATACATACATATAAGAACCAGCCGCAAATACAAAACATCCCTGCTAGGCCCAAATGTAAGAGAGAATATCAAAATTCCACTCAGACATCACATTCAATTATGAAAATAATGATGAGCGCAGGCTACCACACAAATACGTTAAAATAATCTCCGATAACCTACCCTCACTAAGGTAGAAAATATTTATGTGAACGTGTAAATTTCTTATAGAAAATAATATGCGTAATCGTTTCTTATATAGAAAATAGTATGGGTATTATCCATATATCTACCCTACTACTTTACTTTTGGGCATGTTCCCTTGAACTTTGGATAAACTTTTCATTAATTTGTTTTATTCTCCAGCTTCTACGTCGTAATATGTCATGCCTGTCGTTGCTGGAACAGTTAGGACTTTATGTCCCTAATAATTATGTGCGTGGTAAACATCATCATTTGATGGTTGTACCTCCTGCCCGCACAGTACTTTATCGGATGTCTCCTATTCCAAGATCTATCCAACTTCTTGATGAAATCGTTGCTTCCATGCCTGAATGTGATATTTTCCACTTGAGTGCGTTGGTGAGATTATTTGAACCTACATATTTGTACTACATATTAGCCTGCGCTCATCTTTATTTTCATAATCAGATGTGATGTACATATGTATGAGTGAAATTTTGACAATCTCCCTTCCATTCGGGTCTCACGGGGATATTTTGTATTCGCGGTTAGTTCTTGTAAAAATGTACAAGAACCAGTTTGATTGATGAACCACCAAGAATTGATGCTGATTTTTTATGCAAGATATTCCCGATATTTCATTCCTCATTTACATCCCCATTCCAATGTTTTGTGACTACTTTTATTATTGTTTGAACTTTTGTTGCTATTGTGTTATTATTTTTCTGTTATATTTCCGACCATTATGGTGCATTAGGAATTCCAGTAATGCCACAATGGTCCTTATTTTAAATGTAAATAATTAACAAAAAGCAAAAATTCATTAATATTTTTTGAATTTGTAAACACCAATTAATGAAATGTTTCATAATATATTCTTACGTAAAATAGTTTTAAATTTGAAAGAACTCATTTACATATACATATGTATGTATATACATATTTTCATACAACCATACTTGAACTGGTTAAAAAGCAATTATTAAATTTATTTTAAATAGTTGAATATTTATTTGTAATATATAAATTTCAGTCAAAATATTTAGCGGATAAGTATTAATTTTGGGTGTAGAAATATACAAACTCGAGATATGTATGTTGAACTTTTAGAAGGCCTTAATTAAATCAACACGAAAGTTTAATTCGCTTTTATTTTTTAAATCAAATTACGTTAAATTTTATCTGAAACTTGTTCCAAATTTAAAACGAATTCACTCTCCAAATTATGAAAAAAAATCAGATGGAGAAAAATTCATCAACAGGTGAGAAAAAAATTTTTGACAGAACGAACAAATCGATTTGTCATGCAAAATGTTTCAATCTGAATAATAAATTGCTTAATGAATTCCCAAACAGGATCCTATATTATACATATATGTATGTATGACAGTGAAATACAAAAGATTTCTATTAATCTAAAATATCTAAATCTTTAAATATTTTTTCTCAAATAACTACTTTGCAAAAATTTTTGATTCCGAAATTAATTTAAAGTTCGAAATGACATACTCTAACGTCCTAGTTAGTTAGTTCCAAGACTCAAATGAAAACCCTCCATATTTTCAATTAGCGAAACGCAGATCAATCTGTGCGAGCGAACGAAATTGGCACATTTGCGCCGACATTAGTGCCTTGTTAACCAACAAGTTAAAACTCACGCCCTTCGTATTTATACGGCGAATCGACACGCCATTGCACGCTTTAAGAGCTTTTTAAAAAAGGCCACTTTTAATTAAGGGGGTATGCACCCGAGAGAATTCGACCCCTAATGGAGGTATAAGTGTATATTTAAAGGTAACGCGAATTTGACCTGTAATACAAGAAAAAAGGGCGAGAAACAAAGAAAAATTCGCCCTATATATGTAACTATGTACGTCTTCTACTCTTAATTCATTATTTATTTTGTCCTCTTTCGGGTCGAAGGAGGAGGCTCTTATCGATGCGCGGTATGAAATGTTTTTCATTTTATGCGTTGCGCAGTTTATGCGCAAAAAGAGAAAATTCTCAGCGCGAAATTTATTATGTAAATACGCAAGGGTGTGTGCTGGAAATTTTACGAGTTTATCTTCGGTTGTAAACTTGCGGAAGTGTTTTCGCATTCATATGACACGCTGTGAGGCTCCTAAGTACTCTGACTCTATTACAGCGAGTTTTCCAAAGCGTCTTTTATAATAATTCAAAGGGTTAAGATCGAACGGAACGCGGAAACAGTGTATCGTTGCTTCCTTTAACAACTATCATGTCATGGAAAATTTTCAAAATTTTGTTTTTGCATTGTATCGAAGGTCAAATTTTCCTATTGGACTCAAATGGCATGGGGTTAGACTTTTATAATTGTTTTGTAACTGCCCGAGTGAAGCCATGTGAATCAGTCATTATTTATGTATAAAATAAAGTTAAAACTGCTACAACCTACATGGTATAAAACCTTTCTTTAATGAATTAAACAGTAACTTTGTGTGACTTATTTCAGAATGTCAATTTCTTTTAGAAATTTGTTTAATAATTCAGTTAAGTCTCATTAAGTATGAAAATATATTCCTCACAAAATATTTATCTGTATAAAAACTAACATAAAAGTGTGTTTGAATAATTTAGCACGTGACATGTTAGATCTCGTGAAATCATATACATATGTATGTATGTATATAATAACGCTAGTCTTGTGTTTATATCTGTATGCGATAACGCTTGCCGTACTATAATAGTTATTTCGATTCGACATATGTATGTATATCACAGCTAAAATACTGCCAACAAAACGTACGAATATAATACGAACATAATAACAGATCAATTAAAAACTTCCATATATACTGTTTGCTAACAATGTTTCCTCTAGGGCAATAAACCTCTGATTATTTAGCGCCATCTATTGAAAAATTATTTAATTAATTAATTATTATATTGTTTATATGTATGTACATACATACATATGTAGGTAGGTAGTTTTTACCATTTTCTTTTCATATTAAACAATTAAATATATTTAAAAGGTATATGACCGCGTGCGGATCGAACACAGGACTGAAACATTTCTTTTAATTTTTTTTTATTTAATTACTTATAAAATATGGTGAACGTTAAAACTAAAACATAGTTGATTCATTTACGACTGCAAATATTTACGTATCATTCAAAATTATTATACATATCTATGTGATCGGTCGTATTGGATTATCAGCTTAACTACTAGTCGTAAAAATAAAACTCATAATAAATATATATATATATATTATATTTTACACATGTATATAAAACGGCCAGTCATTTTTGCTAATTATTCCTCTGCAAAACAGAGGTGTTAAATGACTCGTTAAAAAGTAATACGATTATTATATAGCGGTCTCTACGACTTAACCCCTTCGCGGAAACGGTCGAATATGCGCTAATGGGGTTAATTTCGAAAACAAACTCACACTTTAACGATTTAATTAAACGTTCAAATGCACACAATTACATTGTATCTATACAATTTTTCGATTCGATATGCTTATAAGTAAAAAATAATTTCAGCCATACACAATAGGTATAATATACACTTTTATATAAAAACGAATTATGCATATTCTGCCAGGTAGATAATCTGCACAATTTATTTAATACAGACAAAAAAAGGCGAAAAAACTCGATGAAAGAATCGAAATTTATATATACAGGAAATTTTTATAATTTATTTATATTACATTCATTTTTATTAACACGACATCTATTGTCAACAACAGGCAGGCACCTGGGGCCCCACCTCAAATTTCAAATGCGCCTGGGGCCCCCTATTTATTAGATCCGCCACTGAATGTGGTTTGATTGGAACTCTCAAAAAATTAAAATTAAAATGATTGTATAATAGGACAGAATTGTTTTAAATTGTAGATATAGAAAAGTCAATTTTAAATTCGCTTTCTTATACTCGTTTTATTATTTTTCACGCTGACGGGCTATTTCAGAGAAGAATTGTAAATATTGTTGCGTACGGGTGGGTTCAGAATCTAAATGAAAGGCCAAAGTCGCTTCACAGCATTTATTCAACGATTCCAGAGGTCCACACCATTCCACCGCTCACTCCAGACTCACACTTGATCTAACGTGTGTACCTCCTTATAAAGGACAAGTTGCCCAGCATATCATTCCCGATCCGTTGGCTTGTCTATTGTCTAGGCACGTAGGTCTACCCACACTCGCCCTGTTCTGCGAGAACCTCAGCGTATCCTTTGTTTGGGCACTTATCGAGTCCCGTTAGCCTAATAAGGGGTCTCTATTGTTCACCCACGAATGCACTTAGACAGTGGATAATCTCCCATGTTCTCATATTATATGAATTTATAGCACACGCAAATATGTAAATTGAAAAAGTAATAAAAAAAATTGTATTCGCATCGAGACGCCAAAGACCGAGCGGAAATATTTTTTACCAATCAACCGATAGGCGTCGCCTCTGCAACTCGCTGGATTGAAACATTTCGTTTTAGTCCAATCTATGAACTCAATAAACTTAAAAAAAATTAAAACACACAAATTTTTATATCGAAAACACGTAAGATAATCCTAATCTAGAAATATCTATGGTGACGTCATCGATATTCGCAATACGCTGTCGGAAATGGTGAGGGTAGAGTAAGTAGGCTGCACCGGCAATTTAGTGACTTTATCGTTTAGCGTAAAATGTATCGTTAGGCTGCTGTCGTGGAACGACTTTAGAGCCTCACAAACGACTGTAAAATTTTATGCGCCCTTATAGAAGGGTGGGCGTGCTTACGCAATTACCCTCAATAAAGAGGGTTTATGCAAACGAGGTTTGTGTCATTACACGCAGATACGAGAAAAAGCGAATTTATGAGCGAATGATCCGCGGCCTCTATCCGAGCCCTGAAACCATGAAACCTAACTCACCATTAAGGCTTAATGAGCCACAAAAGTAAAAAAAAAAATACAGAAAACCCCCTCAATTGTGTTTGTGGAATTTGGACAAGCGTAAGTTGCCCTGAAGGATACGCATTCTCAAGTATGTATGTATATATGTACATATCTATCTATCCAGATAACGTGCTAGGGTTGGGAAGCTGGGTTTTAGAAAAACATCCGATTTATATTGGCCGGTTAAAGATGTTGTCTATAAATAGTTTAATTAATTTTTAAAACTTTATATTTATATTTTCCCATGATGCTATTTTGGGTTGGCCCTGAGTGACACCTATGGTGCACATATATAAATGAATAGATTATAAATTTTTAAATCATATTTAAATAGTGGTAAACTATTTAAATATGATTTAAATAGTTAACGTTTCAACAATAAAATCAGGTAAATTTGCAAACTCTGATCGGGAACTATCGAATTGGAATCACATACATATTTCCAAGTCTGACCAGCAGCACTACATAAATAAAACTCGAGATAAATTCTTTTCAATCCAGGTCATCTCACGGGATCGAACCCGGCAACCTTTTGGTGGTTGGCATTAACGCAACCACTAAGCTATGCTGCTGACGATGTACAAACTGAACGGAAATTTTCTGTCGTAGCAGTTTCTCAAAGACTAACAATATATTTGCAACTGCTAAGGCCTAAAACATAATGCAATTGATCGGGTGGTATTAGTTGCTATCTTTCAATGACTTTCAATATTTTTTTTTTTAAACAAGCTTTACATTTTTTTTACAAATGTACAATATTTTATACGAAGCTCATTTTCGAACTGCAGCACATTCGGTTAGTTTATATGTACCAGATTAAAATCTTTATAATATTTTGACCTTCCTAAAGCTTTATCTAAATTATAAAAAGGCTTTTAATATCCTTAACTCATTGCGGAACGCTCGGAATTTTTCGTAAAGTAATGGTAAAAATAATAGGTTTTGTAAATTAAACAAATATTAAACATAACATAAACATAACTCCTAAGCATTTCTATCAATCAAATTGAAAATTAGAATACAACTTCTTTATAGTACATAGTTTACCGTATAAATAATCAAATCAGTGTTTCTCAAACCGTGGGTGATTGCTGTATTCTATGTATTTTGTATAAAATATATATACATAAAATTCAATATATTTACACGTAACAAACTATATATATCTTATAGATCATTACGATATCCATTTGAATAAAAGATTCAATTAAAAAAGTATGCGACGCGAGAAATAACCAATTAATTTTATCTTTTAATTCAAATCTGGGCATTTGAAGTCTTTTCTGCAGTTAAGTTTTAAGCCATAGAAATATACATTTTTCAATTTATTTATCGATATTTTGAATATATCAATGAATAGAAGTTTGAAAATACACCTTCTAAATATTTTTATTGATTATTTTAAAACACACTCTGTATGAGGGCCTTTGGATGAAGTTTTATTACAAACATGTTTTTACGGCCCATTTTGAGTCCATATTTCAATTACGCGCTCGTTAATTTTCAATAACCCCAAAACTACGAAATTAGAACGCTTCAAATTAATCACTACTTGCAAATTATGAATTTATAACACAATGTGAGCATATAATTGCGTTATTTGATTGTAAAAACGCCACCGTTCAATATCAAAATGAAGTGAACTATATTTATGTTGACGATCTGTATACATATGTACATAAAAATAACGAATCAGGAATATCTATCAAAACAAAATATTGATAGTTCAAATCAACGATAGATGTAGGGTATTTCCCTACATCTATTCAGGTCTAACATCGAGAGAATCTTGACCGATTGATTCATTTCTTCTCCTATTCTATTTTTCCAATATTTCCAATATTTTTATACTTTAGTTTAGTTATGTAATGTGCTATTTAATCATATTATAGCTTTCATTCTTTTCCTTTTCATTTGTTTATTTTGTATTTACCTTTTTCATTTGTTTTATATTTGTAAATTTCAATTTCTTCTTATATTCTATTTTATAACCTTTTCCAAATATTTTAATACTATAGTTTAATTATGCAATGTTCTACATATTTTGTCATGCCTTTATTGTTTACTTTTTAATTTGTTTTCCTTATATTTATCTTTTTCATTTTTGTAAAAATCTATTATTGGACTCGGATGTTACATATATTATTTATTTACTATTTGTTTTTTATACATATCTATGTACATCCTGTCTGTTGATTTTTCAATTAATAAAATAAAATAAAATAAATCAAAATGTTTGGAGATAGTCCTCTTATATATAATACTTATACATTTAGTATAATTTATGCATTTATGTAACTTATACATTTATGTAGTCCTAGTGCTTAAAAGTTCAAGGACCCTTATGATGATGTGACGGATATGATGCCAGAAAATTCGAATAAAATTCTGACCAAATAAACAACGAAACGCCATTCAACGAGTGGTCTCGAGAAGTAACCACTCGGGGCGAATGTGCATAAAAGTGATATGTAGCAGTGAGCACATTTCACAGGTGGAATGTCTGCGGCGAGTGGCTTTTAAGCTACCTGTGGCTCTAAAACGCGAACCCACCTGCGGCTAAAACTTTTGTTTACCCCTCTTGAGGAAAACTACGGACAAATTGCATCAAGAGACACGTCGTTGAACACCCCTGGCAAGTGGCAGACCGCGGAAAATTGACAGCTTCGTATTCCAAGAATGTTGCATTACCGATAATATATAATTATAAAAACGGACACGATGTTTGTATGTGGATATGTACATAGTATGTACATATGTTACGGACGCGCGGATATACAGAGTCACAGATGCACACAGCCAATCAGAGTCAAGTGGTCCATGTGGTCAAGTGGTTGAGAAGACATAAAGTGAGCGTCTGACATGTGTGACGTCAGGCCGAGCGACGGGTGACGTCAGTGACGGGAGCGTACAAACATACACACATCCACAATGACACACAAATTCATTCATCATTTCGAGCGGGTGAACAGGTTGGATCGGTGAGCGTGTAATGCGCCAACTCAACTTCTTACGATTAATAAATACGTGCGCGTGCCTATAAATGACCTTACATGATATTTTATTATAATTCGTGTATCGATTCCTTTCCAAAACCACCCGTTGAAATAAACGGGCACAACACTATACCATAATTGTCATTGCAATAAAACGTAATCGGACATTATTTATTCCAAAAAAATCGGTCAAAATCTCTAGATGGAATTTTCTCACGACCACAAAAAAACACAATTATTTAAGTAGTACTTGAGGTGGGGGGTGAGGAGGGCGTAGGAGCACCCAATATTAAAAACCACCTAAAAGGGTGAAAAAAAAGAAAGTTATATGAACATATAATATGCATATAAAGTTTATTTCTGATTGGATATTTGAGTATGTATAATGCAAAACGACAGACATTCTATTTGATACATAGATTTTTAAATTAGTGAAGTAAATATATAAATGAGAAATAATCGCCTATAATCCAAATTTTATAAGATATATAGTGAAAAAGATAAAGTTATAGGCGTTTAAACAATTAAAATCAGACAAAACGAGTGGATACAGACGAAACGAGTGGAAACATATGAATACAGGAAAAAGGGTTAGCTGTCACCGTCTCCAAAATTTTTAGATTCTAAAACGTGTTTATTATGATTGTATTTCACCATCAACCTAGCGGAAGCAATTAAAATCTTTACCGGCGGCCAAACCTCGCAAACTTGCAAAGTGATCGGAAGAATTTAGGAAGTTTATCAGACTGATGGGCGAAGTGAAGCTAATAAAAATGAAAATAAACCATGAAAACAATGTGAATTTTTTATAACAAAATTAAATGAAAAAAATATATACAAAATTAAATTAAATATGATCAAATTAAATGTAAGACCATATTTACGATCTTAAATCAAACAATCCCTCAACCAGACAAGCACATTTCAGACTGAACAAATGCAAGGTAACAGAAATCTGATTGAGGAGCTTATCCCCTCTAGCTACAGACGACGAAACCATCAAATTGGTATGTGCCCCAGGGGAAGAGAACAAACTGCGGCATCTAATGTACCTGAGCTAGCCGTGAAATTCTGCAAGAATTTGAGGATTGTTCACCACACTAACCATTCATTTATAGACATGTTTCTCCAAATATGTATACTCTACGTCGTAACTCAAGGGAATTACAACCTAGTGCTCCCAGCTGATAAGCACTAGGATAGAGCAAAGGATAGCGACATGTATGTATACATAGGTGTATTGTATATCTGTAGTTTCTCAATTTACAACCAATGGAACCTATGATTAGAGCTCCAAATAATAAAATGTTTGGCACTAGCGAATCATATAGGATACGTAATAAAACCGAAAATCGCCAGATGACTGAAACTCACGACCGCATTTAGCTTAATGCCATATATGTAATACTAATATGTGCACATATTGAAATTTGTTTGTAAAAAAATAAACTTTTGAATAGATTCAATGCATTGTGATTATTATTAAAGCACGTTATTAACCCGGAATGAACTAACGTAGCAGTAAATATGATATTATATAATAAGATTGCTGAGATAATCTTTAGATAAGTTTAACGAGCAACTTCAAAACTTTGGTCTAGATTTTGCTTGAGACCGAGAGCTTTGTCCGTTTCTACGTTTATAGCGAAACGTAGACAAAACCGACTTGTAACTTATTTTATTCATATATTGTACATATGTGTACATTATTCGTTTCACCCCAATGATTTTTTTCTCTTGGATAATTTATTTTATTTAAAAAAAATTCAACAACCATTAAGTAGGTACTATTAGATCGAAAGAATATGATAATTCAATACGCTTTGCTGTAACTTGATAATCGCTTTTTGTTAACACGAGGATTAGTATCAGAAAAACGTTCAATCTACAATTTTATAAGTATTAAGAGAAGTTCAATTCTGTTTTAGTTTTGTTAATATCGTTCAATATATCGAATCTTTAATCAGAACAAGTTCAGTGATATTTCTTTCGACTCATTTTTGCAGATACACACATACACAGTATACTTTAGATTATCTGAGCTAATGCGATGTGAAACTTGGATAATTGACAAATTGGGTGAATCCATAATTGATAGTTGGTTTTTAATTTTTGAATAATTGATAATTGATTTTTATTTCGTTCTAAAATACGTTAATGTATTAAGTAAGCAGACATCAAATTTATAAATATTTATAAAAATTTGATAATATTTATTTAGAAAATCTTCAGTTATTTGTGTTTTTACAAGGCAATTCTTAGTTCACTTCGCTTATCGCTCTGACACTATTTCCAACATTCTTCCGATTGTTTTGAAACTTTGCCATTTTGCGAGTTTGGTCACCGATAGAAATTTAAATCGCTTCCGCTAATTATCGTAATAAACACGTTTAAGAATCCAAAAACTTTAGAGATAGTAACAGCTCATTTACCGCCAATGGCCAGCAGCCTTGTTTGACTTTCCGCACCCCACTCGTTTTGTGAGATTTTAATTGTTTAAACGCCTATAAATTTATCTTTTTCACACAATATCTTATAAAATTTTAAAGAATCTTTTTTTCTTATATAATTAAGAGTTTTCCAAATAACTACTAGATATTTTATGTGGTTGTATTTGAATTTGTTTTTCATTTTTACAACAATGCCTAACCCCTTAAATTGATTTGAACCATTTTTGAACGTCTCTCTAGAATCTAAATTTGCTACTTTCCGATGGATAATTGAGTCCCATTTGAGAATTCAATTATTTTTTTCTTGAAAATTATCCAACAGCATTGTCATAGTCATATTTTTCTGAAGTGTTTCTTCCAAGAAACGTAATTACATATCGCTCATTTGCGACAGCAGCTTTTCAGGAAGCACTTTCAAGGGCTTTCGTGTACTATAAATTTATTTATGTGGTCGTTTCGTAATACCATCTCAGTATATCTTGATACTTGGAAACACGATCATTTACTGTTTATCCTCTTCATTATATTAAGAAGTATAAACTTCGAACCATGTTCTAACCACTTCTAGATGTTTTCAAAATATTTGACTCGCTTCAGGCTCGTTAGAATCCAATAAATCTCTTTCTAAATTTGTAAACACTTTCACTCGCAATATAATGAGTGTTATCTAGCAGCTTTACTTTGGACCAAGATTGAATCATTCATTTCTACAATAATTCCTTAATCCATATAATAGATAGTATTATATAATTGAATTAAAAAAAAAAAAGTAATTGAACTAGAAACTTTAAATTGAGAAATAAATTAATAATTATGAAAATATATAGTATAGGATGAACACGATAAACAGTGCGTGTTCGTATTTCCAAGTTTTAATTGTATCAAAATATATTGAGATGGTATGAAATAATGACTTTATAGCATACTAGTGGTTTTACCCGGCTTCGCTCGGTATTTGTAATATAAACCGCTTAAACATGGCTAATCTAATAGTAAACATTTTATTAAATTTATTTAAATAGTTTTATTTTATTTAAGTTTATTTGAATATTCATTTGTTTTTTTATTAAATTTAACATCACGGATTCTACGAACCAACGATAGTTACATACATACAAATACAAAGTCTCTTACCAAATTATATATTAGATGAAAGCCTTTGAAAGTGCTTCCTGAAAATCTGCTGTGGCAAATGAACGATATGTAATTAGTATGTTTGTTGGAGGAAACACTTTAGTAAAAAAGACTATGACAATGCTGCTGGATAATTCTCACGAAAACAATTAATTGAATTCTCAAATTGGACTCCATCATCGGAACGTGCTAAATTTAGACGGTAGACAGACGTCCAAAAATGGTCCAAATCACTTTAAGGGGTTAGGCATTGTTGTAGTTTACAAAGAACCGGCTCCGCTCTCCAGACAAACAAGCTCTGAAATCGTTTTTATCTCCCCTCTCCAATTCTTTCAGGGCCTTTTTTTCAGTGTAAATCGCAAGAAGCAATCTGAAAAGTTAATTCAAACGAATGAAAAGAACTTTTTTTTTAAAGCACGCCAGCATTTCTGTAGAAGTTTATCCAGAGTGCTGTGTATAAGTATTTTCCGAATTTAAATTTATCTCAATTGAACGCCCATCATTATCACGATGACTGGAATCTAAACGTAAGATGCAAAACAATTATTGCAAAAAAAACCTATAGAAAAACTAGGCTAAGATCTATTTAAGTGATTGCGATGTGAAACCACTCCTCTAGGGTTTTTGTGGTGGTTTAAATTTGACGTTTAATTTCAATAATGCATTCCATTTATCTAGTGTGTGTGTAAAACCCGTTTCTAAGTAAGATTTTGACTTGCTTAGATTATGACTCGAACATACTTCAATTATTAAATCCAGTTAGCACGACTAGGATAAATTCTTCAAACGTTTCAACGAGGGAACTTTATCGATTTAAGTTTATGTTTAAGTTTGCGATGTACAAACTTTGATCACTCGCATAAAAGATTCTATGAATATGGTATAATACTACTATTAATTAATATTAAAATTTCGTTATTTTATTTTAGACGGTTGATATAGTTCATATCGCACATATTTTATTGACCTGAAAGTATTTTAAAACATCTATACAAATATACAAGAAAGTTTAATATTCATATTTAATACTGTGTAGACACTACGGTGTGTGCGTCAATTTAGGATGTCATAAAAAAGCACGCAAACCACTGCAGTGAAATATTACATTTTGAAATATTTACATTTATAATTAAAAAGCGTACAACAAAAACACACCATCCACCCTCACCCCTCACCTTCCGAGAAAGATCTTCCTTCCAACGTATACACCTCATCACCCCACCTCCCCCTTTACTCGGACCCATTTTCGCGTTTACTACTAGGTGCTACGGTTGTAACAAAGAAGGTAATTTCCATCAAACTCCCTGGGGGCTTGCAGAGCATGAATGAAATGATCAACGCGGCCTCTCAAGGACTCGAGCCCTCCCTCTCCCGGGGCCTTCGTAGCCCTAGCGTGCGTAGGACCAAATCGTGGGGAGGGGTAGGGCCTGAGCGCCTTTTTGGGTGAAGGGGAGTGCCTTTGTCAGGCGGGTAGGAGACTACTAGGCGCCTTGTGGGTACCTCGATTCACGGGAAGTTGTTCGCAAGCAATTTATCGCAAATTAAATCGAAAGCATAACGTAATATTTTAAACGTAGAACTACCCGTTATATAGTTTGCGGAAGCAAAAAGTCCTCGGTTGTTGTTTTAATAAATATCCACTTGTGTATTTATCGAATAAAGGTGTGCTTTGTATTGTATACCGTAAAATTCATCAAGATTTTTGCTAATAAAAATAGGTCCTTCTAAGAATTAGACATATTTATTTATTTTATTTATTTATTTATTCTAAACAGACCATTGTGGCATAACAGGAATTCCTAAAGCGCCACAATGGTCAAAAAATATAACATAAAAAAAAAAACAATAACAATTAAACATAAACATAAATACATCCATACATAAACATAAAAAATAGCATTTAATAATAACAGATAAAGTAAAAATATCAAATAAAATATAGCATAAGGAATGCCTTGCACCTACAGCCAGTTTCAATAAATATGTAAGAAATAACTACAAATACAAAACATCCCTGTAAGGCCCAAATGGAAGAGAGTTAATCAAAATTTCACTCATAAATCACAATCAATCATGAAAACAATGATGAGCGCAGACTACCAGATAAATGGGTTAGACTAATTTCCGACAATTCACGCTCACATATGAAACTCACTATCGGACAAAACGCGTAATTAAACAAAACTAGCCGAATTGAAAACGAAAGTGGACGAACAAACACATAAACATTAATATTAATACAATAAGCAGCAACATTGCTCAGTGGATAGCGTATGGTGATTTCAACTGATAAGTAATGGGTTCATTTCCCGGCCCGGTGTTGCTGGCCATACCTTGAATATATGTGTTTGTTGATTATTATACAAATATGCTACCCACTATGTAAAAAAATATTTATTTCTTGCAAAAATTGTTGCATATCTTCTACCTTAGTTTCTCGCAAATTCGAGTTAGTAGCATCTCGAATTTGTTAAATATTATTAATGCTACACAAAAAAATGTATAAATATGTTCATATATATAAAACAAATAGGGTTTAAATTTATTAGAATAATAGATGTCTCTATTTGTTTAATATATGTATATTATTCTAATCAATTTAATCAATCTATTACCAGCATCGTGGACTAGTGGTTAGCATATATGCTTTCGAATATAGTGGTCCCGGGTTCGAGTCCCACTGGTTTCTGCTGGTCAGACCTTGGTTTTTGACTCCAGGTCGATCGTTTCCTATGAAAATCATTGAAAAGGTTCCAACAAATTAACAAATTTTATCCATTTCTCGCAATTGTATAGTTTTCAGCATTCGAATTTCGCTGATTCGTATTAAAACGCTGCAAATCTGTCTATAGTTTTTTAGCATCTTGAAATTTGAGGATTTATATGAAAAAAAATGCTCCGAAAATTTAAGTTTACCAAAAGTTTGTCAAAATTTATCCATAGATGTCTCTATGATACATTGTTAAAATTATTATATAAATTGTAAATCGGTGTTTGCAATTGGACAAGAAGGGGTCTACCCGTTAGCCCTTCTTGGTATATATCTATGTATGTAAAAATAATAAAAAAATTACACACATACATATGCAATAGATTGCCGACATTGCTCGGGAAGATGAAAGTAAATCTTTCTATCAAAATCTTAGTTAGAATGTTTATGAAGAAGAAAAGTCCGTCAACGCTGTCTAATACATTATATGTAGTATATAAATCAAACATTAATAAAATCACATCATTAAAAATCTCATCCGTGCAATATTCCTGACCCTGTTAGCAATTACCCTCGAGCAACTGTTACCCAACAACTGTACAGCAGATGCCAAAATGGAGGAGAGAGCAAAACGGCGGAAAGTATGAGAGAATAGGTGAAACAGATGGGTGTGGGCGTGTATCATGCAGATGATACAGCTTGCTTCACAAGTAGCAAAAAACCAGACACTATTCTTAAGAATCTTGAATTTGCAATTAAAACAATGACTGAACACTTCACTAAGTGGAAAATTCAAATTAATCAAACCAAAACAGACGCCATATTCTTTAGTGTTAGAAAACATAAGCCAAGTTCAGATCTGAAAATCCCCTCTGGAGAAAGTCTGAAATGGCAGTCAGTAATAAAATATTTAGGAGTAACGTTTGATAAAAGAATGAGATGGGCACCTCACATTGAGGCAGCGAAATGCAAGGCGATGCGGGGTATATCCTCAATATATCCAATATTTATTATATAAATTGTAAATCGGTGTTTGCAATTGGACAAGAAGGGGTCTACCCGTTAGCCCTTCTTGGTATATATCTATGTATGTAAAAATAATAAAAAAATTACACACATACATATGCAATAGATTGCCGACATTGCTCGGGAAGATGAAAGTAAATCTTTCTATCAAAATCTTAGTTAGAATGTTTATGAAGAAGAAAAGTCCGTCAACGCTGTCTAATACATTATATGTAGTATATAAATCAAACATTAATAAAATCACATCATTAAAAATCTCATCCGTGCAATATTCCTGACCCTGTTAGCAATTACCCTCGAGCAACTGTTACCCAACAACTGTACAGCAGATGCCAAAATGGAGGAGAGAGCAAAACGGCGGAAAGTATGAGAGAATAGGTGAAACAGATGGGTGTGGGCGAGCGAAAGAGTTGGACGAAAGGGCCCCGGACCATTGCAGATTCCGCACACGTGTAAGGATCGATAGTGGCCGAAAACCAGAAAACCCTTATACCTTCAGCACGTACCTAGCGAAAAACCATGCGCGTGGATGTGTGTGTGTGTGTGTGCGTATTCGATTAAGGAAATGCAATAAGAGACGCATCAAAACTTTGTGCTATTTGCTGAGCCAGTTAGGATATATGTATTATAAATGTAATATACGAGCGTTTTGTGTTCGATGATGATGATTATATTCGAATTACGTGCGATTGAGTTTGCGGTAAGCCGATAATTGTGTTCCTTGGACGGGAAATGATATATAATGGATTGTTCGTCGAATATATAGCTATGTATGGTGATATAAGCGTGTCAAACGTATTCCATTTTCGTATTTAGTGTGCATATGTAGAACTTATCAAGGATGTAATTAGTTTCGCTTTATACAAATGTGGTGGTTTGTGAACATTGGATTTTAATTTGATTTTTTTTTGTTTTAATAAAATTTTACGCTCCAGTTACTCTCATAGCTAGTGGCTAAACAAAGGGAAAATTATCCATTAAAGTCAAATCACATGTTTTCTCATATGAGGTATTTTGAAATTCCGGTTATAAAAGAGACTTTTATTACGAAATTGTAGGATCATCACTACATAAAGTGAAAGCTCAACTGTCAAGATAACGAACCTAACGAATAATTTTAACGGCATCATTACATGCCTAAGAAAATACCTAGTGTTTCACATAATCAACATTTAGGACTAAAGAAATATATTTAGTAAATAAATTTTGGGTCAGAAATCTCGATATCAATAACCTACTATGTATATACATATGTATTTACATCCAATGAAACGAAATTTCAATAACATTTGATTTAAATCATTATTCACTCACGTAGTTCGCCCTTCGTTTTTTGGAGACTGGTGTTTCAGACCGCTATCCCGTTGAATTTTTAACGATTCCCTTTCCCACTGTAGCTTTTTCGGGAAAACAGGATTCTAAGAATCGGAAAACCATCACTCATTACGTCAACCATACGAAACACTCCTTGATTAAAAATTTATTATTAATCATTCCTCTGCGTATTCCGGGACTAGTTTCTAAAAGCACCAATTTCTTACAACGCATATTCAATTAGACTTATTGCACTGTTTCACTGAATGAATTTTCAAAAAACTTTTCTTCATTTCAATTACACACTCATATACATTCATATGTTCGAATTTCTTCCTAGTGTTCATATATTGCCTTAAAAAGTTAAATACATCAAAGTATAAAGTTTATAAACCTATACAGGGACGATTTTAAAAATAAAAATCGTTTCAACGACCAGTTTTATCTCATTTACCGGCTCTCCTCTTGTTCGCATTATCTCTAATCGGCCCTAAGACACGGATTTTACCACCTCGAAGGCTGCTGCGCCAGAGAGATTATGTGTATTATACCACTAGAGTTTCCCCAGTTATCTCACTCGATGCATATTCAAGACGACGCGCGCTGATGCTGGAGTGGGTCACTTTTCATCGCGAACGTAGGATTTTACAGCATCGCATTATCTCGATCCAATAGAAGCTACACCTAGAAATGAAAATTTTCACAAGAAAATCGACGATGGTGCGGAAAAAAAAACGAAAGAAAAGGAAATGCCATAAAATTTTCGATACTTCACAGGCGCGGACGTAACGAACTGTAATGCAAATTGACAGCTAGTAAATGATGCGGAAACGAGCCGAACAAACGTAAATACGATATGACCAATTGGCACGCCAATTTCGAATTATTATAAATCGTAAAAATATAAATCTACAAGGCGAATATTACATTTATTTATTTTATTTTTTGAAAAAATCAAACCATTGTGACATTACAAGGAATCCTTTTGCCAATAAAAAATATCCTTTTGCCAATATCAGCCAATAAAAAAATATTACATTCATATGTAGTCCATAACTTTGTTTATGGTAACACTTTTAGATACATTATATGACATACTAGAAAACCTGTCCATCCTAGGTGGGCATCGAACTCGTGACCTATCGATTGACAACTTCCTGATTTTATCGTACATTTTTTTTATATTATTACTAAAAAAAATCAATTAAAAAATGGAATATACATACAATATAAAATTTTTAATTTTATTCTTATATATGCCTATAATCCATAAATTTCTTTCATTCATTAAAATAAATTTATATGGCCAAACTTTGTACTATTCTTATATGTATATGTGAATATTATTAAAATTTCAAATTAAGTTCAAATAGTGGTGAAAAATGAGGTAGGTGGAAAATTTTGTAGGAACTGTTTCAAAAATGAAATCAAATAAATTCTCAAACTATGATGGGAAACGATGGACCTGAAGTCACATATGTACATATCTCCAAGGTCTGGCCAGTAACGCTGGATCAAGGATCGAATCCATCACCCCTCGATTGCTAGCATTATACTAGCTTCTGGTTAATTAGTTGCTGGTTAAATATAAATATTACGTATCAACAATTCAGCAAAGTCTTAAGCCAATTAGCTGAAATTTTTGTCAATTTAAGTTTTAAGAAGTTTTTTGTTCATATGAATATAAATTTTATTCTAATAATGTACCTGATGATATTTCTTCGGGTCTATTACTAGTGATATAATAAATCGCCTACACAAAAGGGGTGGGCAATTTGAATCAATAACGACAGTCAGTTCAAACATCACCAATGGTTGGAAATTGTACTAGAAATTGAGCATATTCAATCGATCCATCCACACTAGAGTGAAAAACACATGATTGACGCGTGAGGGAATCCAGCTGTGCAGACAAATACTCTTGTCATCCATCTTCCAATCAACATGGTTGCAGAACAACATGTAACGATATATCGAAACGCAGCGGGAAGCTTAAATTTAAAGTCTACATTTTTATTTTAAACATCTATTTAAACCTATTTAAAATAAATCTTTGAATAATGTTTATCCATTAATTCATTCATAATAATGAATAATTACAATCGATTTAATTGCGTTAAAGTGAAAGAAATCACATTCAGCAGCAACGATTTCGTTATAAAAACGGATGAATATTTAGAATAGAGGCCATCCAATAAAGCATCGTGCGAGAAGCGGGAATAGCTATCAAATTATGGCGTCTACAAAGCACAAAGTCATTAAGAACATTAAATCTTAACCGATCTGGCGAAGACGAGCATGACGTATTACCACGTAGGAGCGGAAGAACAAATCGAATCAATGAGAATTTTCTCTGAAGCTTTAGGGAAATGTACATATTATATAATATATGTATGTACGTACAAATACGACATACATATGTACATATAAAGTTTTCCCTGAAAATAGAAACGATTCCCTTGAATTATACAGTGGTATGTGTATATCCGATGCGACGATCGTTGCATACAGATTGGTACAATATGAGCGAAAAATATGTACATACATATGTATTCTTAAAAAAAAAACCAAAAGTGTCAACGAGACAGCGCTAGTATGAATGTATGTAGTAGTTTATTATATTGTGATAAATGTATCCGAATTTCATTAGCATCGTAATTGTCGCGTAATTACAATAAAAAATTCATCCAACTCCAACCCCTCCCCCATATTCTCTCTCTTCGAACCCTGCGGCAGGTTCTATTATATGATAATTATCAGAACCGTTCGAAGTTCGGCACCGAGCGTCGATGAATCTATAAATTTCTTTGTTCTTTACTAATGGACGAAACGTTTATACGGCTAAACGCTAATAGACTTATCGTTTCATTTCCCCTCCGAGACGCGGGCGAAATTCGAAAGACGGAAATTGTATTTTAGCTGCGAGAATGCGGGTTAAATTGCGTCATTTAAGTGCGCTCGCCCACGCATATATGCAAGGGAAAAAAGCAAAATGATGGAAAGCCGACGAGCCGCAGGAAAAGGTGGGAAATTTTGACGCGCGAATAGAGTTTTCCTTACGCCACTTTTTGATGCGCACTCTAATTTTACAAATAGCGGTATATTAAAAAAGTAAAAATAGACGCCGAAAGTTCGGAAAAATGAATATTTTTTGGTTTTGATGTAGAATTTCATCTATTACTTCAAGAAAATATATTTCATTTAAAATTGCTATAACCCCGAGATTATCACAAATAGTAAAAAATACTTGTACATTGTGTACCACACACTCGTATGTAATATGATAATATACGATCATTTCCTTCCCAGTATTGCGTCAAATTTTGTTGAAATTTTTTTTATTTAATATCTGGTGTTGTGCCCGGTGATATTTGATAATTGATACATGAATTCAAATAAATTTATTTGTACGTATAATAATAATAACAAACAACAACAATTATTTTCGTAATCGTAATCGTAACCGAAGACGTTATGGGAAACGGAATCGGAATAATAACTCTTGATAATTCTAAAATTTGTTTTTTTTTTAATACATACACACACACACACATTTATTCCGTTTTTATATCATCATCATCATCATCTACAGCCGCTCACCATCCACTATTGGATGAAGGCCTCTCCTACACGCTTCCACTCGTCTCTGAATCTCCTACACGTTTCACATTTTCTTAATTTCGTCTACCCATATATATTATATTTATATTTACATATTATACTCGGGCGGCATAGCCGAAAAAAATACATAATATCCTACTTATTATAAGGAAATCTTCAAGTTTATTTTTAAAAGCGTTTTAGGTTTCTAGAAGTTGCTAATTCACGGGTTAGGCTTTTCCGAATTTTAACCACTATTTAAACAGAAAGATGCAATCATGGAATAGTTACCCCTGCTGTCTGCTCAGGCTGTTCAGGATCTCACCCCGCTAACTTCAAAGACTGTCCAAAAAGACAGAGCTATCTGAAAATGCTGGAATCGAGGAAGAATCGAGCATCAATTGTCAAAGCCAACCCTTGGAAACTCCCAGTGGCACAGCCACAAAATATCCCGGTCGTTAACGATCATAACTTCCCAAAGCTACCGACCATTAAAACTCCTTCACCAAATATCCCAAATATCCCTAAAAAACCCCACCAACCAACCAATCCCAACATTCAACCAACAACAGACCTAACTTCCATGGCGTCTATGACGAAGATGTTGAAGATCCTCCAGGAGATTCGTGCCAAGGCCAGCGGTTGCACCGACAAACTAGAGCTGGCACTCATGCTTGTCGAATATCTCGATGTCTTTGATTAACGGGAGGCGCCTGAACATTCTAGCGTGGAATGCTCGTGGACTTAAGAATAAGATTGACGAACTAGAGTCGGCGATCGGTGAGTACTGTGTTGACATAGTTTTAATCTCCGAGACCTTCTTAAAACCTCATATCCGTATTAACCTACCTAACTTTAACTGCTATCGCGAAGACCGAGAACAGCATGGAGGGGGAGTTGCCATTTTTATAAAATCGTCAATTAAACATTATCGCGTAATAACTCCGCCACTAAAAAATTTAGAACTAACCGCCATCGAACTAACAATTAACAACACCCGTCACATAGTAGCATCCGCTTACAATCCTCCCCAAAAACGATTATTGGCATCCGATCTTAACAAAATATTTAACATTGGTAGTTCGGTAGTGGTAGCTGGTGACTTTAATGCCAAACATCCGTTATGGAGTTGCGTAAACACTGACCTACAAGGCACAACTCTTTATAAATACATTCAACTAACAGATACAATCTTACTTCATCCGGATACATACACACACTATCCCACAAATAACTCAC
Organism: Arctopsyche grandis; assembly: GCF_051622035.1. Taxonomy (NCBI): domain Eukaryota; kingdom Metazoa; phylum Arthropoda; class Insecta; order Trichoptera; family Hydropsychidae; genus Arctopsyche; species Arctopsyche grandis. Next base: position 13,967,350 of record NC_135356.1, read on the forward strand.
AACCATCCACACTAGATCTTGTCCTCGTCAAGAACTGCCCAAAAATATCGACACCAAATGCCCTTCAAACCCTGTCGTCTGATCATCTCCCGATAATCTTCTCAATCGACGGGAAACCCGAGGAAATCATCAAGCATAGTTGGGATTACGGGAGAGCTAACTGGCGAGAGTTCAAGTCGTACATAAATGACCAAACCATTCTAACTTCTACCACACTCACAAACAAAACCGAAATCGACAGCTCCATAATACACCTAACGGAATCAATAACTCGATCCAAACACCTTCACATACCTAAGACACAATACATTGAACACAAATTAGAGATAACTGACTTTGTTGCAAATCTAATTAAAAGTAAAAATAAACTCCGTAAAATTTGGCAAACATCAAAAAATCCAGCATTAAAAACATTAATTAATAAGCTCACATATCAAATTAAAATTAGAATCAAAGAAATCAAAAATGAAGCTTGGTCTAAAAAATTAGAAAAATTGAGCTCAGTTGATGGCTCTCTATGGAAATTAGCTAAAGCGATTCGCAGGACAAAAAACTCGATTCCTCCATTAGATGATGCAGGAATCTCAGTGACGCGTGATTGCGACAAAGCAGAACTATTATCAAAATCCTTCCAAAAACATCACACACTCACACAACATTACAATCACATACCAACGCATAATAAAGTCAACCGGTCCATTAAAATCATCACAAAAACTCCCACTAACAGTACTAAAAATATAAAATTGGTGCATCCGTGTGAAATCCAAAATATAATACGTAATTTAAAAAATAAAAAGGCACCTGGGCGAGATTCAATAGATAACATCACAATCAAACAACTTCCATTTAAAGCTTTAGTCTCACTATCTAAAATATTCAACGCATGTTTACTCACCGGGTATTTCCCAGAATACTGGAAAACAGCCAACGTAATTCCCATACTTAAGCCCGATAAAAGCTCAAAAAACCCGGCCAATTATCGACCCATTAGCTTACTTTGCACGCTTTCAAAAATTCTGGAAAAAATAATCTACACACGTTTACTTAAAGTCGTAAATAAGAAATTAATAAATGAACAATTTGGATTTCGCACTGGACATTCCACGACCCAACAACTAACAAGACTAACTGAACACGTGACGAAGAACTTTAATATGAAGAGAAGTACCGGAATGGTATGTCTCGACATAGAAAAGGCCTTCGACACGGTTTGGCACGATGGACTCATTCATAAGCTCCTTATTAACAAAATACCAAACTACCTAATTCTCATCATCAAATCGTACTTAACTCGTAGAAAGCTAGTGGTTAGCGTAAATAATGAATTATCGTCTCCAAAAATAATCGCAGCTGGCGTTCCGCAGGGGAGCTTGCTTGGCCCACTCTTGTTCTCCATATATATAAATGACATACCTATTCCAAAAAACTGTCACATAGCCCTATATGCAGATGATACAGCTTGCTTCACAAGTAGCAAAAAACCAGACACTATTCTTAAGAATCTTGAATTTGCAATTAAAACAATGACTGAACACTTCACTAAGTGGAAAATTCAAATTAATCAAACCAAAACAGACGCCATATTCTTTAGTGTTAGAAAACATAAGCCAAGTTCAGATCTGAAAATCCCCTCTGGAGAAAGTCTGAAATGGCAGTCAGTAATAAAATATTTAGGAGTAACGTTTGATAAAAGAATGAGATGGGCACCTCACATTGAGGCAGCGAAATGCAAGGCGATGCGGGGTATATCCTCAATATATCCAATATTTAATCGCCATAGTTCTTTATCAACGCTAAATAAAATAAAATTATATCGCGCGCTCATATTACCATTATTAACCTATGCTTCATCTGTATGGAATAACGCCTCGAATACTAACCTTTCCAAGCTCCAAGTAATACAAAATAAATCCCTTAAAATAATTTATAATACACCCATATATACTAACCTGAAAAAACTGCATGCTATATATAATATTCCGTTTGTTACAGACATTACTAACAAACTAACCAGTAGATTCTATGAAAGAATCACTAATAACCATACTAACACACTTGTGAAGAGTCTCGGTGATTACAACAAAATGTCTATACCCTTCAGGTATAAACACAGATTACCTAAACACAATCTGCTTTAGGTCATCGACTTTAGATAGTCTTTAATTAATATTATGTATTAGATGTATTATGAACATTTATAAGGATTGTAAATAGGTTTTTGAGCTCTTTTTCCTATTATGCTTTAGATTAACATTAGAATAATATAATACAGTGATTACTAACCAAATTAAATTAAAATTGTAAAATAGAAAATGATCAGTAGATCAGTAGCTATTAAAATAGATATAAGATGTATTGTGAACATAATTTCGTAATAATAAAAAGCATTTAAAAATAAAAAAAAAAAAAAAAAAACAGAAAGATTTGTTAATGATTTTGATGTAAATATATTTACTGATATTTTACTTAACTACTTTGAGTCTGAGAGCATGAGAGGAGTGTTATTGTTAAAAGTAAGAATGTTTATCATAGGACAATATTAAGGTGATTTATAATTTTATAGACTTATCTTATATCTTATGAAAGCATTTTAATTTTGGAAGACAATTTTATCGTTCTTCGTTGGACCTTTTCTTAAAAAACATACATATGTACATACATACAACGTCCGTTTTAAAGTGACGGTTCCAAATGGCATAGTAATAGGTAACGAATGGATGGTAATTAGGACATGAATGAAAGCATGGTCACTTCAGAGGCCGAACTGGGCAATTTCTTATTTAAATATGTATATAATATTACTACAATATAATTCAATGCAAGGTCTTTAAGAATATTACTGTCATTTTTGCTGTCCATAACATGACGTTGACGATTACTTTTATCGTCTAAAAATATAAATTTCCATTAATATAAAATATATACGTAATCCAGATAAATTAATAATATCAACAACTTACTTTTTTATATAAAAATTTTATTAATATAAATATTTCAAAATACGAAACACGAACTCAAAACTAACAAAAAATAAAAGTCAAATTCTACCGACCGGTACACGCACGAAGAATGTTGTATTTCTATACCATAATGCAATGCGAAACTGAAACGAAATGTAATTGACCATCACGGGTCGAGCGGTTGGTGAATGCGATAGCATGTACATTTATTCTCGTGCGTCAGATTTATTTATAGATAGTACATACAAAAACAGAAGCGCGTATTAATTGATAGGCCAAACTTTCACCACATTCGCCAATTAAAAAGTGATTCAACTCGGATTTGCTACAAGGTTTTTAATTGTTATCGTTTAGAAATTATTCAATTAAACAAGAAGATTATCATCGTTTGCATTCTCTCGCATTTCTCGGAATAATTTCGGTAGCAAAAATAAATATCAAATTCGAAATCAATTAAACTGTCTGGCAAAATTCGTTCAAAATTACCCTATTTTCTGTGTATGTTTTTAATCTGTTTTATTATAGAAATAATAACATCATAGTTTTGACCTAGAAGAATGTACATGTGTATATATACATACATATAGTGGAAATTATTACATATATTACGTATATGTACATATATGTATACATATATGTACATATGTACATACATATACTATAATATGTACATATTTAATTAAAAATATTGGTTTATTTATACACACAAAAAGCCGTTAAAGGACATTTTATGTTCGTTCAACTTTGAAGACTTTCAATTTCTGATCCAATACGAATCAAAAAGTTGATGAAATTTGTTTATTTAATAGAATTTTCAACAAATGTATACCAAAGATTAAGGCTTCTTATCAAATATTTAATTAAATATTACAAATCCTTGAATCTCAATCTCATAATCCTACAATCAATACGAGTATATGTATATGTACCTTATATATTATTAATGTTAATATAATACATATATGTACATACATATTATACGTACATATGATATGAATTTATTATTTTCAATCCGTGTTTTTAAAGTTGTGCTGACGTATCATGCATATTTATTGATATTAAATATTGCGACTGGTGTTTCATTGTATATATGTATAAAACCACACTTTTGTATACCTAGGCATTAATTTTCAACCCTTACTTTGCGTGACTTTTGACAAGGGACGCAGTGGTAATCTTCGAAATGGCGAGTCATTTCCAGTCGAATTCCCACGATAATTATTGGAAAAACTTGAGTAATTATATACCGTCAAACAGTTGCGAACCAAAAGGCGATCGGAATTAAGCGAGGAAAACTCCCGAAGGGTACAATTTTCTCGGGAAAGTTCTCACTAGATGTCATCTAAGTACATATATAGTAATATATTATATACGCATGCGTATACATAACCTCATGCTAGAGTTTGCCAATTTCATCTGACAATAACACTGAGCAACAAAAGCTCACATCAATTTTTACTATAACCAATCTAGCATGAAACTTACGTAAAATGTACATGCTATCGCATTCACCCCCATTCGACCCGCGATGGCCAATTGCATTTCGTTTCGCATTGCATTTTGGTCAAGAAATACATGGATATAGCGGTCAGTAGAATTTGACTTTTATTTTTTATTAATTTTGAGTTCGTGTTTCCTATTTTGAATTATTTACATTAATAAAATCTTTATAACAAATACTTAAGTTGTTGATTCTAGATTTTGAGTTTAAAGACTGTAAAAGCCAAAAATTTATAATAATATTGAATTTTTTTAATCGCTCATATTTCATAAACATTAGTTTTAGTCATTAATTCATTAGTCTCCGTTCCAGTATTTGTTTTTTGGTTGTTCAGTGTAATTACCATATAAAATATGCACCACTAAAAATCCAACTTACACATAAAAATCATATCCATTCTCAATTTCCAAACATTCGCTCCAAAAGTAAAAACCTATCCCAAAAGAATATATGTACTTCATGGCATATTGTACCAATATTTGACATGATGAAAGACGTTGAAATGAATATTGCACATATGTATAAAATATGCAGTTTCTATTAATAAATATATTATGTATGTTGCTTCCAACTTTTCATCACATCGATGGCAAAAAATGAATATATATTTTTTATGTTCCAATTAGCATACAACAAAGTAAAAATTTTAACGAGTTTTTAATCAATTGTATTGCGTGCCATTCGCACTTACTTTTTATATTATAATATTAACTATATAATTAAAAATATATAGACATGTAACTTCAAATTATTAAAATGACCGTGGATACATTGACAATTTCAATGATACAAAAGCTGTTATAAAATCATCAACATTATATTAAGGAAAAAACATTTTCAAAGTAAAAATAGCATTTCATAATTATAAGATGTGAAGACACGCGTTGCACGACACCTGTCTCGTATATTCATATATAAGCCTCTTTGGTATCCTTTTTAGACATTTCTCTTTGCAATAATTCACTCTGCTGTGATGCTGCGAGATATATATGGATGTACAAGAGCGTTCAAAAAGTTCCCACAAAAAATGAATAAAAATTTAATTGTTTTTTTAAGATTATTTCATGCCGTGCCCCCAATCCCATCCTTTTTAACTAAAGTGGTCGATCTGAGCTTTAAATGAATTCATAAATAAACTGTGTTGCAATGTTTTGTTATTCGTTGAATTCGTTATATGTGTAAAAAAAATTCACATGAAAAATATGGCATTCTATTTACGAATAATATCCACAATCTGAGAAGTGGATATTATTCGTATATTATAAGTCTTCCCACGCGTATCATATTACTTACATATGTACATATATGTTACAGTGGAAATGTTGCTAGTGAGATTATATATGTAATTTCACTGACTCAAGCAGTGAGTACGGTAATAACAATAGAATAACAAATTCACTTCTGAATGTCAGTGAATTTTTTATTCAAATTACAACAAATGAATTCGAATTACAACATACTACCAACCCTAACAACCTAATCTTAAATAAATAAAACCAACCCTAACTTAACCTAACCTAAAATAAATAAGTGTTGGCTGCTAAGATGTATTAAGTTGTATTTGCTTCCGCATCCAGTCCCACACATGCGGTATCAGAAAAGTCAAATCGGCAGTGAAATTATAATTTCATTGTGACATATGTATAGGTATATAATCAAAATGACAGAAAGTGACCCAATTAGTTAAATCAAATTATATGGAAGATTATGTATATCAATTCAATTTGGTATTAACGTATTTCTTTTGTGTATCGGCAGTGAACTCGGTTTTTTATTATTGTTTTTTATTTAATACAAGACATCCCCATGAAAATTACCATATAAACGATTCGACCTAATATTCGACATACAAACATACGTTGTTGAAGCCCAATCTCTTACGACGGATGCAACGTGAAATATTGGCCCGGGGCACGCGATTTTCTTTTATGTGTGTATTTTTCTTTCATTTTATTTATATAAACACATATAAGCATCGTTTTCGTTCGATTTCAACGTCAAAGCAAAATTTTCGACACTTTATTTAAGTATGTTTTGTTTTCGAACAAATCGGTGTAAAAATACTTGATATTTTTACAGCGATTTTTCGTGACTAGTGTGAATTCGCCTGAACTTTTGTACTATTCGTTTCGATATGAATTAAAATGTTTCAAATATATTATACACTAGTTGTTTTACCCGGCTTCGCTCAGTATTTGTAATATAAACAGCTTAAACATGGAGAATCCAATAGTAAATATTCATTCGTTTTTTAATTAAATTTATTTGATTCGAAACAAAACAATATTCAACCAATTGAATCGTCGTCATAGAAACTGACTTATTTTCGATTCCCAACCAAAGATTCTTACAAACTAACAAAGTCTCTTTCGAAATTATATATATCAGATAAGTACGTTTGCTTTGCTTTTATAATACCTAAATTGCCTAATGACTACGTTTAATATTTGAAAGTGGCAGAAGTTCAATTTTCAGTTCCAAAAACACTATTTCTGTTTGACTTAATTCACAAATTGTTATCACTTCTTTTAATTCGATATCTTCATAATTTTTAACCAGTATTCATAAATATTACTAAACGCAAAACATTAAATTTAATGTGGATAATAAAAGTGTACTCATACCACTTATAACGGCGCATATATAAATTTTATAAATTTCGAAATCATATTCAAATAGTGATGACGTAGTGAGTATGATGGTTTTTTGCCAATTTAATGCAAGAACCATCTCAACAATGGAATCAGATTAATTTGTGTTCTCTGATAGGAAACGATTGATTTGGAGCCACAAATATCTGACTGGCAGCACTTCAGATTACACTCGGATTAAATTCTTTTCAGGGATACTATGCTGGGCAACTTTTCCTTTATAAGGAGGTACACACGGTAGATCAAGTATTCTGGAGCGAGCGGTGATCTCGTGTGGACCTCCGAAATCGTTGAATAAATGCTGTGAAGCGACTTTGGCCTTTCCTTTTGATCCTGAACCAACCCCTTCGCAACAATATTTTATGTTTTGAAACTTGACAAAAATATTAATTTTAAATCCGTATAACAGTTCTTTTAAATTTTTTTATCAAATTGTAGAAATTAAAAGTAGAACTTTCCTTCTCAGAAAATAACATCAAAAACAAAGCTATCATATCAAGTTTAAAAATGTATAAAAATTATTTATGATTTTGATGTGATCAAGCTTAGATTTTAATCAATTAATTAGTTAAAATGTATCCAAAATTTTTTTGAAATGAAACTAATTAAATTTTTTTAAGTGGATTTTTACAAACAAGAAGAAGAGGAAGGGAAAGAATCGTTCTTATTCACAATTTTCAGGAATGTCAAACTGTCCAGATTCTTGAAAAGACAATCTTTCAATATGATCTAAATATCACAATACGAAAAAGAAATTATGACGATCGCCACCCAAAACTTTTATCAGTGCAAATTCCATAACGTTAAAAGCGCATGTAGCGCCCTCTACATCCGCTAAATTGGCAATCCGGAAAACGAAAAGGGGTGAGGGAGTGAGTGTGATTGAGTAACTCACCACTATGTCAACATTTTCCGAATTCTAGACCGCGAAACCCCTAAAAGTTCGCTTATTGCGAAAGTATTGGCGCCCGACACGCAAACCTGCTAGATTCTAAAGGTAATAAAAACGAATACATAATTCGTTTCAGTAACAGGTTGTTCGCTTTTTACATCACAACAAATGCACAATGTGCTTCATCATTTTTTTACCGGCCGATTTGATTCTGACAAATGTTCGTAGCAATCTAGAGAGGACTCCAATTTATACGTTTATGATTTGTGTATAATTTTGCATTTGTCTGTATTTGATGGTATTTTAAATACTACAAAAAATAGTGTTTAAAATATATTATACTAGTTGTTTTACCCGGCTTCGCTCAGTATTTGTAATATAAATAGTATGAACATGGTGAATCCAATAGTAAATATTCGTTTGTTTTTTTATTAAATTTATTTGAATCGATTCGTCGTCATAGAAATTTTGACTTGTTTACGAAATTCCCAACCAATGTTTCTTACATACAAAGTCTGTTTCGAAATTATACATATATTAGATTATAAAATATTAACTAGAACAGAGTGGTCACGTGTTCGAATTCCTCTGGCTTCTGCTTGCCATACCTTGGATTTGTGACCCCACGTCGATCGTTTCCTATCAGAGTTTGCCTGTGAACTGTTCCAACAAATTGGCAATCTTACCCATTTTCTCGCAAAATCTCGAGTTTTCGGCAATCTCGAGTTTCGCTGAATTGTATAAAATGCTCCAAATTTACAAATTTGACCATAAATGTCTCTGTGAATGTTAATTAATATGTATTTACTGAATTTCGCTAAAATGCTGCAAATTACAAATTTGACTATAGATATCTCTGTGGATACTAATTAATATATATATATATATATATATATATATATATATACATACACATAGACAGACAGACAGATACATAGACCCACATAATAGCGATATTATTATTTATTAGACTAGATCAGATATGAAAATATTTATGGATTTTGACCAGGAAAAAGGGTATCATTTTTTTATATTATTTTATGCATTATTAGGGGAAACACTGCAGTTGTTGTCCATGCCCATGATCACTTAAAATAATACTGTTGCGTAGGGGTGTGTGGAGGATCCAAATAAAAGGCCAAAGTCGCTTCACAGTATTTATTGGATGATTAAAGAGATCCACGTACTGCCATTGCTCCGTCCAGAATGCTTTGATATGGCCTAAGTACCTGCTTATAAAGGGCAGGTCGCTCAGTGCATTTGTTGTTCGACACATTGGTTTACTTATTGTTATAGTCACGTACCAGATATGCAATCCCACGCTTTCGCGCTGTCAGTTCTGATAACTACATATATCGGGAAGTGGCTGGGTGCCGTTACCGACCACTAAACCCATTGTTAGCCGACAGCACTTAAGCCTGGAGATAATCGTCGAAAACTAATTATAACGGCGGCCCCTTTTAGCATATTCTACAATGCTAATAATATTTTTATCAAATGTACAATGTTTCTGGCCAGGAAGGCGCATTTGGGTTACCTGTTAGACCTTCCTGGTATAAAGTTAAAAGATAAAAAGGTAATGATCACTGGATCAGTAGCTATGAAAATCGACTGCATTTTAAACATTTGAAAAATCGAAAGTGAAAAAAATAATTAGAATAATAATGTACTCACAGTAGGTGTCCGTGGTGAGACGGTCGATAGTTTCCTGCTTCAATTTAGAGTTCTTCTTGCCCATCGTGAACGAAGAGCGTTCTCGTTCTCGTTCTCGCTGACGACGTCCCTCTCGGAGGGCTGCTGTGGAGGTCCTCTGCTTGGACCTTTCAGCCGCGAAAGTCGACGACAACTAAAACTGTACAACACTCGTGTCACCTTCGAGAAGTAACTTTACACAATTCCACATTTAAATTTAAAATTATACACACAGTCATTAAATAATATATTTAAAACAAAAAAACGAAGCAAAAGCAAGCCGTTTGTATAGGTATAATATAACGATTCGTATACTTTATAAAGCATGCAATTTGCAATGATCAAATGTAATGTAATTAGATCGGTTGAATATTTATCAACCGTGCGTAGGGATAACTTTAAAATAAAATGGTCGAGTACTCGTTACGGCAATAATACATAAGTCGTATTGGCTCGAAGACTTGCAATTGCCTGCCATAAATATCAAGCTTTCAATCGAATTTCAGGATCAACGGATAAAGCCTCAATTTCTACTATTGAATATTGAACCTCAAAGGACAATGCAATGAAAGGAAGCGAACTGGTAAAGAATAAAAATGTGTATAGGTATTCCATATTATTTAACGCAATAACTTTTATTTATACTCTTTAACTTTTTAAACTGAAATAATTTTGCCATTTTTTTTCTTTAAAATTAGACTAACAACATTCCCGAAACTTTTTATTTAGCTTATTTTTGACGTAAAACTGATTATTAATAGGTCTTGATTGTTACAAACTCGTTTAGCAGCTAAATAAAAAAAAACTATATACATATGTAGATATACGATTTATATTTTTAGTATATTAGATACAATGTGTATAAAATTTATTAAAAATATTATAATTTCATAAAAAAAACCTTGTTGGGTTGATAAATAATATAAATAAAATAGTATTTTTCCGTCTAATATTCCGGCCATTATATAAAAAGACGGAATATGACTTCTGATTTAAATTTTTTCACAAATTATCTACCTTTAAACATTAATGTGTCTTTCAACAATATTCAGAACTGTGGAGTCGGAGTTGGAGTCTAACTCGCGTAGTAGGAGTCGTAACAAATCAACAGACTCCGATTGTTTTTTATTAATTTCTTTAATTAATATCATGTTTCAACAATAGTTTGCAATTTTATTGAAGTAAATCCACTTTTTTATTGAAATTTTCATAGAATTTCTTCATAAAAATCATGTATTCAAATTACATTATAAATAAAATTGTTGATGAGTATAATTTTTTTGTGGCCAAAACCGATTGTTTCTTCCTTCTCATATACTTTTCTATTCTATTTTTTTTTAATAAATTGATTTTTTTGTGTATATATTCATATATGTATATGTACACTATGAATATACATACTTAATTTTTATTTTTATTTATTTCATTACCAGGAATTCAATAAATTACAAAGGTTTAATTTATATTTTAAGTGATTTTATTAAATTCCTTTAATTTTTTTTTATATTTTAAAAATCGCTGTTGTCTTTATTGGTAACAATTTTATACGTTGGCTTCATTCAAGTCGGAGTCATCGTTCAAAAATCGTTCAAGTCAGGGTCGAAGTGGAATTGCAGTCGGAGTCGAAGCGTAAGATAAACACATTTTGAAGTGACTCCACAGCCCTGATTTCATACAAAACATTCAGATAATCAACATACAATAGTAAAAAATATTTTATGTACATATTTTTCCAATCATCCGCAAATCTTCGTCATTTAAACTTTACTTATTGCCTACCTTTCCATAATGACACTCATACCCAATATGCTGAATAAAACATAATTCAAATCAACCCAACCCCTTTGGTTTGTACATTTTATAGTATTGAAGACTAGTAAAGAAAAATGTAATTTTAAACGCAAATCTAATATGCTTACGAGGAGGGCAGATTAAAATGTATATATTCACCGTGTAATTTCGAAAAAACACGCTTTGCGCACCCTCGGGAACTGCGACTACATAATTTGAGTCGCACGCCACTGATTTAAAATGCAATGAAGGCGTACATATGTGGGTATTTCCATAAAAAAAAATATCGTGACGCACATAAGTGAACCCATACATACTTTTTTAAATAAACTCTTTAGTAAAATGATTCAAGAAATGTATGAATTTTTAAAAAACACGGCGAGACGCCCCTGTGATATATCAATGGTGAATGCATTTGCGAAAATTACGGTTCTATCAACTATTATACATATATTAGGGGATAAATTATTTCAAATGTCTTTTTTCAATTCAACCTATTATATTTGTCTTTTAATTGTAAAATGCGACGCTCCATTTCAAGTAAAAAAAAAGTTGCGGTGATTTTTTTTCCAAAATTTAAAAAATGTTAAGCTCATTAAATAATTCAACTATGTAGAAAGTAAAAAAATCATATGGGGTTCAATTTAATCTATACAATAATACAATATTAATAATAGTAATATCAAACCAAGATTGAATGGAAACTTGGCGACTACTAATCGAAAACTTATTCACGTGATCATAACTTCAAGAACTTTCTAACCTAACCTAATTTAATCTAACCTAAGTAAAATGAATTAATGGAGTTAGGTTAGGCTAGACTAACTTTCCAAAATATGATTACTATGTATATGTAACTAAGAAAACTATTCGCATCAAGTTTGAGTGCATCTTATACACATAACAGCTTAATCCGATAAAAAGGTTGTACATAATCTTGTTTGGATAAAATCCAAGTGCACTTTAATTGAATTTAAAACCTAATTAATTTAATACACCACAAACTGACACCCTTTTAGAACTACCGTATTTATTCACACAAAGTACATATTTACAAAGATACGACCCGTGAATATTCAACTTCCACAACACAAACCGACTTGTGACTAAACCAACAAAGATGACCGATGTATAATACGGAAATTATGCAAACTACAATAAATACATTACATTACATTCTGAACACGCAATGTTTGTGATGCAATTGCACTATTGACAGAACTATAACTAACTCTGAGTACTTATATGTAGTATAATACTAGTGGTTATATGCAGATTAATGCAATTATGCACCAAGGTGCACCTAGCAGTTTCGTCATTAGACTGCATTAGACATGGAAAGTGCACGCCATTATTGCACCCATCGAAATTGCGTACGAGCCAACAATGTTGCACACGCGAAGCCGACATGACATACACGGTCGATTGAGAACCACTTTGAAGGTCTAGGTCCAATTTTAGAATAGCAATGATAGTACATTTCTCCAGCAATTAGAATGTTCTATTCGCCTATTGAAATGGTTATCACTTCAGTTTAAAAAAAAATGTTTTTATAGTGTAAATTTCTGTAGGTACAATTTTTTTTCTAACATATCATAGCGTCATAACAGGTATCCACGATTCGTCGCTATAATTTTAAAAATAAAATATAATTAAGAGCGAAAGCGTTACAGAAGTAGCCTTAATACATTTTTTTTTTTCATTTAAATAATCAAATTACTTTGAAAATCGGAGGCAATTTATCAATTACCACCCCAATTCCTCAAGAGAGTTTATTTCGCATTCTGGGGTACCTCAGGGGTCTAATCTGGGGACATTATTCTTTTTAATTTACATTAATGACATTTCCAAAATAGTTAAGTATTCAGACTTCTTTTTATTCGCTCATGACCTTTTCGAGACAGTTAAGTCTCCCTTCTCCGGTTGGACTAAGATGCACTGTCAAGTTGGTCTGTCGAAAATAAATTATCTTTTAGCATTCAAAAATTCTGTGTCCTCAATGTGACAAGACAAGATCACAGTGATGCGTTGGAGTTCTCTTTAATATTACTGTGGCTAATATGTTAAAATAAAATAAAAAAAAATAATTAATATCAAATTCGATGATTTACAACTTATCAAGACGATAGACTTTGTTCGCTCACTAAAAAATCATCCGAGCGATAATCCAGTAAGTAAGAGTTAGCAGATTTTTTTAACAATTCAAAATATTACCTATTCAACAATAAACCAAATTTATTAACTTTATTGCGATAAATGTAATTATGGTCGAATATTAACTCATTATGGGCGTAAGAACATGTGCTGTGTTTTTATTAAAATTTCATTAAAAGGCCGTCAACCCAGTTTGTTTTTTTTGTGTTTTTTAATCTTCTAAAATTAATACGAAAAAAAATTATTTTAAAGATTTTATTTCACACTGCCGTTCTACATAAATATCATAATAGCATATCTTTATCCAAAATATCTGTTGTTTAAAGCTCGATTTTTTTTCCAAGGAATTGATCCATAATATTCCAAAATAAAAATATTGAGAAATGATCCAAATCCCCATTTTGACTGGTTTTTCTCAAATATTACTCAAATCAAATCTTTCGTTCAATTGAATAAAGATTCATAATTCTATTGCTTGAACTTTTGTTCCTTATGAATTGTATGTATAAATATATGTATATCCAATTTCTGTATAGTTAATTAATTTGTTTCTTTTCTGTTGTATTTTTGACCATCGTGACGTATTAGGAATTCCTGTAATGCCACAATGTCCAAACTTTAAATACATCAATAATATATGTACATAGATATCGTTTTTTACGTGAAAATATATTGAAATGTATATAAATTTTATACAAAATTGATCACAGCAATCACTTCAGTTTGGGAAATACAATATAAATAAATAATTTATACGGTCGAAGACAACTGTAGAAAACCTGTATTTCGATTTAAAATTTAATTGATAGAAAGGTTATATTTTATTTACGAAACCTATTACTTATTTTATTTAACCCACGTGGATTGGGCTAAATAAAATATTTTGATTTGTAGTCCCTCGATATGATAAAAATCGTTTCAAAAATATGAATAACAATTTTTCCGAATTTTCTTTTTTTTTATAAAGTCACCATCCATTAGAGGTCTGAACAGTTTCGTTATTTTCGCCTGCTCTATTACATTAAAGTTAAAATTAAATTTGAAAAATTCAAAAACCGCTGACTTTGACGGATGTCCTTGTCGGTTGACGGATCGTCGCCAAAGCTTCTAAAATTGTGAAGCCGCTGAACAAATCTAATTAAGGCCATGCGATATATATATATATATATATATATATATATATATATATATATATATATATATATATATATATATATATATATATATATATATATATATATATATATATATGTATTTGAACGATGTACATATGTACATATGTTTGTACGTAAGCTATTTTAAATAATGTGCATAAGCTGAATTAGCTTCAAATAGAGCCTAATAAATCAGCAGTTTTTGACCCAAAAACAATTGTATGTATGTAAATAGTGCTAATATCAAATAATTAAATATAAAAAAAACAATATACGGGATTTAAATAACTCTACTCAAATTAATTAATATTATAGTATTACAAGTGTCCTTCATTGCGAGTTTTCAGTGTCTTTTAATTAATTGGCTTGCATAATAAAAATGCTGCATTGTTTGGCCAGGAAGGCGCATTGGGGTTTACCTGTAAGGCTTTCCTGGTATAAATTGTAAAAAAAAAAGAATGGATCGAAATTCTCCATCATAATAAACTTAAGACGTCTGGTCTATTATTTAATAACAACTTTACCAATACACCAACGAATGGTAATCAATTGTTAATTTTCGCTATCGTAGAAAATAATCGTATACGTTATCGAGGCGACCGTTCGAGAAAACGAATTTCATCAATAAAATAATTACATTTTACCAAAGGCTTCCGTATCGCATTATTGCAACCAAGCACCGTGTACGTGTACATTTACATATAATATTTATATGTACATTGTATATGTACTCAAGATATGTATGTATGTATGTACATACGTGTGGTGGATCGCTATCTGCCCAAAGGGATACATGCTTAGTTGGAAGCAATTAACGGTTAAATTTAACTTCGAATATGATGATATTAATGTAGTAATAATATGGAATTGACGCTCGGTTACGTGTCAGTAACACGCACAAAATATACAAATATCATTATACGTACATATCCATTATGTAATGCGATGTTTGTGATTGCCGTATCGTATGTACATACACATGGTTTGCCTTCGACCGTATTCTAGATGATGACGATTTTATCCCATTTTCTTTTCTTATTTACATACATATATATTGTATGTATAGGTACATATAGAAGGTTCACATATCGCTTCCTTCACATACATATATAATGTCCACGATTTTGCTTAACATAGTTATATTTGTTTCACTTCCCTAACGATTCATTATCTATTCCTACTACGAAATTTAAATCGATTCTGATCTGTTTGATGGTGAAAAATAATCGTAATAGACACGTTTGAAAATGCAAAATTTTGAACATCTTTACGTTTAGCGGCCAGTAACTTTATATGTTTGACTTTCCGCCACCCTCTCGTTATGTCAGATTTTAATTGTTTAAACGCTCATAACTTTATCTTTTTCACACTACATACATGTATCTTAAAAAAATTGCATTATAAGCTCTCATTATCTCTCACATATATTTTTTTACTTCACTAATAGATTATATAATGAATGTTTATATTATAATTCGATATTCGTGTTATGGCCAAACACAGAGACTTCATTGTTGATATTCATGTCTGACAGTCGGCGTTTGTTTACAACTCTCTGATTTCAGCTGTTCTTCGAAGAGAACGATCTGCGATATTTTACGAGATTTATATTATTATATACAAAACATGGAAAAGCCTAGATTTGAAAAAATTAAGAAAATTTTTTTTGTAGATTCTGTTTTGTTCCTATTTTCATATTCTATCAGAGCAAATTGGTAACGATGCGATATGTACATACATACATACTTTTCGATATAATATTTACCATAATAAAATAACACACAATTTCTATGAATGTCAATCAAAATATTATCATATGTATGGCAAAATAAAAACACAAATGGTGTAAGAATCATTCAGTTGTCGATAGAAAGATCAACGATTCACCAAAATGTATTTGATTATTCCTTAAGTATTCTGTGTTATTGAGGAAACTTGGCGTCAGCAAGCATCGATCGTGACCATTCCCGTTTTTATCCCATCTAGAAGGCAACGGGAAACCGCTGACAAATTGTAAAGACCTTCGTCATGGTGAAAGAACTTCGCTCGAATATGTCTCACTAAAAAATAGCTGAAAAAGTTTGAGAACGGTCGGTAAATGTGTACGGGAAAGAAATATATTGTGTGTTCTCTAGCTACGATATTTGTAGCAGCCGAAGACGCTACGACAAATGCTAATTTAAATGGATCGATTTCGCGTTGAGTAGTTTTGAGTATTTGAAAGACGGCAACTATGTAGCACAACTAGGACCACGCGACTTATTATTATATATGTATGTACTAGTGTTATGCCAGTTGATTTCAACGGATGGCTTTGGAAAGGAATTGATACACGAATAAGAATAAGTTATGAGTATTTATAAATATAAGTATTTATAAATATAATGTGAGGTAATTTATAGGCACGCGCGCGTATTAATAGTAAAAAGTCTGAAGTCACCCGTTCCAACTCAGGCGCTCAATATCAGGAGCACGTGTAGACGCTCAGGTCCCCACTTCGCCGCTACTTCACATTTCTACATGATCGCTCGTAATGCCATATCCCTATGCATAACGTATACTCCTGCTATTCTAAAATTTGTTTTATTGAAATGTCCATTTTCCAACGTCTGTTTTATATATACGTATATATATATATATATATATATATATATATATATATATATATATATATATATATATATATATATATATATATATATATATATATATATATATATGTATATATATATATCGAAAAATCGATACTTATTGGATGATTTGTTGGTTATTATAATATTAAGAAAAAAATTATATTAAAAATACACGACCACTTTTGCATCAATCAAGTTCAAAATATCCTACCTACATACATATATATATATATGAGAGAGCGTTTATTCAATGATTGCTCTTATAAAACGTGTTGCGTATAATAAAATAAATATCAAAATTGTCGCAAAATAGAGACTTAAAATTTACGACTACTGCAGTGTTCGGCTAAATTTGGGCCCTGTGTTATATTATATTTTAAATTTATGTATTGCGAAATCGAACGATTTTCTTCGATTTAATACTGCGTCGCTTTGATTTGTGTCTATTGCCGAAAAATACACTTACAATGCGATAAATTCCAGTTGAAAACACGCCTCGGGTGAAAAGGGTTATTTTCCACTGACAGCAAAACATCCTACAACACCGATACATCATATATTGAATACAGCGGGTATTGAATATAATATATTTATCCGCGTATATGTATAAAAATATTAAAATGATATCATTTAAATAGGTTTTTTCATCATTGTATAGTACAGTATTTGCAGAAATGTTTACACTTATGTTTTAAAATAATAATAAATCAATTACTATCGGTTTTAGTCTCATCTTTAATTCATCACTTTTACGTGAATTTACGGATCAAACGCCTGATTTTCTTTTTGAGTGTTTATCTTTAATTTCTGCGAGGTGATGATTGATTCACATTCGAGAAATATCACAGAAAAAATGTAAGATAGAAAGTTGAAATCAAAAGAGCTGAATTTTCATTTAACACGCCCTATTAAAAACACACATGTGATAAATCCTTCACAAAATGTAGTTCTTAAGTTGACAATCGAAAAAAATGGTTCATATTAGCTTCACTTCGTCCGTTAATATGGACAAACTTCCTATACTCTTCCAATCGCTTTTAAATTTTGCGAGGATTGGCCCCCGATAAAGATTTTAATTGAGGCCGCTAAGTCAATGGTGAAATATAATCGTAATAAACACGTTTAAGAATCCAAGAATTTTGGAGACGGTGACAGCTAACCCTTTGCAACTAGCGTGTAACCTTATATGTTTGTCTTTCATGTTTGTTTTTTCAGATTTTAATTGTATAGCCTTTAACTTTATCTTTTTCACACTATATCTTATTAAGTTTTCATTATAGGTTCTAATTATCTCTCATATATATTATTACTTCACTAATAGGTTATATATGTAATTTAAATTAATACCATCAACTTTAACGTCTTTTTGTATTGTGAATCTATCTATCTATGTATATATGTATATATAAATGAATGCCTGTTTGTCTGTCTGTCTGTGTGTCTCGAATAGGCTCCTAACCCACTGAACCGATTATGGTGGAACTTTCAGGATTTGTTGTATGTATGTCTGGGACGATTACTGTGAAATAGAAATGGGAAAAAACGGGAACGGAAACGGCTAAAACGTGAATGGGTGTCATTGCAACGCAATAATTTCAAATGTGTTCGCTCCCTGCGTTTTTCCGGCAAATGGGAACTGGAACGGGAACGGGAACGGGAATTGCATGCGTTATTGTGGCAGCGCATGCCGGTTACAACTAGTTCCGTTATAAATCTAAATAACTTTCACTATAACTTTTCGAAATAAATGTAAATAAAATGTAGCAAAACTAGAAGTACTAGCCAGTGTTGCTCGGGCAGATGAAAGTTAAAAATGAGAGTAAAAAAGTAACTTTTACAACTTTTTACATAATTGAGTTGCAAGGGGGCGGTAGAGAAACGCGTTTGGATAGTTAATTGTCATCGCTCCGGTCAGACACAAGATTTTAATTTAATTTTTAATGATTTTTTACATGATTCAACTCCTCTAGCTTCATGTTGGAGACATTAGCTTACTTCAATATTAGTTAACCCCCGTATGTTGGTAAAATATCAAAGTGATCTAAAAGGCGGAAATGGTGCAAAATCAGATCACAAATTTTTGACGGCCAACTTACAGCAAGGGAACTTACAGATTAAGGCTTCCAATCACGGGATCCCGGGAACGGAAATTCCCAGCACCGCAATCCCGGTGCTGAATTAATCTTCCGGGATTGGAAGCACTATTACAGAGTGAGGCTAATAAAAAAGTTTTGAGAAAAAAATAACCTTCAAAATAGCTCCGATCCTCTTCAAATCCACCTATAAATAAATTGTTATAAACATTTTTTTAACAATTCGAATGTACATATATGTATATGTCAATGTCAAAATACATATATACATATCTAAATTTGAATGAGCAAATGAGAAATAATCGTTAAAGGTTGCATTCGTGACAAGTATATATGAACACACGCCCATAGAAAATGTACTAACGATATTTCTATATCGCGCGTGTAATTACATTTACTGTAAATATGAATATTCGCGTAATTTAATATCGAGACTGTATTTAATTGCTATTTATTCAGATGAAGTTTTGCAATATTTGCGTTATTAAAACTGCACATATAAAACCGCTCCACAATTCATTCCGTAATTAAAACTTCCTCGCTTTAAAAGTGCATAACGTGAAATTATTTAAAAAAAAAAACTATACAATGCGGATGAAATTTTACGAGTGGAAAATCGCGCATTTGGACTGACGACCTCGAAAAAATGTTGAGAAACAAGTCGAAAAAAAGCAGCTCTGAATTTAATTTCGCATTTGCCTCGTTTGTGCAATAATTTCTCCAGAACGCGTGCCGCAAAGAGAGTTAAATAATTGCAAAATGATGGGTACGTACCCAAACGGGCAGAAAAAAGTTTTTCGCCCGGCAAAATTAAATAAAAGTGTATTTGTTAAAGTATATTTCGAATGGTTGGAATTCAAGGTGTGACAGGTGAGCTTTTTCCGTCGCATTTAAACTCGGAGAACCTTACTAAACTTTCTCAACTAAATTAGGTGCAAATAGTCCGCTCGCGTGCCATACTAGTTACATACATATATACAAATATGTACATTCATACATAAATATCACACGTGAATGAAACTGGCCCATTCCAAAAACCAGTGCCCAAAAATAGAAAAACGAAAGTTTATACCGAGGACCGGTAACTACGAACCTTTGCGAACTCGTCTACCCCTTGACAACCTACATATTTACATAAATTGTACTCTTCATATTATAAATATCAATAAAGTTTGTAAATGTTTGTAACCTAATATAAATTCCCCCCGTAGCTTCTAAACCTACCTTTTTCGTTCCTTTATTGAAAAGTGCGTAATTGCATAATACATTTGCATGGTGTCAGGGCCATATGTACAAATGTGTGCAACGAACACATTTTGAAAGCAATGAGTCGAAAAAATTAAGTCGAGCGGTTGAAAGCAATGAGTCGAAAAAATTATATTCTTTAACCTTTGAAGAACGGAGCGTCGAGATCGAACGAGTGTCCCGAACCGGGGTCGAGTAAGACCCCAGTATTTTTCATAATACAGCTTTTTTCAATATAAATGGGTTCAATATATATCTTATTAATCATTTTATACATCAACATAAAAAAGTTTTAGTCCTTAGCATGTTTTTGACTATTTTTGTATTAAAAAATAACAACAAGCATCGACACGCAAACGCACATAGGTAAGACCAACAGGCGACTGCATGACTCAATAGCCACGCGCCTAAAGCGACGAAAACAATAGCATACGAAAATATAGCTGTCTCTTTCTTTCGCATTGATTCATCGATCAACAAGAATATGCAAGCGAACAGTCAAAAACATGAATTATCGCTACCGCCTTTAAATCATACTTTGGAAAGTAGCAATATAAAAATGTATTTTTTTACGATGTACCCCTTTTCTAAATCATACAAAATCTATTAAAATAAATTTCTTATAGTTCATTCTAGGAATACAAGAAATATAGGGTATATAGCTTTGAAAACCACATAGTTATTATGAAAAACGAAAAAATTGGGGCACTTGCATACCTCACTTCAGTGAGGGAGGGTTAAAAAATACGGAACAAGACATCGTTCTGTTTAAAATGCATTTTGGTTATCTTATTGTATACTTGTGGATTGCTGTTGCAAGTTACAACTTGTAACACTCCCGAAATATATTTAAATCGGGGGAAATAACGGGATAGCAGATAAATGTATTGTATGTAGCTTCGGTCCGCATACGGTCTTTTATGTTCTGTTATACATATTTGCGACTGCCAGATGTATTTCTTCAAGGATGTTGAGTATTGGTTGGTCATCGAAAGAACAATGTCCTAGATGTGGGATTGGGGGTAAAACATACATAGATATAGAATATAGACATAGGGGGTAAAACATAGATATAGATATAGAATGTATATTCTATATCTATGGGGTAAAAACAATATATTTTCATGAATGAAATTAAAAACGTTCAGTCTCTCTTGTCATCATTGGTCCTGTTCAGAACTAAACGTTTTGGTTTTCTGTCTGTTTTTCTGGTTAATTTTTACTGTGACTAACACAATATTTATCACAAGGTAAGATTTTTGCACTACTCACATGCACTTCAATGTTTTTTATTATTATGATTTATTCAAATGCTGATAAAATTAAAGAGCGGCCGATTTAAGTTTGCACACAGGCGGCCGAACTTTTTGACGCGGCCCTGCATGTACCTATAGTCTAACGACTAATTTTTATTTTATTTTATTTCATAGAATATGAACACTCAACTTTACAGATCACTTATACAGACGAGTACACCTATACAGATACACCTATACTATATGTACATATGTATGTACATAAGCATTTTACACAACGCGAATTCGAACAAACATTCACAGTGACATCTATGGAGAATATTTTGCAGCATTTTATAGTCAAATAGGCGAACTTCAAGACGCTGAATAACTTAAGATTAGCAAGAGAAATAGGAAGGAAATGCCAATTTTACATGAACCGTCTCAATGAAAATCAAAAAAATTGGCAAACTCTGATAAGAAACGATCGACCTGGAGTCACAAACCAAGGTCTGATCAACAACGGGACTGTAGTGAGACTCGAACCCGGATGAAATATCACCGAAACACTCTAGGGGGTGAGCTTTGCCACGGATCACGACGGTATAGATTAGGCGTACTATCGATTTTTCGCATAATTACAATACCTCATCTATTGTTACTACGTACATCCAGATAAAGTAAAAATTTCAGATGTCTAACTCAGTTCAATTCAAATTCATTTAGTATAAAATGCGTCCAAAGTAACGTTAAAAAAAAGAATTGAAAAGAAACAATAGGCGCACACTTGATTGAGAGTCGCTACTTTGAGCAACTAGGAAATGTTTGAGAAATTTAAATTGGTTGAAATATCGAAGTTTCGCCGAAACGAAATTCCTATTGAGCTCGTTAGTATGAGATGGCGATTAAGATTTTTTCTGATTTTAACAATCTGGTGCTCATTTGGTATAATTGTTTTATCAAATTGTCGAGTAAGCAATTTGTGAGAGAAAAATCTCCAACAATGCATATGAATCGTCTCGATTTGTCTCGTAAACAATTTAACTGTTGTGTGACTTTCTGATGGGGAAGCACATTTACGACTAACTATTATACATAACACATTTTTTGCAAATAATAAAGGTCAAATTTCAAATTGAATAAATATGAAAATATACAAAATTTGAAATAAATTTGATTGGTATACCTTTAAACAACTTGTTGCAAAAGTATAATGTTTATTTATTTTTAATTTAATTTGGTCTTCTATTACAAATCTAATGTTCAATATCTATTCTAAACGCAAGTGGTCATTCACTATTACAAGCTCTTATTTTGATTAAATTAATACATACATTTTAATACGATTTTAAATATGATTCAAAAAGATATTCATACCAATATATTAATTACCTATTTCGCAAATATTATAAATATAATATTTCCCTCGATGTATATGTATACGTATGTACATATATACATATATAGGATTTGTTACACATTTTTCGAAATTAAAAAATAATTTATATTCATCTCGTATGTTTTCTTAGTCCGTATGATGGATAGAAGTCTTTAAAAATTAAAATATACCAAATTAAAAAAACTTCCTAAAAAAGATTATCAAAATCGTGTCACGTGAAATTAAGAAATTTGAATAATCGCTAAAATCAAGATTTAATAACGTAACTAATATATGTACATATATTTGAATACAGAAAATGCTCCCGTTATTAATTTAAATTTTAAATATTCAATTAACAATTCAGCAATCACTTTGGGGCACACTGTACTAAAAATGACACACCTAAATTTACATATTTACAAATGATATAAATTTTAATTTCTTCGGAGATGAATTTTAACATTACTTCAGTCATTCTTAAACTATATATACATATAGTAATATTTCTGACTATTTTTTTAACAATGATTTTACACATTTCCTATGATAATTTTTAAAATAGTTCTATTGATAATAGTGTTGAAGGAGGCATTATATAAGAAAAAGTGATATTGTTTCCGATTAAAAAATTTGTAAATTCTTATTAGAAAAATGACACAGGCATAATAGTTGAATAACACTGGTTAGAGTTAAGCAACATGCTCAGTGGTTGCGTTAATACCAAGTACCAAGAGGGTTTGGTCCCGTGAGATGACCTCGGTTTATCGTCGTATATAAACTTAATTTTAATTTTAAAAATAATAATACGTTAAATGTTTCAAAATTTAATCTCGCCCTTAATTTCGTGCTTATTATTCCTGCTGTGGAGAAGACTCTTTCTGTAGCACTTGACGTTGGCTTAATTGTTAATAAAGTTTTTAGGAGTATATCTAAAGCTTCGGTTCGTTTTTTAAAGTTATCCAAGTACTTGAAATCTTTTTTTAACCTTTTGGAATTATTTTGAATTTTAAAAACGTACTTTTATAACGTGCATGCGCGTTCAATCAATTTATTTAATTTGAGAAAAAATACCCGGATCGATAACGTGTCAGTACGAACTCCGAAACACAAGTGAAGTTCAAAACAACATACCTAAATGAAACGAAATATGTCTTATCCATAAAAATTACGTTCCTGCTTCGGACTGTATTTTCTTTTCCATTTCAAATAAACGCTGCAATAAGTTATTTTTCGTAAAATACATACATAAGTTCAATTTCTAAAAATTCCAATATCAAGTCACACGAATTCATTGCACCGAGGCGATAAAATGACTCCGAGTCGACGACTAATACATCTTTCACGTGTATTTGAGTTAAAAATAAAATTTTATTATGTTAAAAAAAATCTAAATTTTTAAAATATTTTATTAAAATTTCAATAAAAAATTTCACGAATATTATCCGAATAATTGTTCAAATATTCGAATAAAGAAAAGTTCAAAATAGGCAGAATATATTCGAATATTCGGATTGGACACTCTAATGTACATATGTATATATGTATATAAATATTACACTATACATTATGGAGATGACATCATAAAAAAATTAATACTGAGAATTGAAAATTAGCTGAGATAAATAATAAAATAAAGACAACCCCTTTTTTCAAAAAAAATCTTTGGAATCCTTCGCATTTACCTCGCAAAATAGCTTGAGATTAAAAGGGTTAGTGCCATAGATATTACCCTGGGGGCAACCCGTAATGATGTCATGCAAATAAAAATATAAATTTATTTAAAATAAAATAAAGACTTGTCAAATATCAACCAAATCCCAATACGTATTATAATAATAACAATATTTATATTGTACTGAAAAATAATTGGATGCGGCCATCTGGAAATATCTCCCGAAACCCATTAACTTCAGATCGGATTATTGATCTTATTTTTTTTCTTTTGGAGATGGAGGTTGAATTGTTACCGCAAATGGAAACCTATATAAAGATTAGATCCGAAAATTTTCTCTTGCCGCAATTAAATAAAATTTAAAGTCGACCTAATCAAAAATGGTTTTCTTCTACATATATCCGCTGCAGCTTTTCGCAAAAAAAAATTAAAACGAATTCTACGTAAAATTCATTTTATGAATGTTTCAAACCAATATACATACATATGAATATGTAACTATATACATATGTACATATATGCAAATACAAAAACCGATACAATCTCTATTGCAACGCTTGGTTTGACGTTTATCGACAGATCAGTCAATCGACACACTAACGGATATAATCACCAGTTTGTAAAGGGAATGATACAATATGAAATGTGTATAATTCGAATTCGAATTCATAAACTATGTAATAATTTGATACACTACATTATACAGCATGGATTATAGAAACTCATAGAACTAGAATGAAACTGACTGGAAAATTACTCTCGTAAACTTAGTTTTTGTTTAAAGAATTTTCCTGCAGTCTTTAATAAGTAAAACGTCATATAGTCAAAGGACGATTCACACGGCAACCGTCCATTGTGTACTATTCATCAAAGGCCAATTCATCGAGGTACAGCTCATTAAAACACTATTCATCCGAAATACGGCTCATCAAACGTCTATTCATTAAGAGGCTTAAATGCATACAAATTAAATGCTATATAAATCGTCATTTGATGAACAGCTGAGTATTTATATTATATTTCATATGCAATGCGAGGCAGACTCTCTAGTAAAAGGTGGACTTTAAAAGCAGTCGCAAGACTCAACCGCAGTAAGCCCTTCAGCTTAATGTGTTGAATAACTGAATGAAAATACGTATGTATGTACATAGTCGAACCGATATAGCATTAAATTCGACCCGCGGTGGCCAATCACATTTCATTTCAGTTTCACATTGCATTTTTGTCAATAAATACAACATTTTTCGTGCGTCGGTACAGCGGTCGGTACAATTTGACATTTATTTTTTGTTAGTTTTGAATTCACGTTTCGTATTTTGAAATATTTACATTAATAAATTTTTAATATAAAATACGTAATTTGTTGATATTCTTAATTATTTATGGAATACATATGTAAATATTTTAAATTAATGGAAATTTATATATTTTAGATGATAAAAGTAATTGTCAACGTCATAGTTATGAGCAGCAAAACTTACAGTAATATTGTTTAAGACCTTGCATTGAATTATATTGCAATAATATTATATAGTCATATAATAAAAAAAATAAAGAAATTATTTTACGTCCTTACAATTTTACAACTATAAATTTATTAAATTTTTAAACAAATATGACTGTGTATATACATATGTTTATATTTATTTTTCTTTCTCTTTTTTCTTTTATAATACATTCCCTTCTTTGTTGTTTTTTATAATATTTAATTATTATTATTATCCGCTATTATATAATATAGCTTATTATTTTCATGATTGCGTTAAATGTGTTGTTTGTTTTGGTTTTGTAATGTCTAATTCCTTTAGTTATTATTTCATTTCTTTTCTGTTATATTTTTGACCATTGTGGCGCATTAGGAATTCCTGTAATGTTACAATGGTCCAAACTTTAAATAAATAAATAAATTGTCTGTACAACACATTGCACGAATGCGACAGCATGCTCGTTTCTCGCGAGTCTCACGCTACATAAAAAGGCGAAAATCACAAACACAACACACCGCATGGAATTGTCAAACTATTGTGAAAGTACCGTTAGCAGCGTAGGTAGTCATAAAAATCGAATGTACGGCCAGCATCTTCTGACGATCGCATATATCACTATCAACGTTCAAAACAATATGAGTGACCTAAATATATAAGAGAGATAATGAGAACCTATAGAGAAAATTTCATAAAATATAGAGTGAAATATAGGCGTTTAAACAATTAAAATCTTATATCGCCATATCAAGGCGAACAGGTTGGAAGACACCGGACGAACGCTTATTAAACGTCAGGAAGATTTACTTTCAGCGTGTTTAAAACGCGTTGTATACGATATTTTATCTCCAACGTAATGGCAGACGATACATTAACGTGTATTGATGACCAAAATGAGCAATATGGCAAAGTATGAAAACGATCGGATAAGAGATAAAAATGACCACTAACACGAAAGCCATGTGAAACGTAAAGGAGGTATGTAAAAATTGACGTAACTGGCAATATTCGTATGAAAGCGACAACGAAACAATTAAAAATTTTCAAATTCTGCATTCGTTCCGGTTGAGATTTTCTTCCCAGCCATTTTTATTTTATATACATATGAATATATGTACATATGTATATTATATATCGCATTGCAGACACTTCAGTGAGTAGTGTCGGTGTACACACGTCCGAAAGCGAGTATAATTTATTTCGCGAGTGCAATTCTGGAGAGCGCTGCAGTAGAGCAGTTAGTGAATTAACTGCTCGCGTACACACAAAATACGAACGAGAGACTACAATTAAAATTAAACTCACAGCGAAACTACGTATGTACATATGTACACGTTTCGAACCACACATGTTATCGTATATACTAGGGCATACGTTTGTATATCATAGAGAGATAATAGTTTTTTTTTACCCGTTCTTTATTAAATTGAAAACGCGAAATATACGCGCGTGGTTTCATTAAAAAAAATCTGCAATGTTAGCTTTTTCAAATGCGGGCTCATTTTCATATGTATGAACCTATTTACATACTTACTAAACCAATAGTATCAAAATGAATTTTTGAGTTAACTTTTACGAGGATGATTTTTATACTATGTACATTGCATACATATGTATCCAATGTGCATAGTGTATGTATGTGTATATGTATATATATATATATATATATATATATATATATATATATATATATATATATATATATATAAATATATATATATATATATCAGCGGCGTGCCATCCATGGATGCTGTGCATCCCTTAAAATTTACGTCAAAAAATTTTCATACCGTTTGTTTTCTGAATTTCTTAGTTTTATTTCTCTTTCATTTATTTTTAATTACGTGATTATGATATATGTATATATACATACGATCTTTTGTCTGATCCAAAATTGACATGAACGAGCATCCCCGTCGAAAGGCCGTAGCCGTCTGCGCGACCATATAATGAAGAAAAGATTATTATTAGGAGCCCAAAACCCACACCAATATTGAATATTCATTCAAAAACGAAAACACATCAAAGACATTTTTATAAATATAAATATGACAATGTTTGGAAGAATAAAATGAAATAGAGAAACTTGAAGTAGCCAGTCTTAACGTTGTAAGTGCCTTATTATTTGCACTGTCCCTTTTGTGGGGTACCAAACCATAACATTGTTTTATTCGTGATTTGTCGTGAAGGTAAGACTTTCACTTTTTACCAAAAATGCTGATAATATTTAAAGCCATGCTCAGGGTAACATCTTAGAGTTAAGAGAGATATCATTATATAATCATGAAAGTGGTACATACAACGTTATTGTGGCATTTAAAGATGTCACATATGATGGCACTTAAAATTTTTTGTTCTTTTTATTTTTTTCCCCAATATCTAAGATTTATTAATTACTCATTGAATGATTATAATATAATACCTTGTAGAAGAATTATAGTGTATTAATAAATGTTGAAAGAATTAATTTATGCACAATTTTAAGTACTTAATTTTTTGGCACTAACGTTTGGTAACACAATAATATATACGATAGATCGTTTATAACGTGAAATATGCATATATAAACTTTATATAATATTGAATACAGCTGATATGCTAATGCATTCAATAGAAGACAACTGTAAAATAGCTGTATTCCAATTTTCAATTTAATTGATAGAAAGATTTAGGCATTATGTCTTATTTACTTACTACTATTATTTTTATACTTTGCGAAAATACGCGACTCTCACACAAACTTTTCGGAAAATTCGGAGGGTCCATAATGAGTTAATATCACATTTACAAATCATTAACTTGTCTAACGTTGAGAAATGTACTTTCTATTATATTATTAGATCCATACTCACTAGCGGAGCTATATAATTATAATTTCACCGACAAGAACAATTTCACTGTAACACATATGTATGTACATGTGTATGTATATATAATCTACACATGTATGTTTTCATCTCACGATGGCGTATTTTTTCTGAAATTTTATAATTAAAAAAAACACCAAACGTATGAGATTAATACAATTGTTAATTTTTACAATTAATCGGTTAATATATTTCCTGTACATTAAAAACTGTACTTCAGTCACCATGTTTAGCTGTATAAATAGACTTAAAGCAAAAACATAGAGCTGAACTTGAGGGAACTCGACTGTGATTGGCGGATCATCATGTCATTGCGGGTCAACTGAATATGCAGAAAATAACACTCTCCGAGTCAGTCAGAGTGCACGTGTACATATGTATGTATGTACATGCAAATATGGGATTTGAACTCAGAACTGTTATCTCCCTGTCAACACGATTGTAAAATATCACGTATCATATTTTTTTTACATTTGAAAACCAAATACAAAAGGAAGAGAAACACAAACAAAACCAAAAACCATCAAAGATCGATTCTGAGTGTGGAGTAAACATCAGTCAAAATCGAAATTTCTCACAAACTTTACTTTATCGATAATTTTTCGACAAATAAAACGCATCAAACCAAACCAACTTCGTAAGAAAAACATCAGCGCCACAAAGTTTTCCCCACTAGTACGATTTTCCCATATAATATCATATCAATTTCAATTCAGTCCTTCTACAATCCCAAACAATTTCCAAACAGAAAACTATTTATATTGTTTAAAGAACAATTTGTGCACCACTTCGACCCACACTTTTAGAACTTTCTAGTATAACGTACATGTAATATAATCATTAATTTTTCGCGCATATACATTTTATGTATATATGTAGACAGTAATTAGAATGATACAAATCGCACGCGCATTTACTAAACTTAACTGAAACATTTACCTACTCACAACTGTTTCGGCACTTGCAGCACTTAACCGTATCTTGGGCGCGAATCAACATCTTTAAAATCGAAAAAGTACACGTAAGATGATTTAATTTTTTTGGTCCACGTGTCGATTAGAAACACTCCCGGTCGCGTTTAGTCGGATATGTCTGGAAAGAACACAAATCCCGTTATATAATCAGCTCAATCCAAGTACAGTGAAATGGAAACAACCATGGAAAGTTGCATCTTTAGAAAAATAAGTACATTGCGCAAAAATAAATTGCATTCGCAGAGAACTTTCGGCTGCAACGTAGACGTTTAATATAATATATTGTACATATCTAAATACAAATATATATATGTATATGCGAACACAATTCAAAATTCCAGAATGTTGCGCAATCCTAGGCATGCAAAGTAAAGTCTGTTTCGCAAGATATAATTTCGCAACAGTGCAATATAGTACATATTTCAAGATTAAATTATATTATATATGGTACAATAAAACGCGCTCTTAAGCGAGTATAAAATATCGTAATTTATTGTAAATGCAGACGCGTTTTATTACATTTCTTGTTCATTTTATTAAATAGTTTACTTTTCGAATATACATATGTACATATACAATAATATAGTACATATGTACATATATGTAGGTCTTATTTGACAATTTTGTTGAATTTTAGTGTTAAATGATATAATGTGCAAAAAGTCACAAAAATTGCTTACAAATTATCACACATTCCGAAATAGTTGCATTATGAAATATCGATAGGAAGATAAAAATATTTTCAAAAAATTCTTAAGACTATATATGTATATACATAAATGTATGCCAGCAGCATATATAGCTTGCTAACCAACGAGATGTTACCGGGTTTGATCCCGTTGGTGAACTCGATTGAAAATAATTTATTCCGGGTAATAACCGTAGTGCTGTTTAGCCAACTTCGATATTTCTGACTCCAAGTCGATCGTTTCCTATCAGAGTTTGCCAATTTATCTAATTTCATTGTGGAAACGGTTCCTCATCAAATTGGCAAAAACCATCTTACCTATCGTCACCACTATTTGAATATTATAACAAATTTATAATCAATATATTGTTTTATATTTATTTCAATACAATACACATTTATAATCAATACAATACAAGTTTAATACTATATACATATGTCGCTCAGAGGCAACCCGAAAATAGCATCATGAAAAAATATAAAGAAACTAGCTGAACCCGACATGCGTTGCAATGCCACAATAACGCATGCAATTCCCGTTCCCGTTCCCATTCCCATTCCCGTTCCCATTCTCGTTCCCATTCCTATTTGTCGGAAAAACGCATGCACTGAACACATTTGAAATTATTCAATTATTTGTTTATTTTACCCTAAAAATATTTGAAATTATTGCGTTGCAATGCCACTCATTCCCGTTTTTCCCATTTCCGTTCCTGTTTTTGGCCGATTTTTTTCACAGTAAGCTTCCCGGACATGCATACAATAAATCCTAAAAGTTCCATCGTTTCATCGTACAATAACGCATGCAATTCCCGTTCCCGTTTCCGTTTCTCGATGCGTTTCGATAAGTGATAAGAATTTCAGTTTCAAATTAATACTTAATAATCAAATTAAATTAAGTTAAGTATAGGAACGCATACGTGACAGACAGACAAACATTGATTTATATAGATATGTAGGATTGTTATGAGTGGTACGTAATGTCAGGTTGGTATGGTTGGTACGTTGGCAATGCGTGCGCGCAAGTCGGTTACCAACGTAAACATTTCCTTAACTACATACTTTCGCGTCGATAAAATCATAATATTATTATTAAAAGGTTTTTTCCCTTTTTTTTCACAGTAATCTTTCCGGAAATGCATACAACATGCCTAAACCAATACATGCATGCATTGGTTTAGGAGCCTAATCGAGACAGACGGACAAAGATTGATTTTTATATATATATATATATATATATATATATATATATATATATATATATATATATATATATATATATATATATATATATATATATATATATATATATATATATATATATATATATTTATATATATATATAAATGAAAGCGACACAAAACCGCATTAATAACTCAATTCAGCCAAACTGTAAAGTTATTACCTTTGCGCCCAGAGGAAGCAATATGTTTACATATTTCTCAATAAACCCGTAACTTTCTCCCCGTTTTTTTTGCCTTCACAGAACATCCCCATGCACAT
The DNA here is from genome assembly GCF_051622035.1 of Arctopsyche grandis. Taxonomy (NCBI): domain Eukaryota; kingdom Metazoa; phylum Arthropoda; class Insecta; order Trichoptera; family Hydropsychidae; genus Arctopsyche; species Arctopsyche grandis. The sequence continues at coordinate 13,999,923 of NC_135356.1, forward strand.
TCTATGCGGCGAAAAGCAATTCGACACTCGGAATTTCGATTTACGACCGACATCTCGGGAACGCATCTCTTACGTAAAGCGAGGTATATATTTATGTATGTACATACATATACATATAAACACATAATACGTTGGCGATTTTTTTTCATCCAATACAAACATTCTCGAAGCGCACGTCAGTGTGACAGGGGGTCGCCTCGACCCCAATAGTTGGCGTATTAATTGATTAATGAGTGGAGCTGACCTGCACGTCAACTCCAGCCTGGTTTGAGCTCAAACACATACCCACATACCTACATACATTGTATGTTTATTTATGTACTATAGCTTAACCCGTTAAGTGGAACGCAAGCTAATGGGCATGCAACTACCTTATCTCGAGTTCATATAATATATTTACATTGTCCAGATCGGGACTATTCTTCCCGTAAATTTACCAAATATCTTGGGATATTTCTATCACCACAAAAATGAAAAATTACATTCATCACTTCAAGACAGATTATCAACTAAAGATGATTAAGTTTTGTTACATTTCATCAGATGTATCAGCAATTTTAGTTTTTTTTTAAACATTATATATATAAAGACACCATCTATACATATATATTTATATATATATATATATATATATATATATATATATATATATATATATATATATATATATATATATATATATATATATATATATATATATATATATATATATATATATATATAAAAATGAATGTCTGTGTGTGTGTCTCTCGAATAGGCTGCTAAACTAAACGTTTTTGTCAAATTGATGGTTTCAATGAAATCAGATAAATTGTAAAACTCTTATAGAAAACGATCGACCTGGAGTCCCATATATCCAAAGTCTGGCCAGCAGCACTGAGCCACAAAATAAAACCAAGATCACTCAGTTGAAAGCATTACACGCTAGCTATTGAGTATGTTGGTGGTTAACCTTTGAAGGACGGAGCTTCGAGATCAAACGAGTGTCCCGAACCGGGGTCGAGTAAAACCCCAGTATGTTTTAATCAAAATACAGCTTTTCTCAATACAAATGGTTCAATATATATCTTATTAATCATTTCATACATCAACACAAAAAAGTTTTAGTCCTTGGCATGTTTTTGACTATTGCACATAGGTAAGACCAACAGGCGACTGCATGAATCAATAGCCACGCGTCAAAAGCAACGGAAACAATAGCTTGCGAAAATAAAGCCGTCTCTTTCTCTCGCATTGATTCATCGATCAACAAAAATATGCAAGCGAACAGTCAAAAACATGACTTATCGCTACCGCCTTTAAACCATACTTTGGAACGTAGAAATGTATAAATGTATTTTTTTACGATGTACCCCTTTTCTAAATCACATAAAATCTATTAAAATAAATTTCTTGTAGTTCATTCTAGGAATACAAGAAATATAGGGTGTATAGCTTTGAAAACCACATAGTTATTACGAAAATCGTAAAAATTGAGGCACTTGCATACCCCACTTCGGTCAGGGAGGGTTAAAACAGTTTAAAATTGCATCTTCGCATGTGAATTCAAAAATGCAAGTTTACTAACAAATAGGCACTCAAGCTTTGTCGATTTATCTGTCGTAGTGGTATCTGCCAACAGATACGACTTTTGTTCATAACATAATAAGATCGGAATATCTTTTTATCATTTTTGTCTTTCAAATACTCAAAATGTCATGAAATAATTTTTAAAATTTGAAAAAAGATTCGCAGAAATGACGTCAAAATATTTGCTTCTCAGTGTCGTAGCGTCGTAGCAATTATGACTAAAAGAACCTACGGATGACAAAGTTGATATTAAAACTTCAAAGAATAGAGATTTTCATCCCCGACTACTTAAAGTGACGGTCGCATTAATTATGTGGCGATCATAATTTTTAATAACGACATTCTTCATATATAATGTACACCGACAACTATGTAGATATGTAGCAAATTTACCGTGTTTTTTTCTCGTCTCACTTATTTTTGCTCCTTTCTGTCGCACAAATGGTATTTTTTCTGTGACATTGAATGCTCTTTCAGCATTCGCAGAAGGCTGCGTTGGCTGAAGCCCATAGCGGCGATCAAGCCGTGCGATTATTTCGCAACATTGAACCCAGCATGTGCCAAAAATGGCCCGAATACATTTATTTTATTGTCCAATACGCCCATGCCATTTCATATAAAAGTACCGGAACGTCATACAAGCGCAATACTCATATGTCTAAAACGTATAAAACGGATGTACATATGTATAATTTATATGATACGCTATAATTTAAGATTTATTCTCAAACACTGATTGGAGCATCATTAAAATATTCGCTTTTTTAACAGAAAAACATACGCTGTATTCTAAATAAAATGTCATCAAGTACCGTAATAATACAGCGTGTGTTACAGATTTAAAACTTGACTTTTTCCCAATGAATTTATCGATGAATTCCAAAATAATAATATTTAAAAAACGTTTTCATATCTCCAGATGTGAAAATGGACTGGTTTTACTAATTATCTCGCGTAGTATACATATGTATTTCTCAAATTGAATATTTCATTAAAATGTATAAGATAGATATCGTTTATTACGTGAAAATATATTGAAATATTAATCTGATATACATATGTATATACATAGTTAATCTGATATATATCATATGGTCGAAAACAACTATAAAGATGCTGTATTCCAATTTTTAATTTAATCGATAGAAAGCCTTAGGAGTTTAAAATACAAAAACTATTTTTATTTTATCTATATTTAGTAACAATAGATGAAGTTTTGTGATCATGTGAAAATTCGAACTCGAGATTTTGACTAATTCGAACCCAGAATCGATCACTGATCACGTTTTCATGATCTAGAAAAAAAATATCTGTATGTCTATGTATTTGTGGATTTTTTGAACACAAAACTGAAACTTAGTATCGGTTACTGAAATTCTTATCGACACGATTTAAATTTTTTTCAAATTTTTAAGTTGACCGGAAATGGTACCTCCCCTTTTACGTTTTTGAATTCAATTATCTCCCAAACCACTAACCAATCAGACTATAATTTTATTTACATGTAATAGAAAAAGTCAATTTTATAACGTGATGTTTTTTGAATATTTTTATCTGAACCGGAAGTAGTACTTTTACTCTAAAGAATCGAGGTTTTTTATGTTTTTCTCAGAAACCTTTTAATTTATTGAATCAAAATTTCATATCTAAAAGTTTAAACTTAATACCAAAGTTTGTATCAAATTTGATAAGCATCCGTCAACCGGAAGTGGCAGTTTCCTTTTGTTCGATTTTTCTTCCACTATTTTTTTCGACCCCTTAAACATGTGTGCTCTTCACGAAAACTTTCTAGTATAATTATTGTATCAATGTAATGAAAATAAAAAAAAAATTACTAAATTTGGTATTTTTCCTTTTAGAAAGGTCAATAATGATGTGGCCACTATTCTGTCCACACCCCTGAACGTATCAAGCTGAAAAATTATATTTGTACTAGCTGAACGTAAAATCGTAATTACGAATATTATTAATAAGAGGTTTTTTCCCAGTAAGCTTCCCGGACTTACATACAACAAATCCTGAAAGTTCCATTGTAATCGGTTGAGTGGTTTAGAAGCCTATACGAGACAAACAGACATTCAATTTAATATATATACATATGTAGATTCTTTATGAACTAACTTAGAGCTGATTGGTTTTGGTCAGAATTCGTAAGCCGGAAGTAGTATTTTTTTTTTAAAAACAATATTTCATTATTTTATTATGACCTTTTAAATTATTTTAATTTTTTTGATATTTATTGTGTATAATACTGATAGTAATTTTAAGTAATACATACATACATAAATTAAGCCAGCTAGTGTTTTTTTTTTTACTTTATAAAAATAAAAACGTCTATGCACCTTAAATATCTCCGACAAAATATCTCGTTAACAATTATTTGCGAAGTGAAAAATTACAAGACCAAATTGTTCCTCTCGACTCAATAAACAAATTATTTACAACTAAACGCTTACATTAATCAACGTCTCGATCGGATCAAATCAACATCTATTAAATTTCAAAATTAAAACACCCCGAGGAAAAACGATATGATAAACGATTTACATAATTACGATAAATATTCATGTAATTTTAATCAACCCGTTTTTATATACTTTTAACCACACCGCACCCCCTCTCCATTTACTTAGGTACCAGCACACAAACCAGAAAAACATATACAAAAAATTTTCATAGAAAAATGTTTGTATGATTGAAAAAATTTTGCGTGCCGAAAAAAAAATCCAGTGTGCTACGTTTGTCACGCATGCCACAAATCTACATCATCATCATCATCATCATCTACAACCATTCACCATCCACTGCTGGATGAAGGCCTCTCCAATACGCTTACACTCGTCTCTGTTTTGCACAACTCTCATCTCACCCCGCATATATTCCTTTTCGATCTTCCCTGCGGTCTTCCTTATACGTTTTGCAATCTCTCAGGTATAAATTCTAGCATTTCTATTTTCGACCTTTCGTCCATTCTTCTAGCCAAGTGTTCCGCTCATTGCCATTTATCTTAATATATACACCATATCCTTAATATATACACTGCCAATATCTTCACTATATACACTATATCCACTAACTACCCTTGTCATACTTCTCACCCATGTATTCCGCTTCCTGTCTTTTTTCGTTATACCAAGCATACAGTATTCCATAGTTCTTTGAGTACATTAGACCTTGTGTGGCATCTTGTCGTTCAATGTCCAAGTTTCACATCACAAAACACATTGATATAATACCTTTTTCTTCGTGCAAAGTGTCATTTTTGATTTCAAATCAACATTCATTCGTCCAAATGAACTACATTCTAAATTCATACGTTTCTTTATTTATTCTTCATTACTACTGGATGTCTTTTATTTGATCTAAACATAAATAGTTATTGAATACTACTATTTTATCATCTAATGAAATGCTATCAGGCATGCAATAACCATTGAACATTAGTTTGGTCTTATATATGTACGTTAATTTTTAAATTATATTTTTCTACTTTCCCTGTCCAGCTGTGGTATTTTGTTAATTAAGTCAGCTGGATCTCGAGCTATTGAAACTTAGTATATGGAAAGTTACCTGTCTATATACATTATTTAATATGGTCATTTCGACATACTGATGATTGTTCTAGTCATACATAATTAAGACATGACCCGCATAATACACACAAATATATCATACACATCATCATTGCATCGAATATCCACGTACATATTTATATACGATGAATTTCCATGATCGATTTCCCATTTGCGACGGCCGCCAGAGTTTTCGCAACGGAGAAACACGGTGACAATAAATATGCAACATCATATTTGATTTTCCGGCTACGAGATGCGGCCACGGCTTCATAAAAAATGCACCCCCTCGGACAAGAGACTTCTACCCTCGCCACCGACCACCGAGACGAAGAAGATGATTGATGTCAGTTTCTGGTTAATGTAAACCGGGGGTCGAGAGCAACCCAGACGCCGTCACATAAATACACCCAAGACATACTCTTACTACCCATACGCGCATGAAGTGAATATTCCATGGGAAATGAATATCTAATATTATGCCCAGCAGAGCTATGTTCCCGAATCTTCTTAGGAGTCCATTATTTTTATTTTTTATATTATTCAACTTGACCTATATACCAATAGTACATATGAAGAGCAGGATTCTTTCAATCGAATTTGACTCACTTGCTCCGATTTTCTTGAAATTTTTCGAATTTTACCGATACCTATGTACATATATTGCAGGTAAACCCCCCCCCCCCTCTTCTCCTTTAAAAATATTTGTAAATCATTTTGAATCATTTTGGAAAAATTATATGTATTTAGAAGTGTTAAGAGAGAAGATATATGCCATGATATCCAACCTCCTACGAGGAGAGGAATAAAAAAGAAGAAGAAGAATTGTATACAATATATTATTTTCGTGTAATTTTTATTATTATCCTTAACCGGTATGTAAAATTTTGTGAACTTGAAAGTATTTTAATTTTTTCATCTCCATATTTTTCCTAAGAATGGTGAAAGTTTTATAATTATGCCAATTCTTTTACTTATTCGAAGCTGGTGGGTAAAAATTTAAATTTAAAATCCAACAAATTCGAAAATATATTTTTTATTTTTGTTTTTCAACTTTGAAACTTTCGCTTTTTCCGAAGCTGTTTATCAAACCAAAGTAACATATATTTATATAAAAATAGGAGGATGTGTTTCTTGCATAGACAAGTATGAATTTATTTCAAAAAATAATTAATACAATTATCATTAGAATGCGGGAGATCTCGCCATTAACACTGACACCAACAAACATATGTACACAAAATGCAAAATGGCAAAGTGTCAAAGCGATTGGAAGAATGAAGGAATTTCGTCAGACCGATTGGCGAAGTGAAGCTTATAAAAACCTTGTAAAAATAAACTAGAAGATTTTTACTAGCTGGAATATATAAAAAAGAATTTTCATCAAAGTGAGGACCACCTTTAATGTAATGTACCCTGAAGAGTCTTGCAGAAGCCATTGGCAAAGGCACGCTGAAAATCTTTAGCGTTATATTATATCATAATATAATAAAGTTTGAGCTATTAAGTGCTCGCTTACCTAATTATAACGTTCACAGAACAAAATTTCAAAGGAGAATTTTTCAAAAGTCCCGGCTCTCAACACCCCTATCTCCCAGCCTCTCACACTACAACGTATGAGACATTTTTATACTTGAGACGGGATTTTTCTGCGGCAATTTGTCGTGGATAATTTCACAAAAACGACGAGTCTGCGCTTACGTGACCCACGAACGGACAGACGGAAACTACCAGACAGTTTTAGACAAGAGAGTTCAGCCCCAATTCCCAGTGGGGCTACTAAGAAACTGAATTTATATACGGGTGTACATAAATGGCGAATGGCTTAAGCATTTGCACTTTTAAACCTACCCTAGCTATCTTTTTTTTATCATATTTACTAACTCATGTCATTAGTCCAAATATTTACACGACGAATTGAATTGATTGACTACTCAATGAAATTTTCGATTCCGTCTATAAACCTATTTTTATTTTTTAATCTTTAATTTATACCAGGAAGACCTAACACGTAATCCCAATTTAACTTCCTGGCCAGAAACATTGTACATTTGTTACAAATATCATTAGTATTATACAAAGTACATAAATATATATCAATTAATAATAACAGAGACATCTATGGTCAAATTTGTTTGCAAATCGGCAGCATTTTAAACAAGTCAACGAAATTCAGTAAATACATATCAATTAAAATTCACAGACACATTTATGGTCAAATCTGTAAATTTGCAGCATTTTATACAATTCAGCAAAATTCGAGATTGCTGATAACTCGAACTTTTGTGCGAAAATGGGTAAGGTTGGCAATTTTTTGGAACCGTTTCAATGAAAATCAAATAAATTGACAAACTCTGATAGAAAACGATCGACCTGGAGTCACAAATCCAAGGTCTGACCAACAGAAACATGTGATTTAAACCCGTGATCACTCTGTTCAAAGCATTATATGCTAACCTCTGGTCTATTTAGCTGGTCAACGATATTATATAACGATGTATGAAAAATTAATTTTACCAATAATTTTGACAATTTCGTTCTCACGTTGTTTTTTTTTCATATCGCTGTTGATTTTGAATCTATTTATTCCCTACATAAATGCTAAATGCCTTTAAAATACTATAAATACATTTCGTTGACGACGACTTTCACACCAAAATTACGTGTCGGAGGGAAAAAAGCACGCACCCACATTTTATATACTTATTCAATTAGCACGTGCGAAAGTTCGGGAAGCTGTATAAATATGTATACGGTGCCTAAACTTTATCCGATAAATCCAGTGTTGGCGAACAGAACCGCGAAAAGTGCACATGCCTGTTCACCATCACTTTGTGTAATTTAGGTGATTAGTATATAAGGACTCGCCCGGATGCCGGGAATGGCAGTGTTTCTCAACAAACCCGAGCTAATTTATAACTTTTGCTTAATTCACACGACAAAGTCGAGCACAAACGTATGGGTACATCGTACTTTTGTGTGCTTAGCTTTGTATCATATGAAACTCGGCTCCGACAATTATATTACGAAATTCCGGCAGTTGATAATATATCTAAAATCAATTTTAATAAATCTGTCTTTAAATAAACTGTCATAAATCAAGAGGGGGGGTTTATGGAAGTCTCATAAAAATAAGTACATATATTATATTAAGTTGGACACAGTTGATGAAAAGATTGGTCTGCGGATATATCGGCAGATTAGACAATGGAACAGTAGAAGAAGATAGATATTATTTATATCTAGGTCAAACTTCTAGTAACTTAATCCCTTTTAAAAATAAACTTGACGATTTTCTAAAATAAATGGGTTTATGTAGTTCTACCTCCTTTTTAAATTAAGTTTATCTTTTGTATTTTCTCGTATTTTTTTTTATTTTCGTCTACATATTTTGAATAGTTCAATTTTCTTTGTTATTTTTTTTTCTTTATCTTATTTAATATTTGTATTTCTGTACTACTGTATGATTATCAGACCCAAAAGGTCTAATGACTTTGCCACCTTTCTCAAGTATTTTTGAATAAATAAAAATAAATGTCCATAAATAAAAGGAAATAAAAAGGCTTATGAAATTGGGATGGTGCATTTGGGCGAGTCAATTCCATATTCAAATCTACATAAAATACCACTGTGCCTGAAGAAAAATCTTTCAATCCATGTCTCTTACAATGATGAAGTATGGTCCGAGATTTGGATATTAAACTGCATACGAAATAATATGGAACGCTGCATGATCGGCATAACGAAGAGAGATAGAAAAAGGAATAAGTGGGCTAAAATTATGACAAAGGTGGTTGTTGTAATGGTGACAAGTAAAGAAACTGAAATGATAATGGTCGAGTCATGTAGCTAGAAGAACTGGGGATGGATGGATGAAAAAAGTGCTCGAATGGTACCCGAGAGAATTTAACGAATGTAAATCCCAGCAGCGTAGCTTGGTGGTTGCGTTCATGCTAACCACCGAGAGACTGCCAGGTTTGATCCCGTGCTGGTCAGACTTAGATATTTATGATTCCAAGTCAATCGATTCCTATCAAAGTTTGCTAATTTATCTGATTTCATTGTTGAAACGGTTCCTCATCAAATTGGTAAAAACCATCCTACCCACTGTCACCAATATTTGAATATGATTTCAAAATTTATATATTTACAAGTTTTATACTGTTGATTAGGGGTAGGTTCGGGGTTCCAAATGATAGGCCAAAGTCAGTTCACAGCATTTATTCTACGACTGAGGAGATCCACATGGAACTTCCACTAGCTTGCGAGTATCTGTCCACTGTGTGCTCCCTCTTATTAAAGCCAAGTAGCCAAGTGTTGCAGTAGTCTAAAAAACCCCATTATTTTATTTTTACTTTATTTTATTATATTTTGATTTTTATAGCTTAAATGCTTTTTATCATTACGAAATTATGTTCACAATACATCTTATATCTATTTTAATAGCTACTGATCTACTGATCATTTTCTATTTTACAATTTCAATTTAATTTGGTTAGTAATCATAGTATTATATTATGATAATGTTAATGTACAGCATAATAAGAAAAAGAGCTCAAAAACCTATTTAGTTTTTATTATATGCATATGTACATATAAACCAGGAATGCGCCTTCCTGCCAATTACAAAAAAAGGAACAATTTTATTAAATAAGTCACTGAATTACGAGACACTTAAAACACGAAATTTACGAGAAATCTATGAATTATAAATAAATTTTATTGTACGTTAATCACACTCAAACAGTAGTGACATATGTATGTAGTAAGTAGAAAAGTTGCACATATCGAAGAACCGTTTCAACAATTAAATCAAAAAAAAATTGACAAACTCTGATAGGAAACGATCGACCTGAAATCATAAATATCCAAGTCTGACAAGCACAATTACAGAAAATACTCAGAATAAATTATTTTTTATACTTTATAGAATAAAGTCTGACCAGCAGCATGACAGATTTTCTCAGACTAAATATTTATTTTTTATCTTTTATCGATGTATATATGTATGTACGTACTTTTTATCGATGTAGATATGTATGTACGTACAATCAGATTCAAAGTCAATCAAGCAACCCTACCCGTGGGCCTGTAAACTCCATTCCATTTGAAGCGATCCACCTATGGATTTTCCCCACCCTCACCCTCACAGCCCACTGCACGGGAACACTTTTTGCGCCAGATTCCGCCCCACCCCACCCACGACGTCATTTATTTACATAGACGGGGATAGTGGTCTCGTCTGAGCATTATGACATTCGGGCTCGCGAAAGCGAACGTAATATCCCACAACCATATATCATTCGTATGCAAAAGCGCTATTCTTTCGGCGATTTTATGAACCGCGCGCTCACGAACACACGCAGCCTAGCGAAATTCAAACCACGTTTCCGAATCCTCCTCCCCCCCCCCCAACCCACCCCCACAACACGCAGAGGAAAAATCAGAACCGCACGTGTGTGTGTGTGTGTGTGCACATCCGAACCAGATTTATACCATCGCAAACCCTCACGCGCAGCTTGCCATGGGACGGGGATTTATTTCGAGATGGACAGCCGCGACGTTTTTAATTAATGGCTTGAACTAACCTAAAACCTTTTAGGTGAAAACTTCCTTACGCGCGGTAAAGGTAATTGGGTTCGTGCAGCTGAAGCTGTTGCGAAAATTTTGCATCCAAGCCACCGTTATAATTGGTTTTCGAGGATTATCTTGAAGCTTAAATGCTGTCGGCTAACGATGGAGAACCCCGAATAGACTTGGTGGTCGGTAACGGCGTTCGGCCACTTCCCGCTAGAGTTCTCAGAACTGACAGTGCGAGACCGTGGGACTGCATGCCGAGACTATGCCGGGACTGCATATCTGGTACGTGACTATAACAATAGGTAAACAATCGTGTCGAGGAAGGTGCACTGGCTGACCTGCCCTTTATAAGCAGGTACTTAGGCCATACCAAGTCATTTTGGACGGAGCACTGGCAGTACGTGGATCACCCAATAAATGCTGTGAAGCGACTTTGGCCTTTTATTTGGATCCTCCACCCACCCCCACGCAACAATACTAATAAGCGTAGTGCACTGGTAGAGCTATTGCACACCATTAGAGTGGTTGTGCGTCCAAATACGCTGCTGGCGATATATTGTGATTTTTATAGCTTAATTTTTATGACGGACCAGCAGAATAGATTAGTGGTTAGCATATAAAGCATTGAATAGAGTGGTCACGGGTTCAAATGCCACTTGTTTCTGCTGGCCAGACCTTAGATTTGTGACTCCAGATCGATCGTTTCCTATCAGAGTTTGCCAATTTATCTGATTTTCATTGAAACGGTTCCAACAAATTGACAACCTTACCCATTTTTCTCAATATCTCAAGTTTTCAGCAATCTCAAATTTCGCTGAATTGTATAAAATGTGGCAAATTTACAAATTTGACCATAAATGTCTCTATTAATGTAAATTCATATGTATTTTCTTTGTATTATACTGCATATTATCAAATGTACAATGTTTCTGGCCAGTAAGATGCATTGGGGTTACCTGTTTGGCCTTCCTGGTATAAATTTAAAAAACAATAAAATCTGTATCCTCCCCCTTCATTTTCTCGCAAATTTTTTTAAAAATCTTATTTGCTAAATTCCACCTACATAATGTATTTCTTGCAAATTTACTGTGTATCAAAAAAAATTTGATGGTCCATAGATATACCTGTTTTGTTCTATTGTATTGTAACGTAAAAATTAGGTGATTGGCACTCGTCAATCACTGGTTCACAGGCGCTGATCACCCAACCTCACGATTGCGCCAAAAGTACCTCACCGTATGAATAAACCGTATACAACAACCAATAAGGTCTCGCGACCCATCGACCAATGATCTCTCTGTGTTGAGAGTACATGTTGAGTATAAATACGGTAGTAGCGGTTTTGTTCCAAGCTTCATTTGGAACTGGATCGTCAACGGAGCAACAACAAACTATGTACCTCCACCACTACTACTGCATCTTTCACTCTGATCTCGGGAACTCTTCTACACGTCCACGCAACAGTATTATATGTAATGTTTTGTTAGTACTTTTGAAATTGTTACTATTATTGTTTATGTACAAAAATAATCTAAACATATGTGACGCCTTGGGGTAATCTCTGTCAGGGTACATGTGTACATATAATATGCATACATTTGTATGTTATAAAAATAATAATATACTTTCAGACATTTTACATTCTCGGTGGAAACAATACGCCGCGGCCCAGAAACAATACGCACCGTGAGATAATAATATGTATGTGTATGGATGCATGTACGTTATTGCGACCAGCCCTTTCATTGTGACACTACGACGAAGAGGCCTAACAATGGCATATTAGAGAATGCACTCGAAGCAACTGCCAATCTATACTTGAACACATGATATACATACATATGTACATATATATGTATGTATGAATCTACTTACTTGAATATGTCAAGTAGTTGACCCGCTATGTAGTGGATGTGCATATTTGGGACTGGTAAATTAGTAGACTATTGACAGCATTCCAAACTAAATGACAACTATTGTTTTAAAATAAAAACTTTTAACAATTTGTATTTCAAAATTTATCCTGTGATACACCAAATATCGAACAAAAAAAAAAGGAAATGCACGTATCAGAACAACTTTTAATCTTCTGAACTAATATTAACTGAATTATCTGAATATCTGAATATCACATCTGGTGAACCAATTGAACCAAAACATAAATCATACATTTTAACTTAAATTTTTCACCTCCGGTTGACCGATTTTGATTTTATTTTTCATAGCTTTATATTATTATTATTCATTGAAATGGCCAAAAAATATAAGCCCAGTAATATCAAGAGTAAACTGCTATTTTTGGTTGACCAATTGTCGTAAAATACATATGAATGCTGTTATTTATGTTTATATCTAATCTTTATAAACTTGATATTTTTGTTTTATTGTAAATGCAAAAACAGTTACAGATAATCAATAGAATAGTGTCAAATTCGAAAAACAGACGCTACCTTTGGATTCAGTTGGATTTTTTTTCGAATTTTCCTTTCTGATCTGAATATAGCCTCATTAATTTTTCAAGATATGTACTTGCGAACCTATACTTCCATTTCATTTTCAGATAAAATCGTGTGACAAATTATAGCAATTATTGCGTAATTTTATTTTTTCCATATAACAAATTTTTATTTTATATTCCATCCAAGGAAAAAAATACATATACATACATGTTTATAGCAAGCAAACTTTCCTCAATGTAACAACGATCAAGAAGATATACATATGTACATATATAATTAACTCACTAAGGGCCGTAAAGCATGCGCTGTGTTTTTAATATAGCTTCATTCAAAGGCCGTCAACACAAGGTGTGTTTTTAAATCCTCCAAACTTCATAAAAAAAAAAAAATATTAAATTTCAAACTTCTATTCAATGTTATCATTCCATTTTAAATAAATAAATTAAAAACTATTTCTATGGTTTAAAGCTTGATTTTTCCAAATGGATTGATTGATAATATTCCAAAATTTATCCAGAAAAGATTTCAAATCCCTAGATATTGAAATTGACTGATTTTTACAATGCTATTCTTAGTTTCACTTCGCCTATTGGTCTGACACTGTTCCTAAATTCTTCCGATCGCTTTGAAACTTTTTCATTTTGCAAGGTTTGGCCCCCGATAGAGATTTCAATTGTTTCCACTTATTCGTTCTTGTGTAGCACACATATTTCTCAAATTGAATCTTTCATTCAAATGACTAACACAATGATCTATAAAATAGATATCGTTTATTACGTGAAATAAAATAAATAAATAAATTTAACCACAATTTGAGAATAACTGGTCTGATCATTCACTCGGTCGAAGACAACTGTAAATAAAAAACTGTATCCCAATTTTTAATTTAATTGATAGTAAGGTTAGGAGTTATATTAAATTTACAAAACCTATTACTTTTACCGTTACTTGCGGAAAAGAAGTGAACTTTTATAGAGAGTTTTCGAAAAATTAGTCAAAATTGGAAAACCTAGAGTTCACAATCGTCTCGGATCACAAGATTATAATAAAAACTCGAATATTTGTTTCATTTCTTTAAATGTACATATAATGTATATGGACAAAGTGTGAAGTACTTCGTGGGGAAAATTTGATCCCGTCGTTTGATGACTCGCTGACGTTTTTGTGGACCAACACGCCAACGGGCACGACTACGATTTATGGTGCGAACGTGACACAAAAACATGTGGTTATTTTCGCGTCAGGGCTGCCGCAAATGCGATGCGAAACACGCTCGTGACAACCCTGTTCGCGAGCGTCGGAACTAATAGCGCGAGACACGTGCAAAGCCTTATTCATTTCTTCGCCTAAAAGATTCGTTGATACGCCGGCTGGTCCATTATTTATATTATAATATTATACATATATTATATTGGACCAATAGCCAATCGCACATCGGTAAGTGCTCCAATATTTTTAAGATTTAATCCTGTCTTTGAAACAAATAGTCACACATTCGCATTTAGGTGCGAAAATTGCCAAGGATTGGGCATGTGGTGGTAAATAGTATTACTAGTTGCAAATATCCAAGTATGACCAGCAAATAAATACTACATACTTAAATACTTCCGAATAAATTATTTTCAATCAAGGGCTTTAACCCGGAAACCCCTTGGTGGTTGGCATTAATGCAACTGCTACTATTTATAATATTAATTCGAACGGAAAACAGAAAGTTCATAATTCCCTGCCGTATATAAATACAACAGTTATTTAAACAAGATAAATAAAATAAAATTTACTTTTCAATTTGTAAAGAATGTCTTGTAACGTACTAGATTAGCGGATAACTTCAATAAATCTGTTTTCAAAACATATAAATAAGGGGTTGATAATTTTGATCCGGAATAATATTGTAGAAGTTTTATAAATTCAAAACAAATCATACAACGATGATATGAGCAGTAATATTTGAAAGTGACAAAAGATTACTTTTATTCTATTATTATTATATTTATGTCGAGAAATATTTCATACAATATTTAATAAGAGATAACAGATATAAAAATTACCACTTACATGAAAACCATGTGAAATGCAAAGGAGGTAAATAAAAATACTGGCGGCCTGTAATACGTTTATTCTCCTTTTCCGAGATTAAAAGAGATGAAATTGTGAATTAAGTCAAACAAAAAAGGGTTTTTGGAACTGAAAATTGGACTTCAAATATTCATAATTCCATGCCATGTTATACGAAATACTTACAAGTAAAAATCAAATAAAAAAAAAACTAAAATATTAGCTAAAATATTATTACCAAGTATAATATTAGCGCTCCTATAACAGATTATAAAAGCACGTTTCATTGTCTTGATTTTATTTTATTCGTATTGAATTTATGTATTATATTTAGGTGGAGGGGGGCTATAGCAATCTCAATAAAATGTTATGTGCTACGGGGATAACCCTTCGGCTGCGAGAGTGCGATTGGACGTGATTTTTCCGTTTTATTATCGGGTGAGATTATTAAAATAAAAATACACACACGCATACCTACATATGTACATACACACAATGTACTGACGAGCGTGCAGGATTTACGACATATCCCCGTATATTAAAAAAGAAGGGCAGGATGAAGGGAATGGGTTGAGCTTAATAATAAACGTGACATACGTCGTGTAATAAAAGCGACTTTTTTAACTTTCAAATCGAATTTATGCGCCGAATCGCATTATCACTTATTTTTTAATACGCACCAGGGGATTGAGCGAATAAAGAGATACACGATACGTTTTATTATTATAATGGAGTTATGTTACTTTTTTTTTCTAGAAAATGCCGCAAAATGACGCAGTATACACACACACAATATTTACATATGTATATGTTTCAGTTAAACTGTTATTATCAGTGAAATTATAATTTCACTGATTAGTGAGTACGGATATATGTAACAATAGAATTAGAATTTCACTTATCAATGTCGTGTCGTACCAATGTTTATACGTACCCTCATATTGAAAATTGAAATGTGAAGGTGACCACCCACATGCATGCAAATTGTTTATTGTTTTTGACACCTGTTTGGGTACGTGCATAATCCAATCCCAAGTTGCTGGCGTGCTTCTCGACATGGGTAATATTGTTGCTGCGAGTGAAAATAAAAGTTACAAGTTAACTATTTTCACTTTCTACACATGTACTCGACATATTTTCAAGGTTAGGCCACACGAAGCATGTACTGATGTATGGTATCCGGACATGTACCCCCTGGACACGTACCCTCCGGACACATACCCCCGGCCAAAAAACCACCCGTGCAAATAACCCCCACCATGGATAAAAATTGTTTAAAAATAGTAATAAATAATTAATAATTAATAATAAAGTAAAGTAATAAATAAGAATAATTTGTGTGTGGTAGAGCATATTGAATTTCAATTTATATACAATATTTAATTTAAAATTGATGGTAGTAAATAGAATAAATATCAATTTAAAAGACTTTTAGTCACCAGTTAGCGTTTGCGTTCTGTGGTATAGAAAGTAAATTTTAATAAAAGTCTATATTATTGTTATATTATTATTATTATTATATTTTAAATATTTTTAGACTATCCATGATGGAATTTTTAAAATCGAGAAAAGGAAAAGAAAAAGAGATTAAAATACAATTGATTTTGGAGTTTTGAATATTTTAAATTATCATTATTGATAGAGGCTGTTAATTTTTTGACGATAGATGTCGTGTTTAATAAATGGGTGTACATGTACCTGTTTAAATAATTAATAAACAATTCTTACTCTGTATAGTACAATCGTCGCATTAGAGCAATCTGTTTGATTGTGCGAGTGTGCATGATTGGTTGAATAAGTAAAATAATAAAAAAATTATGGACCGCCCAAATTTTCCAAAAACTCTCAAAAAAAGTAATAGTAAAAAGAATATGTTTAGTAATTGAAACATATGTAATTCCCAAATGCTTTTATCAATTTTTATCAAAAGGTGACCATTTGTACTGATTTTACCGGTACAGTAGTGGTTTTTTGGGTATCTGTCCTGATAAGTCGTGAGATAAAACCAGTATACTTTCTTAAGCAATAGAATCTAATAGATGCATTTAAATTAGCAAATTCTTTAGTCAAAATGATATTTTCTACAAAAATATTTGAAAATTAATCTAATGCTACATATTACCATTTAATGCACCTGCTGAAGGACTTTTTTTTCTTCGATTAACAATACATATATGGTCCAGTGATAAAGCGCAATTGAATATTGAAAGTTAAAAATATTTGTTAATTAGTAAATATAATTTTAACGAGTCCTGTTGTAGAATATGAATTCTTCATAAATATGCGTCCATGATTTTTTGTTTGTTTTTAACCTCACTGAGCAACAAAAAATCATGTTTTTCAATTACCAAAGCGGAGACTAACAAAAAGTTTATGAGATATGAGCGTTTAAAAAAGTGTGCGTTTTTTCAGTCTTTTGGATTTTTCAATGTATAACTCAAAATCTAGTATTTCTGTGCTAAAAATGAGTATTGAAATCAATAGTCAGATGTTTTTTTTATTGATTGTGATTTTTGTTTTTTTTTTCAAAAATACATATTTTTTTCCGGTGTTATAGTAGAAGTTTAATTGGCCAGTATTTTATTTCACCACGTTTATAAGGATTGGTTATCTTATCTTAATATATTTTCATCTTAACGTACTAATTCAAACGACAAATGATTTTAAATTAAGCCGAAGAATGTTGACATCGAAGTTTTGAGAAATATTTTGTTGGATAAAATGCCCTGGCTTTAAATTTGAAAATAATGGTCACCTTACTTTGACCGTATAAATTATTAGATCGGCGTTTCTCATGTTTTATTTTATTTATTTATGATATTTTGGATAAATATGCTGGTATTATATCCATCACATGAAGTTTGAAACTAAATCTAAAAAATAATATTTTTTTTGTATTTATTTTGGAGGATTAACACACGCTGTGTTGACGGCCTAAGAATGAAATTTTATTAAAAACACATCGTATGTGTTTACGGCCCATAGTGAGCTAACTAATTATCTACAAATATAAAATGATTCAAAAATTACGTCTCAACCCTAAGAAAAAATTTAAAAAAAAAAACCTATTTTATACCAAAATGAAAAAAATAAACTATGAGACTTTCACTATAAAATGATTATTTCTCAAGGAGGCTACATCCACTTGTTATGTACATATGTACAACTATGGAATTATAAATTATATTTCCTAGTGTTTCCCTATAAGTTTATATAAGACCGCCCTATAAGTTTCACATCTACAACTTTACTATTCTAACTTATTCTCTGGTGCATAAATTATTTGTGCTAATGGAATAGTTTTGGTCTCCCAAACTCGATCTGCACATTGAAGATAAATCGATTATATCAATTAAGAAGAGTATTGCAATTATTGCGTACAATTTCATAACGAAATGAAACTCAAGTATGTAGAGATTAGTTACTTCAAAATCAAATCTACATATGTATGTACAGTATGAGACATTTGAAGATGGGAATTTTTTACTTTAAAACCTGTATATACATATGTACATATGTACATACATAGGTATGCATTAAATACTATTTGTGTGAAAGTATTCAAAAATATATACACAGGTGGTCGATTTTTACACATTAGACCCCAATTGTTATTCATGGTTGGATTCAATATTTTTTGTGATAAATTTGAATAAAATCTTCATCATTTTCAACGTTCAAGTTCGCGCACACGCCCTGTAGGTACATAGTTGATACTCTCTATAAAATTTGATTTATATCCGTAATCCGATCTAATGAAATATTTAATATAATATCAATTTATAGTCAAAGTTTTTCGACGCAGGCTGTACGAGCAAATACCCAAATTTCGTACACACATATACATACGTATATGTACATATGTACATACGTTTGTATGTAGACTTTTCTTTTTTCTTTTCTTTAGAAGAATTTATTCGTATGCGAAAAACCGTTTCCGTATTACGCCAATATTTCACCATGAACTCGCTTACCTGTATTGCGCAAAGTATCTTATGTTTGTTATACGTTTATTTCAAACATCGAATATATGTACATATTGTATAAAATACGAAACAGCCGATAAATGACATCGGAAACATTTCCGAGAACGTTCCAACTCGATATTAATCTAATACGAATTTTCCTGAATTTTATTTTGTTCTACTTTTATCACATTAACACAAGATTTTGATGTTTCGCAAGACTTCATAGTCATATGTTTTGCTAATTTATTTGAGTTATTGCATTTAAAAAATATTAAACTTTTAGTACATACATATTCACCATAATATAGTTATTTGTCAATTTATCGTCATTTACAGCCATTCACCATCCACTGCTAGATGAAAGCAACTCTACCACACGTCCATTCGTCTCTGTTTTGCGCATCTCACACATTTTTCTAATTTCACCCACTCATCTTCCTTGCATCTTTCCTTTAACCTTTCACATTCTCTTGGGTACCATTCGAGCACTTCTTTTGTCTACCTTTCGTCCTTTCTTCTAGCAAGATAACATGTTCATTTCCAATTTAATCTCTTCACTCTCTCCACTATATCAAACGGACACAGCCACATGGGTGATAAGTTCTACTAGGCAATGGGTCAAGCTGGACGACCCATCTTGGCGATGCGACAATTGAGCGCCAAACTTATAGGTAAACTTTATAAGGACCAATACTTCTCACGCATGAATTCCATTTCATATATCTCCTCGTTCCACACTTCTTTAAATGCCTTGGACTTTGTATGAAAATTTGGCTTTTAATGTCCAAGTCATCATAGGCAAAACATATCGATCGAAGATCTTTTTCTTCAAGCAAAATGGCATTTTTGATTAAAAACGGCTTTCATTCACCCAAATGCACTATATATATCCCAATTTCATACGTCTCTTTATTTTCTCTTCTTTACTACCGGACATGTACATAAATAGTTTGCCCTAAATAACTGCAAACTACTACTGTTTTATCATCAAATGTAATGGTATCAGGCATGCAACAACTACTGAACATTACCTTAGTCTTATCTACGCTAATTTTTAGACCTACTTTCCTATTTTATCTGCCTAGATGTGCTAATGTGTTAAGTAAGTGAGCTGGATCAAGACTTTATCGTCTGTGAACCGTTGATGCTTAATAGTCTATTTATAACTATTTACACTTATTTGCCTTGTCTTGTAACTAGCCAGCAGTATGGCTCGGTGGTTGCGTTTATGTTCAGCACCGAGAGATTACTGGGTTCGATCCCGAGCTAATACTGCTGGTTAGACTTGAATATTTGTGACACCAAGTAGATCGTTTCTCATCCGAGTTTGCCAATTTAACTGATATTCATTGTTGAAACGGTTCCTCAAATTGACAAAAATCATCCTACCCGCTGTCATAAATATCTGAATTTGATTTATGTACAATATGTAAAAAATTATGTACATGTCTTAATCCATAGATGTCTCAATTGATTATTTAATTAATTGTTAATTTCGTGTTTTTCAACATGTCGAAATACAGTGATTTATGTAGTAAAAAAGGCTGCAATGTTTGTAATTAATTGTCTAGGAAAGCGCGTTTGGGTCTACCTATCAGGACTTCCTGAAATATATGTTAAAACGAAAAAAACTTACAATACTTCTGTACAATGTTTGACCATAGATGTCATATTTAATGTTGCTATGCGATTTTTCAAAAATATTGAATGTTTTCATTTTAAATATTAGAATAAATGAGCAAAGACAATCAAAATCAACAATAAACTAAGAATCCACTCATTACGTACTGAATTCTTCACACTTACGACACTCTAGTATACGAGTAAATAGTATAAATATCCATTTTCAAAATTTCCCCACATACATTGAAGCAATCGTATGTGAAAATAAAAAACCACAACAGCTCACATTAAAGCTCGTTTAATCGTAACCACATGCGCATAGAATAAATAACGTCCTCCGCAAATCGAACGTATAAATCGTGAAGGGTTTATTTATTTTCCACATTCACTTCGCCGAAGCGCCGAATAAATAAAAATATACGGTGAAAACTGTCAAAGCCGGAATTTCATCTGTATACATATGTGTACTTTTTTTCCCCGCCAAATTCCTATTATGTTGTATATGTATAATACATATGTACGTACGTACGTACACAGTTCGAAAGAAGTGGCAGATGACGTTCACTTCCTGAGAGGCGGAATATTAGTGCACGTGCCATAGGGAGATATCGATTTTGACGGAAACAGGACACAAATGCGCCGAATAGTTTGCAAATATTGCGTCGCACCCCCGAATCGGAAGCGTGCAAACAAGAGAAGCGGAAAATTCTCCGAGTTGGCAAACATCTCGGCTCGAATGATTTTCACACGCGGAAAAATCGCACTCGACACGTAAACACGCCCGCAGCTCGTTTCCCAACAAACAAACAGATTTCCTCGTGTTTCTTAGCGCGAGGTGGATTACCGGCGAGTCCTTATTCGGTGTTATAAAATGCACGCTCGGACAAAATCTTAAAGTGTGCACAAATCCAACGAGAGGCTTGCGAATCACGATTCTAGTTACATAGTATTCGAAAATTCGAATGTTCCTCCATTTTTACACTGAATCGAAAATGTATGATGTTGTTCGAACATTCCAACAACAAGAAACCATAAGTTTTTAAACACTAGTTGTTTTACCCGGCTTCGCTCAGTATTTGTAATATAAACAGCTTAAACATGGCGAATCTAACAGTAAATATTCATTTGTTTTTTATTAAATTTATTTGAATTGAAAAAAAAAATTCAACCAATTGAATCGTCATAGAAATTGACTTGTTTTCGATTTCCAACCAACTATAGTTACAAACTTACAAAGAGTCATTCGAAATTATATATTAGATGTATTATATATTATACCAGAATCTGGTGCCCCCCCCCCTGGCGCTCCCCGTCCCCTGACCCCCGTCCCCATGTCGTCATAGAAATTTTGAATTGTTTTCGAAGTTCCCAACCATTTACCAACCAACAATATTTACTTACATACAAAGCCTCTTTCGAAATTATATTTTAGATTGTTGATATACATACTTGAAGACGGGAATTTTCTCAATGTCAGAAAATAATTGTACATATGCGCCCTTTCATTTGTCCTTTCATTTGCGAAAAAGCTACCCGGATAAAATGATTATACCATCCGAAAATGAAAGTTCAGAAAATTCAGATTAAAAGAATTTCTTGAACCATCAGAGACAGGTTTAAATGCTTTATTATTTTTAAAATATTGCTCAAATATTCAAAAAAATATTTAAATAATACATTTATAATTTAATTTTAGTTACTCTGCAGACAAAATTGAAAAAACAAAAGAATTCATTTCATAAATTATAAAGATTTCAATTTGGGATATAGTAATTTTGTTTAGAAGTATGTACTATAAGTTACGAATAATAAAAATGGACCTATTTGTTCCTACTTCCTTAAATATTTCATCCAGAAGTATATTCAATTCTCACTAATACTTTTCATGGGTAAAATCGTCTGATGGCCGCACTTAACACTTACCACACTGTGATGGATAACGAGTGACCAGGACTTAAATTTAATTTTATTTCTCCTAATAAAAGGGAATGCAGGATCTTCATATTTTATGTATTCCTCATCAAAACCTCTATGATTCGAATTATTTCATAACGAAATAAATAAAAAAATGATCAAAATCAACAGAAATAATTATTTTCGTGCGAACCCCGTTATATACGTGCCTCACAGATGCTAGATAAAAGGAGAATTCAGTACGTGCCACGCTCAGCGGTCAGTGTGAAAATGATATCCACCTTGGAATGAGGGCTCTGCTTCAGCCGCTATTTTTTTTCATTCCTTGCACTTATTTTATATTATTCAACGTTCAATGCATGATAAAATGATTTTTATAGATAATTACAATAATTAACCTCGGAGTTTTGCATTATTTCAACTTAAAACACATATTTTCAACTGGACGCTTGGTATTCAGCACAGTGCACAGCGGATTTTTTTGAGCAAGTAAGAACCATTGATCAAGATCAAGTTCATCCTTATCCATGGACCTTTTGAGGTTCCATAGAAATATTTCAAGAGGTGTGATCAGTGAAAAAATCTAAATATTATCTGTTTTTCGACTAACACTTAATTTAAATATAACTTTTTTTCTTATGACTTCCCAACACAAACCTTTCGAAAATTAAAAATGTTCATATCGTAACAATTTATGTTACTCCACTTTTCAAAGATTCTATTCTAAACAAAGATGAATTCGTTGGATACTTTTTAAAAAATTGAAATTGGAAAATTCTAGATAGACTTTTCCATACTCTCCGAGATAAGTCTATCTTTACCTTTTCTATATAATGACAAATTTATATGAATCGGAATTTGCAACATTTGTACATATTAACAAAATCTTGTTAACAAAATGAAATAAATTGATTGTATTGATTTTATTAAAATACTTCAAATTTTGACACAAAAAGAGATTTGTTGGTTTCTGAATGAACCCGACACAATTGAAATATCGGAAAAGTTTTAATTGGAGACAAATTTACAAGCCATTGAAAATATTAATACACAAAGTCGTTAGACAAAGATTTCGATAGACTAATACAAGTGAAGAAAGAATTGTTAAATTCATTACCAATAATTACCTGACACCGATTTCTGTTTAAAACTTATTGAAGTAAATCAACCGACAGGGGCTCGTGTATTGTAAATTCGAATTGATACAAGAACATCGTCAAAGAAAAGATTCTCAAAATCCATACCAACTTTTGTGAATCATAAGTGCAAGAAGAAGAGAACCGGGAAAATATAGAATTTTCACGTCATTATTGTCGCCTTTTAAAGATGCAGTAAAGAAAAATAAAAGCCTTGTAGAGTTTAACTTAATACATATGTATATTATATAATGAAAAACAAAATTATTATATCGTAATGTATATAATATAATAAAAAAATCGTTTTTCACAAAACTTTAAATAATGTACGTATGTAGAAAATTTGATCCATTTCAAATATTGACGAAATAACAAGTCTTCGAGTCTTAAAAATCCAGAATCTAATTTAAAATATCACATATGGTAGTATAAATATGTACATACAATATAAACTTCGAATTCCGAAATATGTGTATGAAGCTTTGCATAAAATTTGTAGACATAATATTTCAATTGAAATATAAACGCTGCTGAAACGCAAATGAGCAATTACAATATTAAAAAAAAAACATACACATTAACAAAAAAATCATACACCTGATTATATAAAGAGTCGAATCTTTTGATGAAATATACATATGTATATATTTACTGAACACACTTTAGTATCGACCTCTTTTTATTCTCAGGACAAAGAGCATACAGTCAATATACATATAATGAATAATTTTCATATTTCGGGAACAATCATAGTTTAAAACCACATAAAACATTGCAGTCTGTTCAATTTCGAATTCATTGCATCACATCTTAAACGTAAAGCATTTGAGGAATTTTCGCTTTTAAATTGTGCTCCTATTAATTCGCACAAAGCTCACGTTACAATAGTACGAGAATTTAATATAACGCTGAAAATAAATTTCCACCGATTTATTCGGTATGTAAAGTTTGAAGTGTGAATTGAATTCGAAATAGAAGACGAAAAATAATTATATTAAAAATAAAATAATGTTTTTTGTACGATTTCATCACAATTTCATCGCATTTCATTTCGAAGATATATCCTGAATGTTTATTTGATCCTATTCAATGAATGGAATTTGAGCGGATGGCAGTATCGGGCTTTGTGTTGAATAAAAATATTAATACATACATACATACATATACGTATATTATATGTACATATATATAATTAAAAAAAATGTTGAAAATATTTTCTTCTTTGTATTTTAAATGACACTTACCTTATGGTGGAAAAAATATTAATAATTTTTAATAATTTTAGTAAGTAATTTTTTTCGAGAGATTTTACATAAATTAGTATAAAATGATAACTATGCATAATCTTTAATATATACGTAAATTTGCTCGTCGTAAAAAAAAATTTAATTATATTTAGTATTATTATGCAATAGTGTTTATTGAAAAAGCTAACAATATGATGATTGCAATAATTAACTGTGTAAAATAGTTTCTATTCTGTGGTATATAAAAGAAATTAAAATTACGTTTTAAATGTGGCATCATCCCCAATGCATTTTTCGTATACATAAGATTAAAAAAACGAACCTCAAACCTAATTTCAACTAATAAGGATTTCTGCCAAAGATTTAATATTATTTTAGCAAATTTGAAATTAAATTTATAATTAAAAAAATCATAATTAATTCTTCAAATGAAAATGTAATTTCCAAACGTGGTTTAAATTGTTTGTATAATATATCCCAAAATAATAGCCCCAGGTATAATTAAATTAAGATCAAATTAACATAAATATACACTTCTACATTTGCCTAATCACTAATGAAATTTCTACTATATGCATGTATATAATTTTCGCATGAAAAAATACCTTTCAGCGTTTCACAAATGTCGTTATCGTACCGATTTCATATAAATATATACACTTCTAATGTGTATTCAGCTTGAAAGTCATAAAAGTGGAGTCTGATACAATTTCTGGACGATTCAATTATGCAATTGAAAAAGTTTGTCAAATTTTCACAACTTGTGGTGAAATATTGATTTTTTTCTTTAAATAAATCTAAAAGATCTTTTTTTACCAGTGTATTGTGAAAATTATAAAAACAGAGTATAAATTATATTTTAAAATATATAAAATATTTAAAAAATCTTATGACACCATTTGGTATATTAATACAGAAAGCTTTTAATGTAATGCAAGAGCTTTTTATATGAAACGCTGTAAACAAAAATTGTGTGTAAATAATACTCCTTTGAAATATCAAACATTGCGTCAAAGTATGAAAAGAACCCAATTTACTAAAAAAATAAAATGAATGTTTACGGAAAATATATATAACTTTTCTATTGTTTTATTCTTCTTTTGAATTCTCCGAAATATTTTTTATCAACTAAAAGGATTTTATTCATTTTTGTCTGAAAAACAATTTCAAATTCACAAAATTATATAAGCTTGAGCAAAAAATACTTTCAATTAACTCGTATTTGTATGTACTTACGTAATTAAAAGATGGTTTAAATAAAAACTTGAATTTAATTGCATTAAAATGATTTATAACAAATAATATATTAAAAATGCATACGAGCTGAACTTTAAACGTGACATTATAAGGTGAAACACGTTTCAACTTAGGGCCAACTCTGAAAAACTCCGTCGTAAAGAGAACGTCTTCTTACATAAAATTTTTAATCGTAAAGAATCAGGCGAGAAAACTTTTTCAAAAGTTTTAGGTAGTCTATCGGCGCGCATTTCGACAGCGAAGGAGAGAGACTTTGGGGGAGGGGGCGGTGAGGTGGAAAGAAAGCGCGCCAAGCCGCGTCCATTCAAACTCCTCAAAGTTGGCGGGAAAAGGTAATGAAATCGTACAGTTTATACACATATATTTTTTAATTGGCATGTACCTGTTCTGCGTTCAGTTGTGTGCGTTCCGAATCGCGGAGAGGAGATGTGAAATTGTGTGGACGCGAGTGGGGATGTTATGTGTGTGTGTGTGTGTGTGTGTGTGTGTGTGAGAGAGAGTGTTTGTCTCGCGTTACGTAATAATTGAGGAGCGTGCTTTGCCACGGCACAGTGCCGTGCAGGAGCGGCGGCCGCTAGAAGCACTGCCCAAGGCGCACTGGACGAATGGAGGGTGGAAACAATCCGCGCAGGCGCACACCGTCAAAAACCACCCCTTCCAGCTTCGAGAAGGTGACGCTCAACCCCCTCTCAGCGTCCACTGTGGTGTACATCTCCCACCTCCCTCCCCCATCTCTGCATTTGGCCATCTCCACATGCTCTTGGCCGCCCCTCCACCCCCTCTACCTCCCACTGACTCTGGATCATGTTGGAGTACGCATTGAAAATGATGCACCAGTCCATGTAGGCTGTCCATCGTACATAGATATTTATCAGGAATAAACTCATGGGGAAGCAGTAAATACATTTACACGAAAAGGAGATTGTCTATCACATACACAGGGTTGATTTAAACGGGGCGTTCCTGAGTTTAGCGAACAAATCCAGAGTCACCCATGGCTTCTGAAAAACCTGGTTTAAGGGTGATGCCTTTTGTAGAAGCGCAGCTAGAACAATGTCACTGCAATGCAGTGAATATGTCACAGTTAAAGTGTACGTATCTTCCAGTTGTAATATATTTTGACTACTTGGAATATATTCCATCTAACCTGGTACCAACTACCGTTATATGTATTCGAATTGAAACTCACGTTAGTTAATTCATATTGCGAATTACATTCCAACTGGTCAAAGTATATTACAACTGAAAATACACTTCAACTATAAGTTGGTACCAGATAAGATGGAGAGGTTAAGTTTTCGTGAAAACGTCCCTCTACTAATAAATTGCCTTGGAAAGCCACATTTTCATTTTAAACATATTATTATAGTTACCGTAATACGGTACTCATTGCTTCAAAATTCAAAATTAAAAATGTCAAAATTCAACTGTTATATTACAACTGGCGCACATTTTTGAAAGTGTATTTACGCTTGTATAGATATATTTTACTATATGAATGACCCAAAACGCCAGTTGGAATATATTACAACTGAAAATACACTTTGACTGTAAAAAAGACATCAAAGGTAGCCCGTTACAAAAATGACGCTCAGATTTTTTTTTAGAAAAACCGATACGATTAACAAGATTTCAATCCATCAAAGACCCGGAACATTTCAAGGAAGGTACGAACCAAAAATCAAATTTTGGCGAGTAATAGCAAACTCTAGGGAAGTCACAGTAAGAATAAAATAATAATAATGTATTTAAACAATATCGAAAAATAAAATATTGAACGTTTTAGGTGGCTTCATAAAGATAAGCAAGTTCCATTTCATGATACTATAAATATAAATATTCCGGATTCAGTAATACTATATACATTCAGTGTGAATACAATTGATACTAATATCTAACTGTAAAAAGTCTTGTATGTAGCTCTCCAAAGTTATTTGAGGGCTTAAATTAGATTTAAACTAAATAAAGGTAATATATGCATTTATGTAAGTACATTTCTACAACTCTGGAAGAAGGCAAGTTTATATTTTATTGCATTTCCCACATCCTATCTCGTTGAATCTAGATTATTTACTCGTAAAATTCGTAACCGTCTTCATATTGAAGGGGGGAGGGGGTTGTCAATATGAGTCACCTATGTATGTATGTCTGTATGTACTTTCGACATTAAATCAGAATCTCTGGAATTGACGTGAAATCTGGCAATTTTCTTTTGTTGCTAATTGAAAGATGTGATTGTGAGTTGCGGTCGCTAGGATTCCATTAACTCAATTGATCATCTATAGTAAATAGCTATTTTTATTCAAATTAGTCAATAAAAATCAATTATATACGCGTTGAGAACATTAGATATGAACGCGCGATGCAGCTTGAAACTTTTCAATTATTAATTAAACAATTATTTCATAAATTCAAACATTACCTTCAATTGAAATTTATTTCAGTCAAAACATGTTTTTTATAATTATCATAAATATACATCAGCGCCGTCACAAAACCGCGCGAGACAAAATCTCTTGGACGAAACCATGAAGCGACAATCGCGCAACACATATACCTATGTATAAACAAGAAAATAAATATAAAAACAAGTTATATAAATATTAAAAACAGGTCTAATTTATAAGAAAAATCCGATAATACACTAATGATAAAATGAGAATCGTTTATTCATTTTAAAAGTGTACCTTTGAATTTATTTACACTTTATTAAAACTTGAATAACAAGAATAGACATATCTAATATATAATTTTTAAAGTGACTTTGTATGTATGTATCTTTGGTTGGGAACTTCGTAAACAATACAAAGATTCTATGACGACAATTCAATTGGTTGAATATTATATTTTTTTCGATTCAAATAAATTTAATAAAAAACCAAATGAATATTTAATATTAGATTCGCCGGCTTTACGCTATTTATATTACAAATACTAAGTGAAGCCGGGTAAAACAACTAGTTAAATATAATTATATGTCCTAAATTTACAATAATATCGAAGAATCGGCACAAATTCAAAAGTACACTTTCAAAATAAATAAAGGATTCTTATTTTATCATTACTGAGTTCAATCGGATTTTTCTTATACATTAGACCTGTTTTTAATATTTATATTACTTGTTTTTGTATTTATTTTGTTGCTTATATATCTAATATATAATTTTGAAAGAGACTTTATATGTATGTATGTAAGTTTTGGTTCGTAGAATCAAGAAAAAACCTGTATATATATTGTTTGCTATAAATATTTCCTCTTGGAAAATAGTACCTCGAACATTTAGCGCCATCTACTGAAAATTAATTTTTCTATTGCTGTTTTATATTATTTATGTTTTATATTATTTATAGGCAGTTTTTACGACAATACATCCGATGAAATTCTCATCGGGTTTATCACTAATTTGTTTGATAATTGGATTATTAGTCACATCGCGATGGTCACAAAGACAATGAAAACCGCGAATGCGGAATATTTGGCTCTCGAGTTTTCGTTAGTATGATACTTATCGTTAGTATGATGGACTTTTCGGCTGCCAGATGCTCCGTTATAGAGATTTTAGTAATTTTTGGGGGAGCGCTTTGTGACCAATGATCACCGAACCAATTTTTTTATATATGCGTTCAGCGATTTTGTCCCGCGCGACTTTGTAGGGACTCCGTATACATCTACTTTTATATCTAAAAAATCATTAAGACTATCTAGTGGGTACATATTAATTTGTATACATACATTTATACATTCATTCTTTACTCAGTTCCACAGCAGTGATGTCTAGAGATGTGTCACTTTGGCCGTTTTTTTTTTCATCATATACCGTGTCCCTTTGACCTTATTGTTTTAATTCAATGCTTTATGGTGTTGTTTGAAACTTATCGAAATTTAATTCCGTCGTTCGTATTCCCAAGCGAAATTATAGATAGAACAACTTAAGAAAGAGAGGGCCCGTTTTCAATTTTTCCGTCGCGACTTTTCTTTTTTCTCAATTTCATTCCTTAAGTGCTCCACTGGCTTCACGTTTGCGATTAAAATTTAAAAAAAATCTTCAGCGTTCCACTTCTTATACACGTTTTAAATTATTTTCGTAAATTAAATATATACTACCTATCTTGAGGACTATTTTTTTATTATTGTACTGTTATATATATATATCATCATCATCATCATTTACAGCCATTCGCCATCCACTGCTGGATGAAGGCCTCTCCAACACGCTTCCACTCGTCTCTGTTTTGCGCAACACTCATCCATCTCATTCCGCACATTTTCCTAATTTCGTTCACCCATCTTCCTTGCGGTCTTCCTTTTACTCTTTTGCCTTCTCTCGGGTACCATTCAAGCACTTCTTTTGTCCACCTTTCGTCCATCCTCCTAGCTACGTGACCCGCCCATTGCCATTTCAATCTCTTCACTCTATCCACTATGTCCACTACCCTTGTCATATTTCTCACCCACGTGTTCCGCTTCCTGTCTTTCCTCGTTATGCCAAGCATACAGCGTTCCATACTTCTTTGAGTGCATTGGATTTTATTTTGCATCTTGGCGTTCAGTGTCCAAGTTTCACATCCATACGTCATCACTGGCAAAACGCATTGATCAAAGATCCTTTTCTTCAGGCAGAGTGGCATTTTTGATTTAAAAACAGCATTCATCCGTCCAAATGCACTCCACCCCAATTTCATACGTCTCTTTATCTCTTCATTTTTACTACCAGACATGTCAATTATTTGACCTAAATATAAATAATTATTTACTACTTCTACTGGTTTATCATCTAAGGGGATGCTATCAGGCATGCAATAACTATTGAACATTAGTTTAGTCTTATCTACGTTAATTTTTAATCCTACTTTTCTACTTTCCCTGTCCAGCTGTGTTAGTCTGATAAGTAGGTCAGCTGAATCACGAGCTACTAAAACTATATCGTCTGCGAACCGAAGGTGACTCAAAAAGCGACCATTGATGCTTACTCCGGCTGTATCCCAATCCAATTTCCTGAAAACTCCCTCAAGCACCGCATTGAATAACTTGGGCGAGATTGTATCTCCTTGTCTTACTCCTTTTCCTATGCTAAATCTATCTGTACCTGAAAAAATTTTAACTGAAGCTGTGGCATTCTTATATATTGTAGCTAACAGTCCCACATAGGGTTCCGGCACTCCCTGTGTTTTTAGAGCGTTAAGTACTGCATTATGACTAACTGTATCGAAGGCTTTCTCATAATCGACGAAACCTAGGCACAGTGGCCGTTGATATTCGTTGGCGCGCTCGATTAGTTCGCCAACTACTTGGAGGTGGTCCATTGTGCTGAAATTTGCCCTAAACCCTGCCTGCTCTATAGGTTGGTTCTCGTCGAGGATATTCTTCAGCCTTTCTGTAATAACCTTCGTGAAGAGCTTGTAGACCGCTGAAAGTAGACTAATGGGTCGGTAGTTCTTGATATCGCTTTTGCCGCCTTTTTTGTGTATTAAAATGATAGTTGCGTTATTCCATCCTTCTGGTATAGCTTGGTTCTGGATGCATTTGCTGAAAAGCCTAGCTAAGATATTAATTAGGGGGGGGCCGCCACATTTTAGTAAGTCGATGGGAATATTATCTTCCCCTGGGGTTTTACCATTCTTTGCAGTTTTTAGCGCGGCCTCTACTTCGCTAGGCAATACTGCAGGAACCCTTTGGCCGTGTGTCGATTCCAGAGTGGGGAATTGGCCGTTGTCGTTCTCGTATAGTTTTGCATAGAACGTGTAAACTCTGTCTATGATTTCTTCTCTATTCCTAATTATTACTCCGCTCTCTGATCTGATTGCGATCATTTGGTTTTTGCCTAAGAAAAGATCCTGTTTGCACTTTTTCAGGCTACGGTTATTCTTAATGGTATTTTCTATTAGCTTGCTGTTAAAATCCCTGACATCCCTGACTATTCTCTTCTTAATTTCCTTATTTACTAGATTGTATTCTTGCTTGTTATTATCCCTATCTAAATTCCTTTTATGCTTAATTAGGTTTTTTGTTTCCGCTGAAATTTTGCTTAATTTAATCTGTTTCCTGAAACCACCTAATTTCTTACCTGTTGAGGTTAGAACCGAACTAATTACAGTGTTCAATTCCTCGATGTCTGCTTCTGGGTTTAATTTCCCGTATCGATTTCCAAGTTCGAGTTCGAATTCCTTTTTCCTAGACCTTAGTTGAGCGAAATCTGGAGAGTTACTGCATCCTTTTATTAATTTCCTACGTTCGCAATTTATATTAATGGCCATCTTGGCACGGACTAATCTGTGATCGCTGCCTATATCTACTTTACTTAAAACACTAACGTCTTTAACGGAGTGCAGGGCATTTGTTAGGATGAAATCGATCTCGTTTCTGTCTCCTTTAGGACTCTCCCAAGTCCACTTATTGTTGGTGTTTTTCCTGAAAAATGAATTAGTGATGAAGAGCCTGTTGTGTTCTGCGAATTCTATGAGGCGATCGCCTCTGTCGTTTCTTTGGCCGGTACCAAAATTGCCTACTGCTCTTTCTGTGTTTGCCTTTTGTCCTATTTTTGCGTTAAAGTCGCCCATGATTATTTTAAAGTGGTGGCGGCTATTATCGTATGCGCCCTGTAGTTTTTCGTAGAAGTCTTCTATTTCCTCGTCTGGGTGGCTAGATGTGGGGGCGTACACTTGGAAGATTTGACAAGTGTACCTGCTCGAGATTCTTAATACTACATAGCATATACGTTCCGATATGTCGTTTATTTCTATAATATTTCTTTCTATTCTCTTATTGATAAGAAACCCTACTCCTCCTATTCTACCATTTGGTAGCCCTCTCCAGTAGAGACAGTTACCACTTTTTAGGATTATTTGGTTTTCCTGTTTTCGTCTTACTTCGCTAAGTCCTACTAAATCCCATTTGATACTTTCTAGTTCATTCTCTAATGCAAGCACACTTCCTTCACTCGATAACGTTCTTACATTGTACGTGGCTAAATACAGGTTTCTATTAGCTAAGCTATCATCCATCGTCACTCTTACCTTGTTGGAGGTTTGGATATT
The DNA here is from genome assembly GCF_051622035.1 of Arctopsyche grandis. Lineage (NCBI taxonomy): Eukaryota > Metazoa > Arthropoda > Insecta > Trichoptera > Hydropsychidae > Arctopsyche > Arctopsyche grandis. The sequence goes on from NC_135356.1 coordinate 14,033,341, forward strand.
ATTTTTCTCGCATTTATCCAAGATGTGTTGAGAAAAAGGCGGTACTTGAGAGAGATTTCCATTCAAGGAGTGAGTTCTTACCGCCATAAACTCTTCTCTGTGGTCAGCTTTGACATATAGTCATCCTAGGTATCACTTGGATCACTTATGAGTTATTACATGCCATTTAACAGGGTTACTTTGTAAGTGAAAGTAGTTAGTTATGATAATAATAGATTAGCAATTGTTATACTACTTTTTTACAGATCTTTATCGTGAGACGCCTCTTTGGAGACAACGGATTTATATATGTGAGTGCGGTTTGCAATTTAATATTTTAATAATAACTTTAGTAAAGTATATAAAATTACACGAATTACTTTAATATAATTTAAATATGAAAAAGAACTGATAGACAGTTGGGAAACACCGTTTCTGTTTGCTATTATTCTATTAAGTAAAGTTCGTTAAAGATTTTTGGCTGGAAGCAATTATGTGGAAGATTTATTGCTTCTGTGGGACCGACTTGGCTGGCGAAGGACCCTTTTTTTGTATTCAGGTAGGGAGATGTATCTCGTTTGACACCGATTTGACACAAAAATTAGCACAAAATTTTTCGAAATAACTGATATAAAACCGCTTTTTACGACCGATTTGCTGTTTATTTTTACACTTAAATTATACTAGGATGCAATTAGTAAAATAAGTGATTAGATGGTTAAGTTAAATTTCGTGCAATAGCCGGGTTTAAGCGAGTAATAGCGGGAGGAACGCAGAAGCACGTCCTCCTCACATGACACGAAAGACCGAACTCGATATATATATATATATATATATATATATATATATATATATATATATATATATATATATATATATATATATATATATATATATATATATATATATATATATATATATATATATATATATATATATATATATATATATATATATATATATATATATGTATAATAATATGAAAAAGCGAGATTACTTTTTTATAAGAATCACTCATAATAATTATGTACATCCAGTGTTTTTATTTATGTACAACGATGTATTTTATTTCAAAATTTGCACCAATAAAAGGAGCAAATGTATATCATATAATCTTTACCATTTTACAATACATATGAACATATGTATGTCAATATTAAAGAGTCAAATTTACCGTAATTTCCATATTTCGGTAATCCGATCATTTTTTTGTCAATTACTGGTTTTACCGGTAAAACTACTTTTGAAAATAAACACCTTTTTTGTGGTAAATATTTAAATTTAACCAAACGTTAATAAACATTATTTTTTATGTATACTAAGACATTATCTCAAAAAAAGTATGAGTGGTAAATTCGTTCTATAATATCCACATAGAATCATTTTAATTATTGTAAAGTTTCCATAATGGATGAAGCACTGGGTCGGATCAATGTTGCCAGAAGATAAAATAAATTAGAAAATGTGATAAAATGTAGTGAACATGTTTTTTTTTTATTTGCCGGTAAAAGTACCGATACATTACCGAGCTATTTTTCAGACCATTTACCGTTAAATCGGTATACCGGTAATGAGTTACACATATGTATACTTACTAAATGCATATGTTACACCGAATTCGTGAAATTGTCAAAAAATATTAATTCATGGACGGTGAAAAATCTATTTCTTTTTTCACGAAATTATCATCCGAGTATATTTTATGCACTCGATGCTGCTCCTGTTCACAATTGCCCGATATTATTGTAAAATGGGAACATGAGAGAGAGAGTATCCACTATCTAAGTGCATTCGTGGGTGAACAATAGAAACCCCAGATTAGTATAACGGGACTCAGTAAGTGCCCGAACAAAGGATACTCTGGAGTTCTCATATACCCGAGCGAGTGCGTACGACTCGCCAGGGTAGACTACGTGCCTAAACCATATATACATAAATGGATCGGGGAAGCTGTCGAGGGCAACTTGTCCTTTATAAGGAGGTACACACGATAGATCAAGTATTCTGGAGCGAGTGGTGATCTCGTGTGGACCTTCGGAATCGTTGAATAGATGCTGTGAACCGACTTTGGCCTTTCATTTGGATCCTGAACCCACCCCTACGCAACAGTATTATTTTAAGCGATCATGGGCATGGACAACAACTGCAGTGTTTCCCCTAATAATGAATAAAATAATATAAAAAAATTATACCCTTTTTCCTGGTCAAAATCCATAAATATTTTCATATCTGATCTAATCTAATAAATAATAATATCGCTATTCTGTGTGTCTGTCTGTCTATGTATCAGAGATGACGCTCACCGTAATATGATAGTCATTTAGCCAGCAGTGTGGCGTGTATGTTTAGCACCAAGTGATCAGTGGGTCCGATCCGCCATACTGCTGGTTAGATTTGGGGGTATTTTTGACTCCAAATCGATCATTTCTTATCAGAGTTTGCCAATTTTATCTGATCATTGTTGAAACGGTTCCTCAAAAGGGGAAAAAATCTTATTTCCTGTTGTCACAAAGATTCTGTATTTATTGTGTGTATAATTTGTAAAAATTATGTACAAAATCTAAGTCCATAGATGTCTCAATGGATTAATTAATAAATTAATTGTTATTTTTTCTTTCAACAAAACGTATACGAATATAATAACAAAAGAAAAAAACTTCTATATACATTGTTTGCTATCAATGTTTTCTGAGCATTTACCGCTATCTATTGAAAATTTATTTTATTTATTTATTTAATTTTTCTATTGGCGTTTTATACATATGTATTGTTTACATACATATACATAGGTAGGTTGGTAGGTAGTTTTTACCATTTTTTTTCATATTAAACAATTAAATATAAATATTAAAATATTAAATAAAAATTAAATATATTTAAAAGCCGCATGTGGATCGAACACAGAACTGACACGTTTATTTTATTTCAATAACTTAATATGCCAATACCCATGCTTTTTTGATTTTTGAATGCTTGTTATTATGTTCACAATACATCTTTTATCTATTTTAATAGCTACTGATCTATTGATCATTTTCTATTTTACAATTTTAATTTAATTTTGTTAGTAATATTATACATATTATACATAGTACATATTATATTATTATAATGTTAATGTACAGCATAATAGGAAAAAGAGCTCAAAAATATATTTACAATTCTTATAAATGCTTATAATACATCTAATACATAATATTAATTAAAGACTCTCTAAAGCCGGTGACCTAAAGCAGATTGTGTTTAGGTAATCTGTGTTTATACCTGAAGGGTATAGACATTTTGTTGTAATCACCGAGACTCTTCGCAAGTGTGTTAGTATGGTTATTAGTGATTCTGTCATAGAATCTACTGGTTAGTTTGTTAGTAATGTCTGTAAGAAACGGAATATTATTTAAGGCATGCAGTTTTTTCCAGTTAGTATATATGGGTGTATTATAAATTATTTTTAGGGATTTATTTTGTATTATTGGGAGTTTGGAAAGGTTAGTATTCGAGGTGTTATTCCATACAGGTGAAGCATAGGTTAAACACCCATGCGATGATATTTCATCGGGTGCAACACTAGTATCTAATAAATACAATTTGCAATTTAATTTCAATAAAATCTAATGAGCTACATAGGTCGCGTCGTGTCACGTCGATGATGCGTAACCTCTTTATCCCGTTTATTGTAATTGTTGTCGCGACTCGGTCCAATTTGAACTTTGTTCTGTCGCTGGCACCGCTAAGTCCCTTTGTAGTTTTATTCCCGAGTCAATTTGTCCGGACACGCGAAGTCTCCGTCACTAATTCAAAAAGTTGTAAGTGCAAAGTCTTTCATTAAGTATTCAGGACGTTTCAGAAGCCACGCCACCACTTTAGAAAACCCACATTTCGCATGAGTGCCCACTAACGTGAACATATTATACATACATACATACGTATACTATACAATTAATTATTAATAAAATAATATACATTTGTATCCCGATTTATAAATATTTGTGTACACTAGCGGTCATAACCATCTGCTCGGGTTGAGTTCCATTAAAGCTTTAATAACTTCGGGCAATTGAAAGCGCATATCTTTCACACATTAACCCTTTGAGTGCTGAACATATTTTTTGTTGCAAGCCCGCTACGCTGAAAATTTCTAAGTCCATTTAGAAATCCAATAGAAAGCAAGTAAAAAAATTTGGAGCTAGGAGCCGCCAAACATCTATAAAATCGCCTCTTTTTTACACCCACGAAACGAGTCCAGCGTGCTTATTTTACGGTCGATTTTAAAAAAATATGCCGATAGATGCACAAAAAGTATCTTTCTCATACCGATGATGAATTTTTTTTAAAATTGGTCCAGTTTTGGAGAAGAAAATAGGAGAATACGAAACCTCGATTTTGTCAATTTAAAATACGTTTTATCTGGTCGAAGCGCAACTGTCGCATTCACTCAATATATATATATATATATATATATATATATATATATATATATATATATATATATATATATATATATATATATATATATATATATATATATATATATATATATATATATATATATATATATATATATATATAAATATATATATATATATATATATATATATATATATATATATATATATATATATATATATATATAAATATATATATATATATATATATATATATATATATATATATATATATATATATATATATATATATATTGATATATATTGTCACATTCACTCAATATATATATCGAAGAAAGGAACGGTAACAAAATTAAGGTTTCGGGTGTACAGCCCTCTTAAGGAGATGCACGCACGGTCAGTGCTCCGTCCAGAATGCCTTCGTATGGCCTAAGTACCTGCTTATAAAGGACAGGTCACTCAGTGCATCTTCCTCGACACGTTTGTCTACCTATTGTTATAGTCACGTACCATATATGCAGTCCCGCGGTCTCGGCATGCAGTCCCACGCTCAGTTCTGAGAACTCTAGTGGGAAGTGACCGAATGCCGTTACCGGCCACTAAGTCCATTCGGGGGTCTCCATTGTTAGACGACAGCACTTAAGCCTGGAGATAATCCTCGAAAACCAATTATAACGGCGGCTCCTTTTAGCATATGCTACAATATCTTGCCATAGTGTAATATAAACAAAATAAGTCTATTAATGAATGTATTTTGCCAAAACTAGTTCCATCTTCTTCATTGTTGTTAAAATGCAATGCTCACAATCTAAATTAAAAGACACAATCTAAAATACTCAGCAATTAGGGATTTCCATCGAAAAATTCTGCTATGGTTAAACATTGACACGAACCATGTTCAATGCATTTTTTTTTCAATGCTACCTGTACAGGGTTAGCGGGTAGTATTTATGTTTATTTTTTACATACTCAAAATACAACGCCTATCGGCGTATTTCAAGCTCATGGACTTGTTGGCAAAACGCCGATCGGCGTTGGTCAGAATTAAAAGGGTTAAGCTAAAAACTTCGAATTCGTACAGAAATCGAAGTGTACATATGTCCAATCGACTACGCTATTTTATTTAGTATTTTTATTTGAATAGTTGAAAATTGTGGTCGACTTATTTTTATACTTCCATTAAACATGTATGATATTTATTTATTTATTTTATTCTAAACAGACCATTGTGGCATAACAGGAATTCCTAAAGCGCCACAATGGTCAAAAACATAACACAAAAAAAACAAAATCACAATTAAACACAAATCAATACACAACAAAAATAATACACCCATCAAAAATACATAAAAAAATTACATTTGAACATAAACATCAAATACATCCATACATAAACAAAAAAAACAGCATTTAATAATAACAGATAAAGTAAAAATATCAAATAAAAAAATATATAGCATAAGGAATGCCTTGCACCTACAGGCAGTTTCAATAAATATGTAAGAAACAACTACAAATACAAAACATCCCTGTAAGGCCCAAATGGGAGAGAGTTAATCAAAATTTCACAAGAGAGTTAATCAAAAACAATGATGAGCGCAGACTACCAGATAAATGGGTTAGAGTAATTTCCGACAATTTACGCTCACTAAGGTGGAAAATATCACATTCAGTCTCAGCAGCAACGATTTCATTAAGAAGTCGAATAGCTCTTGGAATAGGAGCCATTCGAAAAAGGACTGTGCGGGCAGAAGGTACAGCCAGCAAATGATGATGTCTACCACGCACATAGTGATTAGGGACATAAAGTCCCAACTGCTCCAGCAACAACGGGCATGACGTATTACCACGTAAGAGCAGGAGAACGAAACGAATTAATGAGAAGTTTCTCCGAAGTTCAAGGGAATTATACCCAAGCATGCCCAAAAGGAAAGGAGTGGGGTAGAGATATGGGTAATACCCATATTCTTTCCTATATAGGAAACGAAGAAATGCTTTTTGCACTTTCTCAATCATCAGAGAGTAATTTGCTTCATGCGGATTCCACACAATCGCATTGTACTCTAGCTTACTTCTCACAAGCGAATTGAAAAGCAAGCGAGAAGACAAAGGATTGGAGAATAATCTTGCATATCTCAAAACAAATCCAAGTCGATGAAATGAATCGTCAGCGACTTTCTTGATATGGTTGTGAAAGGTGAGTTGAGGATCAAAAGTGATACCCAAATCGACCATAGATTCAACACGCTTCAACAAGACGGATCTAATGGAATATCCGTGACAATAGAGAGAATGTGCACGTCCATAGCTCATAATTGCACATTTATTTAAATTAAGTTCAAGGCCTAAACTAGAACTGAACTCCAAGACAGCGTTAATATGAGCTTGAAGGAGAGAGGCTTGCCTCTCATCCTTGACAGCAAAAAATAATTTAACGTCGTCAGCAAATAAGAGACATGATGCATTACATAAAACTCTAGGGAGGTTATTAATAAGAATTGTAAATAGTAATGGGCCTAAAGTGGACCCCTGAGTAACACCAGATCGAGTAAAAAATGAAGGAGATTCATAAAGACCATATCTAACAAATTGCTTCCTATCACTAAGATAAGAAGCAAAGAGTTTAAGAAGACGCGTTGAAAAACCCACTTCAGCTAACCTGATCAAAAGAGCGTCATTATTGACTTGATCAAAGGCTTACGAAAGTCAAAGTAGGCTACATCAACTTGCTGACCAACGTCAACTTTAGACATGATCAAATGTGTGAAGCAGGCGAGATTAGTGGTAGTGGAACGACATGGTGTAAAATCATGTTGCTCATCACACAATAATCTTTTAAACTGCGTAAGAATCAAACGGTGAAGGATGATGTCAAAAATTTTGGGAATAGCCGAGATAATAGCAATTGGTCTTTAATTTTTAACCACATTTTTAGAGCAAATCTTATGAATAGGAATGACTCTAGATAATTTCCATTTTTCAGGATAATTACCAGAAGCAAGAATAAGGTTAAAAATAAACTGAAGAGGCTCTAAAAGTGAATTACAGCATGCCTTTAATACGTCAGGGGGCACACCGTCAGGCCCAACGGACCCCTTCAGCTTCATAATAGCCATCCTAACATCTCCAAGCGAGACCCGCGGAATGTCTATACCGACACCCTCAGTACCAATTTGGGAAGCCAAACTGGCATTAAGGGATGGTTTTCTCTGGTCAAAGACAGAGCTAAAAAATGAAGCAAAAGCATTAGCGATCTCAGGACCGTCAAAACTTTTATTACCAAATGAGAATGAATGCTCGACCATGTGAAATATGCTTACTCTTAATAAATCTGAAAAAGTGGCTATTATAATTCTATGTACATATATGTAATTACACAGACGTATTCATTGGGTAAAAAGCCCACACACCACTAGGTATATAATCATAACCCAATTTCATAAAAAAGAACATGATTATTTGAAAAAAAATACTATAAAATGAAAATAATAAGATTACAAAAGCGGTACTTAATATTTCGTACTTACGAGAAAAGTATGAAGAGTGGTATCGACTTAAATAAAGATTTCTGTTAAAATGCATAATGCACAGATTACTATTCATTGAAACTCCAAGTATACAACAGATGTGCACACAGCTGATGCGGTTCGAACAATTACTACGAAAGACTTAAGGAGCAGAGATACAGAATCGTACGGCACGGCATGCCTAGAAAGACTCCGGCTATGAATGGTCGTGTCTTATGGAATTTAATTCGTACGATATTATTATTTGAACATTTCTTCAAATATGGGAATCATCGATAACGATAATACAAGAAAAACATATCGCCGAAGAGCTATGTCTGGTCAGAGTTGCTATATGGATGTGAAACGTGGACTCTGAAGACCAGGATGATCAGCGGCATCGAAGCGTTTGAGATGTGGGTCTACATGCGTATGCTGAAGATCCCATGGATCAAAAAAGTCTGAAATTAAACTGTCCTCAGCATGATAGGGAGAGGCAAGGAACTTATATATGTCATCAAGTGGAGAAATATGGAGTACCGACACATGATACGGGATCCAAAATACGAATTTCTCCGTTTGATAACCATGGGAAAAATAGAATATAGGAAATGGATTGGCAGGAAGAAGTTGTCTTGGCTTCGAAACATGCGCATGAGGACCGATATGAGTGCCGAAGAGCTATTTCGGATGCGGAATTAATCTTAGAAGGCAGAATGCATTTTTAGTGTAATTGAAGTCATCATCATTCGCAGTCATTCACCATCAACTGTTTGATGAAGACCTCTCTAACACGCTTCCATTCTTATTCACACAGAATTGCATTCATCCACTGAAACTGCATTTTCCTTATTTCATCCGTCGACTCATTTGTGGCCCGGCCCTCTCTTACATCCTTTTTCACTCTCTTGGGTACCGTTTGAGCACTTCTTTTGTCCATCCTTCAAAATCCTTTGCAATTCACTCGCTCCATTATGATAGCTATTCTAGCCACGTATCTCAGTGAGGGACTCTCATCTCTGTATTCCTCTCATGCTATGTACATATATCCTAGTTATACCGACAACACTTCCATACCAAGCTTTACACTTTCGGACATTGAACATTTGATATTAAACGTGTAACTTTCTCATTACTACATACATCATTACCGACAAAGTTCACTAATGGAAAGGCAATTTAAAAAAAAAATTATCGAATGTGTGACATCTATGAAAAAATATTATCATAAATAACATATGTAGCTAGCTTATGTATTATAAACTTTTTCTAAATATCTATGACATTTTATAGAGACATCTATATAAAATATTATAAATATTTGTGCTTATGTGAACATTTATAAAAAATGACCCCTTACACGAAATCCATGTGAACTGTATAAGAGGTAAGTAAAAAATGTTTTTGATTTGAAACATAGATGTCACAATAAATCTTAAACATAAAGAAAATATCTGTAATTGTTTAAAAAATTACAAATTGTTTAAATTTAAGGGGTTATTCTAGTCTAGAAATTTGAAGAACTCGTTATTTTTTTTCATATGTTTAAAGCTTAAGCCTCTAAGAATATGTCCTTAAGAGGATTTTTCAAAATTTAAATTATTTTTGGATATAACTTTAAAGCCAATATATACAAGGGATGTGCTGCTAAACTATTAACCGGCCTCCCCCTTCCCTGTAAAAATTTAAAAAATTATATACATATGTATAAAAAAATTGAAGTATTATATGTACTGACATATAGACCAGCGGTTTCCAAACTTTATGCTACTACGCCTCCCTAAAAAAAAATTTTTTTTCCACGCCTCCCTACCTTTTATTTTTTAATATATATATATATATATATATATATATATATATATATATATATATATATATATATATATATATATATATATATATATATATATATATATATATATATATATATATATATATATATATATATATATATATATATGTATATATGTATATATATATATATATATATATATATATATATATATATATATATATATATATTTGTATATATATATATATATATATATATATATATATATATATATATATATATATATATATATATATATATATAATATAGACGCGTTTTAAATAATAAACCTTTATTTAAAAAGAAATACTGAACACTACAATAGACAGAATAATAAAAAGGTTTTGCTTTAACATAAATTTATACGAACACGTATATTTATTATTATTTTTATTTATTTTATTTTATTTTATTTTATTAATTGAAAAATCAACAGACAGGATGTACAGAGATAGGTATAAAAAAAACAAAAAGTAAATAAATAATATATGTAACATCCGAGTCCAATAATAGATTTTTACAAAAATGAAAAAGATAAATATAAGGAAAACAAATTAAAAAGTAAAGAATAAAGGCATGACAAAATATGTAGTACATTGCATAATTAAACTATAGTATTAAATATTTGGAAAAGGTTATAAGATAGAATATAAGAAGAAATTGAAATTTACAAATATAAAAAACAAATGAAAAAGGTAAATACAAAATAAACAAATGAAAAGGAAAAGAATGAAAGCTATAATATGATTAAATAGCACATTACATAACTAAACTAAAGTATAAAAATAATGGAAATATTGAAAAAATAGAATAGGAGAAAAAATGAATCAATCGGTCAAGATTCTCTTGATGTTAGACCTGAATTGATGTAGGGAAATACCAAACAGATCAACCTCATTCAGCTCTCCGTTAAACATACGATAAACGCGCTGCAGATAAAAATATTTTTGGGAATTAGTATTGAAAGGATCGAGTGAAAAGAGTGCAACGCGTCTAGAGTATCGAACTGGGATTCTGAAATTAACCTTATTCAGTAAATCAGAACAATCAAGAAAACCATTTATGAGCTTAAAGAAGAATATAGCATCAGAATGTCGTCGCCTGACAGAAAGATTGTTAAAAGAAAGGATTTTTAAAATGTCGGAAACAGTAGAATGGGTATAGGTAGGAAAAAGGTAGCGTAAGGATTTAATAAATTTAAGTTGAACTTTCTCAATACAATTAATATGGGATAAATAAAAAGGTGACCAGATAATTGAGGCAAATTCAAGGTGAGACCTTACAAAGGAAAAATAAAGTAATTTTAGTACATAAGGATCATTAAAGGGTTTTGTTGAGCGGAGTAGGAATCCAAGAGATTTAAATGCTTTGTTGGTAATAAAAGAAATATGTTCAGAGAAATCTAGTTTATTATTGAGTATTACACCAAGATCCTTAATAGAAGATGACGTGTTAAGGATTGAATGATTTAATTGATATTGATTAGTAATAATTGACTTATTTCTAGTGAAATTTAAAATAGAGCATTTTTCTAGATTAATAAAAAGATCATTATTTAAACAATATATAGAGAATCTATCTAGATCTTCTTGTATCTTATGACAATCGTCTATGGTGTATATAGGTTTGTAAATTTTTAAATCATCAGCGTAAAGAAGTATAAAGGAATGTTTGAAGATGTATGAGATATCATTAATATAGAGTAAAAATAATAAGGGACCTAAATGCGACCCTTGTGGGACACCGGAAGGAATATGTCTAAGTGATGATCTAAAACCATTGAGAATTATGATTTGGTGACGATTTAGTATATACGAAGAGATCCAACGAAATAAATTTCCTCGGATTCCGAGGGACCAAAGTTTATTGAGTAAAAGGTTGTGATTGATTTTATCAAAAGCTTTAGAGAAATCCGTATAAACGACGTCTATTTGGATTCGTTTGTCCATATAAGATGTGAGAGTACTAGTGAAATTAAGCAGGTTAGTCTCTACCGATCTCCCCTTAAAAAAACCATGTTGTTCAGGTATAATGTAGTTTTTGAAATTGGAGAAAAGGAAATTATAGATAATTTTTTCGAAGATTTTACTAATGACAGATAGTTTAGATATAGGACGGTAATTCTCAATAAGATTCTTATCACCTTTTTTAAAAATAGGGGTGATGTAAGATAATTTCCAATAGTCAGGAAATATACCGTTAGACATAGAAAGATTGAAAAGGATTGTTATGGGAAGAGATAATGGGACAGCACATTTAACAAGGAAAAAAGAAGGCAAACCATCACAACCCGCACCAAGATTAACATTGAGAGAGTTGATGTGACTGAGTACAGTAGATAAGTCAAAATGAAAAGTAGATAAGTTACAAGAAGAAGTATCTGTATTAGAGATAGAAAGGTTAATGGTAGAATCACTATTGAAAGTGGAATCAAAATAGTCAGCAAAAATGGTACAGATTTCAGAACCATGTGAAGCCGACTTATTTCCATAATACATTACGGAAGGATATGAAGAGGAGGTATTTTTTTTTGAATTTATATATGACCAAAATGATTTGGGATTAGTTTTAATATTATTTTGAATAAGAGAAATATAATTTCTAAAGCAGATTATAGAATATTTTTTAATTCGAGCTCTTAATAGTGAAAAACTTTGATAATCTAAGGGATTTGAAAAAATTTTAAATTTTTTATGGAATTTGTTTTTTTCTTTTATTATTTTAATAAGAGACGATGTAAACCAGGGGGGATATTTGGTACGTTTAGATTTAAGAGTAAAAGGGACGTGGCATTCAATAATATTTTGTAAGGTATCGTAAAATTTTTTACAAGCTAAATCAATATTTAAATTGGACAAAAGTGAATTCCAATTGATATCGCTTAAAATTGGAATAATTGTAGCATAGTCAGCTTTTCTAAAGAGGAAAGTTTTATTATAATTATAATTCAAGGGTGAAGATTTGTTGTAAATTATTGAGATGCAAAAGGATAAATGATGAGAATCTTCATGGATTAGCGTAGAGTCAGCACGAGAAATATATAAGGGGAAACTACTAATAGCTAGGTCAAGAATACGATTATTAGTATTTGATAAATAATTGTATTGATATAGTTTATTATAAGATAAGAATTGAGTAAAGGAAAGGGAAGAAAAATTAATACAATTGGAAGGAAATAGATGCAGATTTGAGTCGTATTTTGTCCAATCAATAGTGGGAAGATTGTAATCACCGAGTAAAATGAATCGATCCTCTGGATAATTGGTTATTAGATCAGATACTTTATTTAAATGGGTAACTAATAGAGTTTGGTGAGAATTACCAGGAGGAATATAGACAGTACAGATATTTAGTTTAAAAAATTTAGTGGTAATAGTAATCCAAAGGTCTTCTGTGGAAGTTAACCAATTATTTTGAATGACAGAGGGTAGATTATTTTTCACAGCTATGATTACACCACCACCAAATATTTGGTTATGAAGAGAATAATCTCTGTCACGTCGAAACACCTGATATCTGGCATCAAAAAACTCACTATTATTGAATGAGTCATTTAGCCAAGTTTCTGATAGACAGATAATATCATAATTATTAACTAATACATTTTGAAGAAAAGAGTCAGATTTAGTTCGGAGACCTCTGACGTTTTGATAATAAATGACAAGACGATTAGAAGACATTGTAAAAAAGGAAGTAGATAGAGCACGTAGTGATATAAATATAAATATCCATATGCATAAATGAAAATAGCATATAAATGCATATAAACATACACATAACTGCATACACAGATAAAGATATGGAATTATTAAGCAAACCATCCTTGGTGATACCAGTTGAAATGCAAAGGTATACATAGACACAAATATAAAAATGAACTCGTACCTTTTTTAGTTTATGAGTAAAATATATGTAAATAGCATAGTTATATAGTAATAATAAAAATAATAAATTATATAGCCATACGTACATAATTGTTTGCACATACATTATAATATGTGATGCAGACCAGTAGACAATAAATGCATAGATAATTATTTGGTTATAAAAATTTAATATTGCACTTAGTCATTTGATTTTGCAAAGATCTGATTCTTTTGAGATTTGTATGATATTGGAGCTTGCACTTTTTCTAATCATGATCTTGCAATCTTTAACCCACAAGTAGGCGTAGTTATATTCAGTTTTCAATTGGCGTGCTCGCTTCAATAATAATTTATTCGTTGGTGTAAGGTGATCCGTGACGTATAGGGTGGTGGGCGGGCCTGGAATATTGATGTCGTTGGTGGTGATGCCGCGGCGGGCGCGCACGGCCGCCATCATATTTACCATTATATTAAACTACATCTAACACATCAAAATTTAATGCGAATGATGTTGTTGTTTATTGGCACAAAGTTTATCAAATCTTGGGGGCTATATGGAGAGTGCCACTCGTAACTCCTTGTCCACTATTGACCTGGATCGATATTTGGTTTTCATTGCAGCTAGTGCCAAAAAGCCCGTTTCGCATAAATAAGACGTTACAAACGGTAGAAACACTTGCATTGCTTTGCAATACAAAGATTCATACTCTCCACTAAGATTCATTCAAAATTTAATTATGGTTTCATTTTGAAACTTTTGTTTTAGTGAGCTATCGCATGATAATTCTATCAATTTTTCTTTTTCGATGGTTTTCAGTTCGAATTCGTCTTCTTCATTGTAGTTAAATGGATTCTGTACACACAAAAACTTTGAGAAATCAAGGTCTTTGAAATAATTGGAAAAATGCAGCACTAAACCATCCAAGTGCTCAGTAAAAAGATTTTTACTTGCTTCAATATTGGCTGTGGCCCAGAAATCTTTGGAAAGTGAAAACATATCCAACTGATTCTTTTATAAATTTGATTTCCATAACTTCAACTTTTTAATGAAAGCTTTTACTTTGTCTTTTTGAACAAGTGGATGGATTTTTGATCCCTGCATTGATTTTTTTTTTATTGGACCATCGTGGCATTACAGGAAGAACCTAATGCGCCACAATGGCCTACATTTAACAAAGATAATACAAGTAAAAAAAAAACAGAAAAATTAGAAAGCAGAATAAAAAAAATAATAAAAAGTAACAAAAGGAAAATAATAATACAAATAAAATAGTACATAAAATGTACAAAGGAGAAAGAAAAAGTAAAATAAATTAACAAAATATGTATAAAAAATAAAATCACAGCGAGGCCCAAATGGAAGAGAGTAGATTAAGATTCCACTCATTCATCACATTCAAATTAAGAAAGTAATGATGAGCGCAGGTTACCAGATAAATATGTTAAAATAACATCCGATAATCTACGCTCCCCAAGGTGGAAAATATCACATTCAGGGACGGCAGCAATGATTTCATTGAGAACTCGAATAGCTCTTGGAATAGGAGCCATTCGAAAAAGAACTGTGCGAGCAGCAGGTACCACCATCAAATGATGATGTCTACCACGCATATTAGGGACATAAAGTCCCAACTGTTCCAGCAACAACGGGCATGACGTATTACCACGCAATAGCTGGAGAACGAAACGAATTAACGAGAAGTTTCTAACGAAGTTCAAGGGAATTATACCCAAGCATGCCCAAAAGGAAAGGAGTAGGATAGAGATATGGGTAGTACCCATACTCTTTCTTATACAGAAAACGAAGAAATGCTTTTTGCACTTTTTCGATAATAAGAGAGTAGTTTACTTCATGCGGATTCCACACAATCGCATTATACTCTAGCTTACTTCTAACAAGCGAGTTGAAAAACAAGCGAGAAGACAAGGGGTTGGAGAATAATCTAGCATATCTCAAGACAAATCCAAGTCGACGAAAGGAAACGTCAGCGACTGTCTTGATGTGGTTGTGAAAGGTGAATTGAGGATCAAAAGTGATCACACGCTTCAACAATACGGATCCAATGGAATATCCGTGACAATAAAGCGAATTCGCACGTCTTATTTAAACCCCTCAATTAAACAATTAAATTATTGAGAGGTTTTCTTAGAGAAAGATTGCTAATTAAATGTGTATATAAAAATGAAAGAAAAATAAAAATAAACATTCAAGCATTGAATTTTTACTGTTAAGCTACGATATGAAGTTTTATTTATTTGTAGATATTATGGTATGAAAATTATTTTATTAAAAAGTTTTGGCGCCTCCCCTGGCAATAGTCCGCGCCTCCCCAAGGAGGCGCGCCTCCCAGTTTGGAAACCGCTGATATAGACGGAAAAACTGCACTGTAGTTTCTAAAATTCTTTTCGAAGATACATATCTATCTAATATATAATTTCGAAAGAAACTTTGTAAATATGTATATGTATGCAAGTATTTTTGGTTGGGAACGTCAAAAAAAAAGTCAAAAGTTTCCATGACGACGATTCGATTGTTGAATATTATTTTTTTTCGATTCAAATAAATTAAAAAAAAAAAAACAAATGAATACATATTTACCATTAGATTCGCCATGTTTAAGCTATTTTTATTACAAATGCTGAGCGAAGCCGGGTAAAACAACTAGTGCTATATAAATACAGGGCTTATTTTGAAAAAAAATGGTGCTGGAACCCACTTCTTGTCAAGTTTTTTATTGGAAAAGATTATATTAAAAATATATTATATAGAATATTCGTTTGAAACCGCGTTTACATGGGAAAAAAAGCCCATATAAATATATAAGTTCTATACAAGAAGGAACAGCGAAATTGAAAGACGACTAAAAGTGTTTATGTATGGGACCTTCTATTCTACATACTTTGTACCTGTCCAGCTATGTTAGTCTGATTAGTAAGTCAGTTGGATTGCGAACTAGTACTATGTCATCTGTGAACCAAAGATGATTCAAGAGGAGACCATTGAGGTTTAATCCTGCTGAATCTCTCAAGCACCGCATTGAATGGCATAGCAGATACCTGACGCCTTTTCCTATGTTAAATCTATCTGTATCTGATATGTATTTATTATATAGGTATATGCAGAGAAATGTTATAATAATAGAAGTGGCTTTAGGCGTAATATTGTTGCCAAGTGACGATTCTCCACAGACAATCCTAAATAATTTTAGCATCAGTCGTATTTGATGTTTGGTGGTCGACGTATGTCCGATAAAAACTTCTCTGGGTAAGGGCATCGTTTAAAATTGCACGATGCATTCAAAAACACACAATAAATAACATGGGATACATTTTTATAAGTAAATTGATCATTTAAGTAACATATTATTCAATTAACAGCGTATATGAAAGCGTCGGCATTGGGCAATAGCATACAATATTGCGTAGTTATGGAAACAGTAAGCGTGTTATTGAAACAAGAAATGTATTCGAAAGGGCGCTTCTATTATTATAGCATTTCTCTGGGTATATAATATAATATAAAAATATAAAAATCCCCAGCTCAGATAAATAGCTTTTACTCGTTCAACCCATACAACCCTAAAATTAAAAAACAATACTATGCGATTTTTACCACAACAAAACTTACCGTCTCAGTAAAATTTTTACAAAGTAGTAGAAATAAAAATAATAACATGGAGATGAAAGGCATGAAAGGATATATGTATGTATGTATGAATTACTACAAGTACCATACCTGAGTTCTTTATTTTCAATATATTTAATTTACAATAGATGTTGATTTATAAATACATATATTTATATATTTATAAATATCAAATATATAAACACGATAGTTCATAATAAAAAAAAATATGTATAAATGATGTGGGTTCTATTGGTACTATGCCAATAGAACCCAAATCAATATTATAGGTTTGGGCTTTGTAACCGTCTAAAATTAACTTGTACTAAAATAAACCATACATAAAAATATAAAAGCGGATAGGCTGTTATGGCAACGGAAAAATTGTTTGTTCGTCGTTTTCTATTTTTACCCGTGGACCCTCTGAGAAAATCGGATTGTAACAATCTTCATTCGAGAATCATCTGAGAAGGTTGGAAAATTTTCATTAAATAGCGTCATTATGAATATATTATGAATATTCTTCAAAAATTATCATGATTGTAAAACATTTTTAAATACAATAATTATGTTTTAAAACCTTTTCCAACGTTTAAGACGTTTTCTAGATCTCGTGGAACCTTTTAAGATCTCTGAGAAAAATTGAAAAAAATTACTTTAATAAATATACATATGTATACTCGATAGAATATGCTCCATGCATCTATCAATACATGTACATATATGTATAACATTTCAGAGAATTTTCTAGTACTCTCGTGGACTTTAAGTAGGTGATTTTGTTAAGAAGTGATTAAAAAATTGTTTTAGATAATTGGTGAAATTTGAAGCTGAATTTTAAATTTGATTTATTGCGGTAATTCTCTAAAGATACATAAAGTCTCTGGACCATTTTTATTTTAATTATTTACTTTTCAACCACCCTTGGTTTGTTTACATGGTAAAATGAAAATAAATTTGTACCAGGCGATCTTTTATATAAAACGGAGTGTTAAAATTGTGCATAATATATTTACCTGTACAATTTTACGATACTCGTTCAGTTGTCAGCATTTTTGCGGATTGTTTGATTGCGATTTTTATTTTGCAAAATTGATATATACATTGTACACAGGACTCATGAAGGGGGTGAGGGAGGAAAATCGTGATAAGGATATAGTAGAAAAATAATTTTAAATCAATAGCAAATTACGAATCTGCATTCATTGGGCTCACGATGAACAATGATTACCTGTTCTTAAAATAAAAAACGTTTTTTTACCACAATTTTTAAGCATATCCAATAAGGAAAATATTTTGTTTTCAAAATTCTAAAATAAGACCCCAACCCCAAAATAGGGGACCCTGAATAATTCTTTTCCCAGGATTCATATGATGCTTTTATTCACAACGCAGTGCAATCGGAAAGGTGAGGCTGGTTGTAATAATTGCTGTTTTAAGAGCTCAAAATAACCCATACCAATGAAAATATTATTAAACAAGGGATAGGGGTATAATTATATTTAACTACATGTACACGTTAAGTATATTTCTTTATATTCATTAAACAACACTGATACAGAGAAGTTTAATTTAACATAATAATTGATTTGATTTTTAACATTGATATAACATTTTTAAATTTAACACTGATATACATAAGAAGTACATTAACATTTATTAAGTAATTTGATAAAATTATATTTTTTATTTTTTTTATTTTTTTACCAACACCGATATACATACACCGGTATACAACACCGATATACAACACCAATATACATACAAGTGCATAAAGTGAGTAAGTCGTTAATATATGTAATTGATTTGAATTCAACACTGATATACAGAAGCTATAAAAATAACATTTATTTGAGTAATTTGATTTTAAAATCATTTATGAGAATTTTGCTAACAACACCGATATAAGTACATAAAATGAATGTGACATTATGTGAACAAATAATTTGAATTCAGCACTGATTAATTAGTTTTATGTATGATGAAAATCCTCTGAAAACATTGAATCAAATTCCTTCTCCGGTGCCGAGTCTCCTTTCGCTAAGTTGACGTAACAAATCACGAACATGCATACACTGATTATGCTGCCACTGCTGTGGAGAAATTAATACATATATTACAAACAATTCACAATAAGTATGTATTCGCCAATTTGCATAGGTATTATTATTACAGTAGCACGATTAACAATATATCTAAGCAAGTAAACTGCCATCCATTTCGACGTCCGTTCGGTTGCTGATAATTTTCTCTGAAAGAATAAATAAATTACCCAATTAACACACTGAAAAATAGACTTCACGCTAACAAATATAACTTTTTGAATAAATCATATAAGAAGACGGAAAATTTTTACATTTAGAGTTTACATATATCAATTGCATAATTCATTGCGCGTGCATACAGAAGTGTTCTTCTAAGCTGAATGAATAATTAAACACCGACAAATTAATGAAAAAAATCATAAATGTTCACATATGTACATTTGTAAATATTATAAATTAAGTAAATAAAAAAAAAACCAAATAACACATGAAATTAACCAATCAACAGCGTCGATTTATTAATAAAGTAATTACCTAGGCTCTTCTTCCATTTCTATGCCATGTTTTATAAAGAAAATAAATTATTAATGTTATTAATTTTCATACATACATATATCGCATATTGTTTTATAAATTACTCAAAAGTATCCGTAATTTTGATTTAATTTGATTCAAAATTGAATCACCCTCAAAACGACTCGCCATTGGATGAAATAAGCATGTCAACATTTTCCCGTACCGCAGTTCTGGAACTTTCCAAATTTCCCAATCTGGTTCTATACATATGACATAATTCCCCTCAAATAAAATAGGTCAAATGGAATATTATAAAGTTGGAGGGCTCTAAAGCTACTTTGTTGGTTGGAAAATATGCTAGGACGAGGTGTTAAATTTGTTTGGGTTACATCAAGGGTTTTACACCATTTTAAAAAATCAAAATTACGGTTGCTTTTGCGTACGCTTTTTTATGGAATAAAAATTCTGTAATATTGCCAACTATTACCAAAATAGTGTGCTGTAGCTGAAGGGTCAGCCAAGTCCAGTTCGGGAAATGTTGGATCGAACGGAGGATCTACAGGTGAATTCAACATTGCAGGTACTTCATTTATCGGAGGTAGCACAAACGGTGCCATCATTCCAATGGGTCTGTCCACCGCTGAGGCATTGCAATTTATTGGCATGGGAATATCTGTGCATATATTAAATTTCATTAAATTAAAATATGTTATGTTACACATATGTATGTACATACATACATGGATATGCATACGCAAGAATAAAGTCGTTTAAAAAAACCCGACTCCATCTCCTGGTAGAATTAGTATTTGTCAACAGTTTGTTAGGGCCCAACGTGACCCATCACAGAGATGGTGATGGGTCACGTTAACGAATTTTGATTATTTTTTTTTATCGTCTATCACAGCGGTTTCCAAACTTTATGCTACTACGACTCCCTAAAAAGATTTTTTTTTTCCGCGCCTCCTTACCTTTTATTTTTTAATAGATATAATAATATAGACACGTTTTGAATAATAAACCTTTATTTAAAAATAAAATACTGAACTCTACAATAGACAGAATAATAAAAAGGTTTTGCTATAACATAAATTTATACGAACACGTACATATATTTATTTTTATATTAAATTACTAATTAAACTACACCTAACACATAAAAATTGAATCCTAAGGATGTTGTTGTTTATTGGCACAAAGTTTATCAAATCTTGGGGGCAATATGGAGAGTGCCACTCGTAACTCCTTTTCGACTATTAACCTGGCTCGATATTTGGTTTTCATTGCAGCTAGTGCCGAAAAGCCCGTTTCGCATAAATAAGACGTTACGAACGGTAGCAGCACTTGCATTTCTTTGCAATACAAAGATTCATACTCTCCACTAGGATTCATCCAAAATTTAATTATGGTTTCATTTTGAAACTTTTGTTTTAGTGAGCTATCGCATGATAATTCTATCAATTTTTCTTTTTCGATGGTTGTCAGCTCGAATTCGTCTTCTTCGTTGTAGTTAAATGGATTCTGTATCCACAAAAACTTTGAAAAATCAAGGTTTTTGAAATAATTGGAAAAATGCAGCACTAAAACATCCAAGTGGTCGGTAAAAATATTTTTACTGGCTTCAATATTGGCTGTGGCCCAGAAATCTTTGGAAAGTGAAAACCTATCCAACCCATTCTTTTGTAAATTTGATTTCCATAACTTAAATTTTTTAATGAAAGCTTTTACTTTGTCCTTTTGAACAAGTGGTTGTATTTGTGATCCCTGCATTATTTTTTTAAACCGCTCAATTTTCCAAAAATTTCAACCAAATAGGCAAGTTTAACAATAAAATTATCGTTCGTCATACAAAAGTGAGGTATAATTAGCTTCCATATCAGCACACAGCTTTGCTCTCAAAGGACTATTCCCAATGTTGTTTATAATTCTTATAACTCGCTCATATTTTTTGACAATAGAGCTGCTCTGAGAATCATACAGTGTGTCCAGATAGCTTGTGGTGCTTTCTTTTTGATCAATGCTTTAAGACCTGCTTTGTGAACGGACATCGAGTGAGCTCCGTCGGTACACAGTCCAATTATTATTTTATGTCGTTCACTTTATGTCGTTTTCTTCAACAAAGCTGTCTATTATATCAAAAGTTTCAATGGATGTGGTATTCTCAAGAATGTGTTTGCAAAATAATATATCTTCTAACATATTATTATCCGCGACGTATCGAACATATGCAATTAAATGGGCATCTTTAGCTAAAACAGAGCTTATGCAAAGGCGCAATTTTTAAAATCTTCTTCTCCGGATAATTTTTTATAGGAATTAAATGTATATATAAAAATGAAAGAAAAATAAAAATAATCATTCATGCATTGAATTTTTACTGCTAAGCTACGATATGTAAAGTTTTATTTATTTGTAGATATTATGGTATGAAAATTGGAAACCGCTGGTCTATCACAAAAGTTGCAACCGTCCCGGATGTACCAACATATGTACATATGTACATACATAGATTGTCCTGAAATTGAAGCGCCTGCCAATAACCCGGTTAGACATCAAAATGAAACGGAATTAAATAAAAACCACCAACTAATACCATCTGCCTGTACATAAATGAATATTCGCTTTTCGATAGCAAATTATAAGCCGATTAATCAAAAATAATACAATGACAAATACAACAGTGGTTGGCATACATAATCCCCCATCATGGATAAAAATTATTTAAAAATAGTAATAAATAATTAATAATTTTAAATGATTCCGGCCGAGAGGATAACGATCGAATCTTTGGAACATGTGACAGTCTCCGATTGTTAGAAACAATATCGCACTGGTTCTCGGAGCGGACTTTCAAAACTGCTCCTGCGTTATTTTTCAACTATTCACGATTAACGCACTTATTCATGACTGAGGCATTCTTTGTCTTTTACTACAAAACAAAATAAGGGATACGTAAATTAAACTGTTCGAGACATTAAATATATATTGAATTCCAATTTAAATCCAACCAGCATCATGGTTGACTTTGAATTGGCGCAATTTCGAAAAAAATTTCTCAGATTGTGAAATTAAAGGATGTTTCTTTCATCTATCGGAAAATGATAGAGAACCGGATGCAACGGCTTTACCAAGAAGATTCCGATTTCGCACTGAAATTACGAATGATACCAGCTCTGGGAATTGGTTCCGACGGATGAGGTTGTCGATGCTTTTGAAGTACACGTTATTCGAATTGCATTTTTCTGACAAATAAATAGTATTAATACTGACTCTTTATAATAGACGATGTCAATTTATACAAAATATTTTTATCCATGGCGGGGGTTATTTTTCAGGGGGCTTTAACCGGGGGTATATGTATGTATGTATTATATGGCCAGGGGGTACGTGTTCTGATACTGGTATACATATACATACATACTTAAATGAATGATTAATCAAATGTGCGGCTATTTGAGAAATATGTGTTTGACAGTTTCCCGTTAGTCCCTTTATTAAACAAGCACAGAAAGTTAAATTAAAATTGATTTTTTTTTTGTCTTAACTTGTAATTACAATGAAACGAAACGTGTGAATAAATGCAACATGAAAAAAAAGCTTTTTTCAAACATTTTAGAATTAAATCTGCATACAGTTACTGCAAAAAAAGGGATAAAACACATATTACCACTGCAACTTCTGAAATGCTGAAACATAAATATGTACATGTGTAAATACTGCAAAATACAATTTAATTTGATATAATACGACGAAAACAATGCTTGGATATACAATTATCTATGTAGCTGCTTTTGAAGAGTAGAAGCACCAGTCGAAGTCGGTACCGGTACTACCGGTATTGAAATACCCATTGATGAATATTTATAGTGATATTATGTGATAAAAATATTTTGAACAAAATCCGACCGCCGGAAGTAGAACTTTTGTCTCGTATGAGTTTCTTTATATTTTTATATAGTTTACCTATCGAAAATGTAGGGAATTATAACCAGTATGCGTGCTTCATTGTTGAATTGTGCTGTCTATACTATGTATGTATAAAGTCCGTTTGTTGCACGTACAAATCAATAATGATCACATTATTTGCCTTTCATTTGTTACATATAATCCTTTGCTCTGTTGTCCAAAATTACTGCCTGGCTTACGAAAAGTGCGTAAGCCAGGCAGTAATTGACTTTAAAAGTTGTGTTTAAAACGATTGTAAAATTTTAATGATAATTTCAAGAAGGTATGATGCAATATGGTGAAGAAAGGAGAGTTTCAGTCAAGTTTATACTTTTAGTAGAGTATGTACATATGTAGTGTAACGTGGGGGTGAAGTGGGTGGCTTTGACTGAACAGGTAAAGACCAGCAGAGATGGGAGTCCAAAGGAAACGACAGTTCTCAGAGAAAGCTGTGGTCCGAATCGACTTCCGACCCTTCTTCTTCTTCTTTGTGGCTACATTTTAACGATAGTTTTCTCGGGTAGTGACACTCCCTTGACCTATCTATCGAACGTTTTATATAAGATCGATCTCTCGTTGATATTGTAGTGCGGGCTGGCGGCTGCTCGCTTGTTGATCGTTTGTCAGGCTAGAACACTAAGCAAAATTAGTTTATCATCTGTGGGATATTGTCGGGGTTAGTGTGTTATTGGGTGGTTAGCTGGTTTGGGACCGTTCGGTGGTGATTTGTTTAATTTAACTGATGCTAATTTTAGCCTATACCCGTCTTCAAAATGTCGATGGGCCTTTGATTAAACGTGAGTTTGGTCTCACTGAGGGAGTTGATCAGGGGGTTGTCTATCTTGCCAAGAGACTTGAAGTAGTTCACGGCAAGTTTGTGTACGTGTTTGTCAAGGTAGTCAGTGCTTAGGTCGTTGTGAATAATAGTGTTTCTTGTGTACCAGTCATAGTTTCCCGCGGCACGCAAGAATTTGTTTTGGACAGTCTGTAATTTGAGTATTGATTTGTTGGAGATGGCTGTGTGAGCCCAGACGGGGCTCGCATATGTGATTTGTGGGCGGATGATGGATTTGTACAGCAAACACTTGTTTTTAAGCGAGAGTTTGCTGTTGTGTTTACATAGTGCGTAAAGCTTTGACGTAACTGCCCTAGCTCTACGCACCGCATTGGTGATGTGGGGTTTCCAGGTTAGTTTCTGGTCGATTATTACCCCCAGGTAGCGGGTAGACTTGGTCCAGTTGACTGGTTTGTCATTTATGATTACTGGCTTGGCTGGTTTACGCCGTTATTTACATCTGGAGAAGAATATTGCCTGACTTTTATCCGGGTTGATTTTCATCAGCCATTTATCGTACCACGCTACTAGTTGGTCCGAGTACTTCTGGAGGGCAAGCGAGACTCCCTTGGGGCTAATGGAGCTTGCTAAGATGGCAGTGTCGTCGGCGTATTGCGCGATGTTTGTGTATCTATGGGTGGGAGTGGGTATGTCGTGTGTGTAAAGGTTGAATAGTGTGGGGCCGAGGATAGAGCCTTGGGGAACTCCGGCGGAGATGTCCCGCTGAGTTGACATTTGGTCTTTCAATTTGACCTGAAATTTCCGTTCTCTTAGGAAGGATGCAATGGATCGAATTGAGTGGGGGGTGATGTTAGCGGCAATCATTTTATAAAGGAGGCCTGCGTGCCAAACTTTATCGAAGGCTTTGGAAATATCTAGGAAGATTGCTCCAGTGGACATGTTACGGTCGAAGCCGTCTATTTCGGTTTCAACGACTCTGTGTATCTGGTGAACTGCAGAGTGTTGAGGTATAAAGCCAAATTGTGTTTTGGGAAGGAGGTCAATTTTAGCGATCTCGTTGTTGAGGTTTGAGATTAAAATCCGTTCCAGGATTTTACTCAGTGAGGAGAGCAAGCTGATGGGTATGTAGCTTGTTGCGAGGGAGGGGTTCGAAAAGGGTTTTCTGATTAGGATGATGTTGGCAAGTTTCCATTGACTTGGAAAGTAGCAGATCCTGTTGGTGGCGTTTAGTATTGCTGTGAGTGCAGCGATGGCTTTTTGAGGGAGTTCTTTTAGAGCTTTGTTGGAGATTCCATCCGGGCCAGGGGCCTTTTTAGCAGAGATAGTTTTAATGATTTTTAGGACTTCAAGCGGCGAAGTGGCGATAATGGGTACGGGGGCTGGATTTTCAAGGTAGCTATTGACGGAGCTTTCAACTTTTTGGCAAAAGTCACTATGTAGGTTGGAGTTTGATAGAGAAAACTGTTCCCGGAGACTGTCGGCTAGGGCTTCTGCTTTTTTGGTGGTGGAGTAGACGAAGTTGTCTCCAACTTTGATCCTATCGATTCTATTGCCGTTGCTTCTGAATATTTTAGACAGTTTCCAGAAACCCTTTTGTCCGTCTTCTAGCGCTCTGAGTTTAGTATCCCAGTTGTCGTTACGTAGTTGCCACAGGGCGTTTTTAACGTCTTGCTGAAGTCTATTCATTCGCTGTTTAAGGATAGGGTCTTTGTTCCTTTGTAATGCCTTCCTGGCTCTGTTCTTGAGGCGAATGAGATCGCGAATATCGGGGGGTCAAGCTTGCGGGTGCAGAGGGGAGTGAGGAGTGATAGTGGTGCTGGCGTCCAAGGCTGATTGTATTTCATCGGTGATGGTATTAATGGCGGAGTCTATGTCTTGGGTGGTGTGAATCGAGTGGGGGTAAGATACGGTTTGATGAAGAAGAGTTGAGAATTTTTCCCAAGATATGGTGCTGCGGAGGGTGGGATTTATAGTGACGGGGGTGTTGGTGAGTTCTAGTATGACCGGATGATGGTCGGAAGAGAGATCGTTTATTACAGTCAAGGACTGCGCGCCTGGAAAATTTTGGGTTAGAACGATGTCTAGAATATCGGGTCTGCCTTTGAGGTTAGTAGGGATTCTTGTGGGTTCGTCTGGGGCCGTGACGGAGAGTTTTGGGTTTGAGAGTTGGGAGTAACTTAAAAGAGTTTTCCCATTTTTATTTGTGGTTCGGCTGTTCCATCTGGAGTGTTTGGCGTTAAGGTCACCTGCGGCAATGGTGGATTTGTTGGTGTTAAAAATGTTGTCCAAGTCTGCGGTGAGTAAGTGTTGTTTTGGTGGGTTGTAGACTGCGTGGAGGATGAGTGGGGTGCCTGTGTTAGTCCAAACTTCTACCGACGTCAGTTCTATCCCTGTGGTGATCAGCCGCGGGGCCAAGTTATGTTGGATTGTGTGTTTGATGAATATGGCTGTGCCGCCGGCGGCTTTGCCTATTCTGTCGTTTCTGTACGTAGTGTAGTTTGAGAAGTGTAGTCGGTTACCAGGTTTGAGCCAAGTTTCGTTTACTAGCGCGATATCAATGGAGTGTTGGAGCAAAAATTGCTCGAATTCGACACGCTTGCAGAGTATGCTGCAGGCGTTCCAGTAAACGATCTTGAGGTATCGAGTCATTTTTGTAGTTGTGTAAGTGGGGCTAGGATGGACGCCATCATAAACTGCATTTGATTGAAGCTTTCAGTCGTCCAGGGGGTTGAGTTTTGGTTCTGTGTTGTGTTGATTTGTTTAGGGGGGGTGACTATTTTAGGCGGGGTGTCTAGGGTGGTGGGAGTTAGAGGTGGGAAGTTGGATTTGGAGTATGAATAATGTGGTTGCTGTGGTTTTGGAGGTGGGGGGAGCGTGGGGTTTCGGGGTTGACGGGCGTTTTTCTTGGTTTTGTTGTTGGGGTTTGCAAGGCAGCCTCTGTAGCTGGAGACGTGAGGGCCTCTGCAGCTGGTACAAGTTGGAGTGGGGTTTTTTACGTCACACTGGGTGGTCAGATGAGGACCTGTGCATTTGATGCACATGGGGGCGACATGGCAGTTGTAAGAGCCATGTCCAAAGCCCTGGCAGCGGTGGCACTGTGGTACAGTGTCACCGCGGCGAAGTGATTCTGTGCGTACGATTTGACCGAAGATGCTTGGGAGGTTGAAGAGTTTCTTCCCCTCTTCATCGCGTGTGGTCTCAATAGTGAACATGGGCATTTTTTGGGAGTTGCGTCGTGACTTCATTACCGTTGCTTTTGTGGCTTTGTAGCCAAGACGGTTCAGTTCAACGAGGACTTCATTTTCGGAAAAGTTTGGGTTAATGCCCCTTATGACAATTTTTAATGGCTTATCCTCCGTTAGGGGATGAGCGTAGAATTCAAACTTCTCAGTTACGAGCAGTTTGGTGATGTTGCGGTAGTCGGTAATGGTGAGAGGTGAAATTTTCACCTTATTCTCGGAATATACGGATGTAAACTTGTGATCCTTGTAACCAAGTTTTCTGTATACTACATTGTAATCCGATGGGTTCTTGAGGAAAATTGGGGCCACTTTTGGCTTAGGACCAGTTGTTGGGGGAGCATTTGAGCCCGAGTTCGTGGACTGGTGGGCTGGGCGTGTGTTTTGTGTTGCTGAGGCGGTGGCACGAGTTGCCAATGGGGTGAGGGGTTGAGATGTGTGAAGGGTTTGATGAGGTTTGTCAGCCGAAGGGGCGCTGGGGGCCGTTTTTTGGGACGGTTGTCTCGTGTGTGTGCTTGTGGGGGAGTTATGAAGTGGAGGTTGTCGGAAATTTTTCCAGTTACGGATGCCCACGGGGCGGGGATTCTCTTTCGGTTGTGGTTGACTTGAGTGGGTTTGTGGTGTGGTTCCTGGTGGGGATTTGACGGTGACCTCCATTGGCTCGATGTCATTTGAGTCGGAATCGGAAGTTTCCGGGAGAGCTAAGTTCAAGAGTGGCGCGAATCTGTTGACATTGGGCGACTGTGGTTTAGGTGGATTTGGTGGACTTACCTTTTTACGTTTCGTTGTTTTGCGAGTGGTTTTCTGAGAAGATGTGGTCGATTTTGTTATTTTCATCAATTTGACGGCGAAGGCTTCTTGGGCAGTTGCTCGCTCTGCTTCGTGACTCGCTGTTTGCAGCTTAAGGAGATCTCTAAGGGTTTCATTTTCTTCCCTTAGAGTCAGAAGTTCTTTCATGAGGCTTGCATAGCTACCATCAGGGACAGCGTCAATGTGCGTGTTGGCGGCTACTTCACTGGAACTACGCTCACTGTCCATCTTGGATGTGGGTTTTTCACTGTCACTGTCACTTACTTTCTCACTGTCTGCATCACGCTCCCAGAGAGGGCACGTCCGTGAGAGCTGAACCTCAATTACATAGGGTTGGCGTTCGGGGTTTGATAGCACAGGTGGCGCAGGTGGCGCGGGTGGCGCAGGTAGCGCAGGCGCGTAGGTGCGCAGGTGCGCACAATAATGAAGCTAAGTGCATGAAACAATGATTGCACTTCTCATACCGTGGGAATACATATCCGAATACGTGACTATACAGTAGGTAAACAGATTAGACGTCCTGAGAGACCGTGAGACCGGTGTAAGTGGTTTTAGGGATTAGCGACAAGCTAAGTGCATGAAAGCTAAACAATGATTGCACTTCTCATACCGTGGGAATACATATCCGAATACGTGACTATACTGTAGGTAAACAGATTAGACGTCCTGAGAGATCTACCCCTTATAAGGCGGTACGTAGGTGATATCATGTCATTCTGGACGGAGCAGTGACAGTGCGTGTAACTCCTGAATCATCAATAAATGCTGTGAAACGACTGTTGGTCTTTTACTTGGATCCTCCACCCACCTCGACGCAACAGTATTTTACATTTCAATTTAAGTTATTATGCAAAGCTTTTGAACAATACTATATCTATGTACATATATACATATATAAAAATCAATGTCTCGAATAAGCTCCTAAACGACTGAACCGATTACGGTGGAACTTTCAGGATTTGTTTTATGCATGTCCGGAAAAATTACTGTGAAAAAAAAACTGGATAAAATCGCTTAATAATAATATTCGTAATTACGATTTTATCGACACGAAAGTATGAAGCGCCAGTGTGTAGTTAAGGAAATTTTTACGTTGGTAACCGATTTGCGCGCACGCATGCCAACGTACCACTCATACCAACCTGACATTACGTACCACTCATAACAATTATATATATATATATATATATATATATATATATATATATATATATATATATATATATATATATATATATATATCAATGTTTGTCTGTCTCTCACGTATGAGTTCCTATACTTTACTATAATTTAATTAGATTATTAAGTATTAATTTGAAACTGAAACATTCATTTATCGAAACGCAACGGGAACGGGAACGGGAATTGCATGCGTTATTGTACGATGGAACGATAGAACTTTCAGGATTTATTGTATGCATGTCCGGAAACATGTTTTAATAGAAAATACTCAATATAAAATAGTATTAACAGTGGAAAAAATCCCAAGTGAAAATACGTACTTTTGACTTTTGATTTAAACTGAACGACTACTTAGAGAGATTTGAAAGCTGAAAAGTACTAAAAATGAAAGATAAAATACCCGACTATAGATTCCAATAATCATTTTGAACAGGAAATCGACAGATTTTGAGACATCGACCGAACGATACCAAGATATAGAAAAATCGCGCGATTTAAAAAAACACATATATCACGTCACGTATTCGGATATGTATTCCCACGGTATGAGAAGTGCAATCATTGTTTAGCTTTCATGCACTTAGCTTGTCGCTAATCCCTAAAACCACTTACACCGGTCTCACGGTCTCTCAGGACGTCTAATCTGTTTACCTACTGTATAGTCACGTATTCGGATATGTATTCCCACGGTATGAGAAGTGCAATCATTGTTTCATGCACTTAGCTTGTCGCTAATCCTTAAAACCCACTTATACCAGTCGCACGGTATGCATTTAGTTAATCCGTTAACAGATATCCGTTACAGATAATCTTTGAACGGTCACAGTCTCTGGGATTCTATTCGCTTAATCCGCGGCGTACGTTACAATACATAAGAAGATGACTACTATGAATTTATTCGAATGCAGAGAAATAAGTAAACATGACATAAACGTTTTCCTATTCATCCATTTTAAAATTAATCATACAATTATTATAAAAATATAATTTTGGCTTTCTTATCGCGTATATCCGGCCTTGAACTATGACCCAATCTAAAATCCAATGGATTTTAGATTGTTTCATACTATTGTTTCATACTATTTGTTTCATACTATTGTTTCATACTATTTGTTCCAATAGCATTGATCTTTGATCTGCCTCTTCGGAAGCCAAACTATTGCGGGGACAGTCCATCCGGCTCGAGATGCGATTGTATCCTTTGTAGAAGGAGTTTCTCCAGTAGCTTTCCGAGACCGTTGAGCATGCACAAGGGTCTGTAGGAGGACGGGTCGTCGGGTGGCTTGCCGATCTTTGGGAGGAGAACTAGGCGCTGCCACTTCCATATCTCGTGGAATTTTCCAGTCTTCAGGCTTCCATTGAACAGACGGAGTAGTATGGCGGGAGCGCATTCTTCGACTTGAATCCCGTCGGGGCCGGGTGCCTTTCCGCTTTTCAGCCCTCTGCACGCGTTCTTCAAGTCGCTCTCTGTGATGGTAGGAATTTTAGACTCGTCGATCTCCCACGTTTAGGATGGCATGTTCTCGTGCTCTGGAAATAGCGTGGTGACGGTTTTTCTCAGGTTTTCAGCGCTATTCAGCCACGGGATCTGCTTCTGTCTTGTCAGCTTTCTGGCAACTATTTTGTAGGGCAGGCCCCAAGGGTCACCGTCGATCGACTCGATGAGTCGATCCCACGATTGCGCTTTACTTTTCTGGATAGCATGCGTCATCGCCTTCCTTGCTTCTCTGTATGCTTGAAGGGCCGTTTCGGGGTCGCTGTCAGGCCTGGTTCTGGTGCGTTGCGCTCTCCGGCATGCTTTCAGGCATTATTTCCTGTGGACCCTCTTCGGAACGCGTTGGTGCTTCCGGTGTTTTAACGTACAAGTTCAGCCTGGCCATCATCTCGGCGAGTATCATTCCCCTGCGGTCGATTTTGCTGCATCCCCATTCCGGTGCCTTAGCGTTGAAGTCTCCGGCCACGAGGACGCTTCCCGGTTCCCTTCGCACGCTTTCTTCGAGTTCTTTTATTTGTTCGGTGCATTCCTCCAGTGGTGCGTTCGGAGAGTAGTAACAGCTGTGTATGCGAAGATTATTGCTAGTTCGCACCCACACCGAGCCTGTTAGTTGTTCGCCTCCTTCGGTGACTGCTACTCTGTTCCCGGGCATGTGCACCGCTGCTCTCGATGAAGCGTCGGAATACCAGGTACCGGGACAGCGGTTGTACTGCTCACTGATGATGACGACGTCTGCCCTTTTCGGGGACGCGACAATTGGTGCAAGTCCAAAAGGTTCAACGACAAAATGTACCCGAAAATTAGTGCACTGACAAAATGTACCCGCGACAAAATGTAAACGGAAAAAATGTTCAAGCGACAAAATGTTCAAAAATCCTAAATTATCCTATTTTAATGGCAAAAGTAACTTTTTATTGTATTATATTTATCGATGTATATGGTACTTTTTATCGTATAGATCGCGGATGTTATTAAATTATTATAAATTAAAGGTGTTCTCAACCGTACCAACATATTCTTATTTAAATTAAACAATTACATTTTAAGCGAATGTCATTGTGACTCATTGAATATCATTTTAAGATGTCATTGAATTAGTATAAATGTCAGGGGTTCTCAACCGTATCCAATATTTTCTTATTTAAATTGAAAAAAAAAACTTTCTAAGCGTATGAACTGCAGATTACAGTGCATTAGTTTATATGGCAGGGCTTCTCAACCGTCTCTAAAATTTACTTTATTTCAAATGAATAATTTACTTTTTATCGTACACATCGCGGGCGTTATTAAATTAGTATAAATGACAGGGGTTCTGAACCGTATCCAATATTTACGTATTTAAATTGAAAAAAAAAACTTTCTGAGCGTATGAACTGCAGATTACATTGCATTAGTTTATATGGCAGGGCTTCTCAACCGTCTCCAAAATTTACTTTATTTCAAATGAATAATTTACTTTTTATCGTACACATCGCGGGCGTTATTAAATTAGTATGAATGACAGGGGTTCTCAACCGTATCCAATTTTTTCTTATTTAAATTGAAAAAAAAAAAGTTTTTATGCGTATTGCAGATGTCAATGAATTAGTTTAAATGTCAGGGGTTCTAAACCGTATCCAATGTTTACTTATTTAAATTGAAAAAAATACTTTTTAAGCCTATGTCATTGAATTCGTTTAACACCCTCACAGAGGTGCGAAGACCTCTGTGAGGGACAGTACATATAAGATAATTATAAATTTTAGAGTTAAGTAATTAAGATGTATTTTTAAAATTAGCTTTATAGCTAAGATAATATATAAATAAATAAACGTTGAAAGCCACGTTTTATTTTGATAAAACAGTTCCCAGCCAGCGGTCACGTGTACTTCAAGTTTTAACATTGAATGTACAGTCAAGTCTCGAATTACGACTATTCGGATTTACGATGGAGAGATTTTACTAAGTGTTTAGCAAAAAACAAATGTATGAATCGGACATTGTATTGTAGAAAAAAGGAGGTATGTAAAAAAGGCAGACATTAGAAATTTACAGCTAAAATTATTTTTACATACCTCCTTTATGTTTCACATTAATATTGCATCAACTAACTATTATGCGTAAGGGTTGCATACAAAATTTAATTTTGACATGTAAAAGACAATTAAAATGTAAATGTAAAAAAAATCACGCGCGTTGAATAGAGATGGCAAAACAATAATATATTTTGAAATTAGTTCTATGATTGACAGATGAATTGTCTACACAAATGGACGAAAATATGTAAAAAGACAAATGGGTTATAAAATTTTACTACCCTCATGTTAGAGGCTATTGAATGCATTTTTTTCTTTGCGTAAAACCCTAGGACAATAGGCAAATGGTGGGTTCGAAATCTCTTCAATGTCCTCTTCAACGTCGGTTTGTAGCAATGGAATAATAATTTTTAGCTATTCACAGTTGATAAGCTCGATCACATTTATTATAGAAAAATATACATATATGTATGTAATTAATTTATAATTACTCTGGTATTATAAAGTTCTAATAAGGTTATCAAGTTAACAATACTTGTTCACCATCCCACCGCAAAATGCCTATGTTGAACGTGTGTTCTCATTAATTACATAAAGCTCAGTGGACAGATGAGCACAATTCGCATTCTATTGACACAGTGAAAAGCGTGTTATAAAAAAGTGTATGTATTATAAAATGTCGTGCATTGAACTATATATAAAAGTCAAGTTTTATTGTTATTGTTAAGAAATATTTTGTTGTTATTGTTTTATTGTTATGGCTAGAAAGTTAAATAATATAACTTTTAAATCAAATCGCCACCCTGGCACTTTGATTGATATAAACATTGTTTTTCGAGTACAATTAAAAAATATTTTGTCTAAAATTTCACATAAAATTTTGTATTCCAAATATTGTGAGCAGAATCTCGTTCTAACACTCGAATAGTAATCTGAGCACATTCAAAACTTAAAAGACGTTTAGTGAAATTTATTGGCTTTTTTATCTAAAACCACCCAAAACTTCGAAAGAAAACATTCTTTAAACTATTGACCATACACACTTGAGGATACATAAAATGAGGGAACTCAGCTTAAATGAATAGTGATATCTAAATTCACATGTTAAAATTTGATAGTTTTTTGACATACATGGATTTAGAATTGCTAAAAGGAAATGTTGCTGTTGACACACAAACACGGGTTTTGCAAAATCAAAGATGTTGAAGAGGATTAGGCAAAATCAAAGATGTTGAAGAGGATTAGGCAAAATCAAAGATGTTGAAGAGATTAGTTCAAGTGAGAATATTTATTATTATTTGATTTTTTTTATAAATATTTGAACTACCAATATTAGGATACAACTTATTACTTTATCTATGTACGTAGTAACAATAGATGAAGTTTTGTGATCATACGAAAATTCGAACTCGAGATTTTGACTGATTCGAACTCAGAATCAATCGCTGATCACGTATTCATGATCTAGAAAAAATGTGTGTGTGTGTGTGTGTATTTTGGGGATATTTTTAGCACCGTTAGTCCTATCGAAATGAAACTTAGTATCGGTTAATGAAATTCTTATCGACACGTCGTAATTTTTTTTCAAATTTTTAAGTTGACCGGAAATGGTACCTCCCCTTATAGGTGTCCTCTTTTTTTAAGTTTTTGAATTCAATTATCTCCCAAACCACTAACTGAATCAGACTGAATTTTTTTTAAATATGATAGAAATAATAATTTTTATAACCTTATATTTTTTAAATATTTCTATCTGAACCTAAAGTAGTACTTTTACTCTAGAGAATCAAGGTTTTTTATGTTTTTCTCAGAAACCTTTTGGTTTATTGAACTAAAATTTCATATCTAAAAGTTTAAGCTTAATACCAAGTTATATATAAAATTTAGTAAGTATCTGTCAACCGGAAGTGGCAGTTTACTCTTGTTCGATTTTTCTTCCACTATTTTTTTCGACCCCTTAAACATGTGTTTTCGTCACAAAAAAATTCAAGTATAATTCTTGTAGCAATGTGATGAAAAGAAAAAAAAATTATTAAATTTTATAAACCGGAAGTGGGTTTTTTTCTCTTAGAAAGGTTGAAAATGTTGTGCCCACTACTCTGTCCACACCCCTGAACGTATTAAGCTGAAAATTTATATTTCTATCTTTTATGTACTAACTTAGAGCTGGTAGGGTTTTGTCAGAATTTGTAAACCGTAAGTAGTATTTTTTTTTAAAACAATATTTCATTATTTTATTTTGACCCTTAAAATTATTTTTATTTTCTTGATATTTAATGAGTATAATACTGATAGTGATTTTTAGTAATAAAAAAAATTTGAACAAAATCTGACAACCGGAAGTAGAACTTTTTTTGTTTTGTGCAAGTTTCCATACATTTGCGCTCAATTTGTATCGCTATCATAGTCATCAGTTCAATATCGAATTTTGTTTTGTTACCTTCTTATATTCCTCAAATACATAGATAAAGTCATGGGTTGGTCACACCCGAATTTTTTTTAGTAAAAAAAACCGAGGGGGGGGGTCGTAAAAATTAAACACCGACCTGGTTCTTTTTAATTTAGCACTAACAGCACCCTGAGCTTCAATGAATATAGAAAAAACCTTATCTTGCAATATGCAAACCGTACTTGACCAGTTTACGAAAAATTATTTTATAGGCTTTAAAATTATGGAAAATAAGCTAGAACCACAATATTTATCAAGAAGACAATATCTTTCAAGCAATGTATTATAATTTTCAACCATAATTAATTTTGTTTTTAAGGTCATTCCGTAGTCCGGTTTTGTGTTACATCGGCATTTTAGGATGGACTGTACATATGTTAATAGATAATTAATATATCAATAATTTATATGAATATTAAAACATGGAAATGTCTACTGTCTTCTTTTTATTATATACTGATAATGATGAATTTTTAAATAATTACATTTATTATTTATTACGTATTCACTCCTTTGTAAATCAAATTCAACTTTTTGTTAATCAAATTCACACGTTGAGAAAAAAAATGCATGGTTAAAATAAAATGATTGTAAATCGAATTTTATTTTTCAGCTCAAAAGAACCTATTGTCTTCGAAGTATTGAAGCGCATATGCTTCGACCAAATCTTTTTCTAGGAATCTTAACATTTTTTATGTAGTTAGGGTTGGTTAAATGATTTTCCCAATGTAATTAACCTCAAAATACATGAGGAAATCATCGACCTTCTGTTGGATTTCTCGTTCTTGTGCCAATAGCCATGGGTTGAGAATTTGGAGGAGTTCCTCCCAGCTTTCGACTACATTTTCTGGAGGAACAAATGCTAATGCCAATACCATTTTAAATTTAATTGCATTTTCCTGATTATCGTAAAATTCAGATAATCCCAATTCCTGGATTTTTCTGTAGGTACTTTGGGACAGATGGAAAAAGCAACCCGTTACTTGCGCATTTGGCCGAGAATGAATGTTCGAGACCGAATAATATATATAAAAACGGACTGTCGCTAAATATATTTGTATATTTGTATATTTGTATGTATATTTGTATGTATATTTGTATATATGTGACGGACGATCAACCGTCAACCAGTATGGGGAACAAAAATTTTTTTTTTTTCATTTTTTTCATTTTTTTCATATTTTTCATATTTTTCATATTTTTCATATTTTTCATATTTTTCAGTTTTTTCATATTTTTCAGTTTTTTTCAGGTTTTTTCAGTTTTTTTAATTTTTTTCATAATTTTCATTTTTTTCATAATTTTCATTTTTTCAGTTTTTTAATTTTTTTAATTTTTTCAGTTTTTTCATTTTTTCAGTTTTTTCATTTTTTTCATTTTTTCAGTTTTTTCATTTTTTTCATTTTTTCAGTTTTTTAATTTTTTTCATTTTTTCAGTTTTTTTAATTTTTTTCATTTTTTCAGTTTTTTCATTTTTTTCATTTTTTCAGTTTTTTCATTTTTTTCATTTTTTCAGTTTTTTCATTTTTTTCATTGCCGGGGGCGCTGGCGGCGCCGAAGGCGTCAGCGGCGCTGGGGGCGAAGCCCCCGGGGTGCCGAAGGCATCGGGGCGCTGGGTGCGCCGGAGGCGTCGGCGGCGCTGGGGGCGAAGCCCCCGGGATGCCGAAGGCATCGGGGACGCTGGGGGCGAAGCCCCCGGGGTGCCGAAGGCATCGGGGGGGCTGGGGGTGACGGGATGCCGAAGGCATCGGGGACGTTGGGGGTGAAGCCCCCGGGGTGCCGAAGGCATCGGGGGGGCTGGGGGCGCCGGAGGCGTCGGCGGCGCTGGGGGCGAAGCCCCCGGGGTGCCGAAGGCATCGGGGGGGCTGGGGGCGACGGGATGCCGAAGGCATCGGGGACGTTGGGGGTGAAGCCCCCGGGGTGCCGAAGGCATCGGGGGGGCTGGGGGCGCCGGAGGCGTCGGCGGCGCTGGGGGCGAAGCCCCCGGGGTGCCGAAGGCATCGGGGGGGCTGGGGGCGCCGGAGGCGTCGGCGGCGCTGGGGGCGAAGCCCCCGGGGTGCCGAAGGCATCGGGGGTGCTGGGGGCGTCGGCGGCGCTGGGGCCGAAGGCCCCGGAGCGACGGAGGCATCGGGGGCAAAGGCGGCAGGAGGTCGGCGATGCACAAAACGTAGTTCGTAATTCGTAATCACTTCGTAATTCGTGCATCAATTTCTTTCCGAAACCAGTCGATTCAATATCTTTAACTTTATTTTTATTCGAGTTTCAATTCCTTTTCGAAACCACCCGTTGAAATCAACGGGCCCAACACTAGTATTACATAATTATGGAAAAACGGACAACGAAGTGGAAGGCTTCTATATGAAAGTTGGCTATACAATTGGAGCCCAATTTCCAAACCTGTGGAAGTTCTTGAAAGCCCTTCAAGTTCTCCAAGCCAAAACCGAGAAGTTAGTACAAGAACTAAACTCCGGAGTTATTCTCGAAACTGTGTTTACCGAAACACTCTGTTCTGGCAATTTTTCGCATGGACACCTTCTTCGCTTTCAAATACGCAGCAATCAAAGTTTTTTTTTCGGCGGAAATATCCCTGCAGCGACCAATTTCTGAAGAATCGATATTGTTAATTTAAAAATTCAAAATTAAATATTAAATCCATCAATTTTATAAAATAAAAACTATTAAACCCATAATTACCCTTAGAACAATCATACAGCAAAAGGTCTCAGCTGAGCATGATCTTTTCAATGTTTGAAAGCATTTGACGCACAATGAACAAAGGCGTACCCTTAGCAGGTATATTACGGGTTTTTTGTACCTAAGTCTGTTTTATTTTGCATACATACAAGATAACTGTATTTTGTACATAGTTAAAAAGAATTACGTTTTTTTACCAATATACAGAAGAAATAACTAAGATAAATTTACAAATAACGAAGTGATGATTAGAACAAACACGTATGTCGCAAAATTCACAAGCGTTCCGTTTTATGTGACTGCTGGTGTATATATATATATATATATATATATATATATATATATATATATATATATATATATATATATATATATATATATATATATATATATATATATATATATATATATAGGAATGATTTTTAAACGAGCCGAGCCGTATGTATGCTTTGCCAAACTGCTAGGGATAGGGTGTGTGTGGTATGCATGGGAAAGACCGGATGCGTGTTGTTATGGTCACTTGTTAGAGAACAGGCCCGAAGATAACATGTACAATAAATAGTTCTGACTTAATCTGCGTTTCACTTGGAATCCTTCTCAATCCGGATCCTATATATATATATATATATATATATATATATATATATATATATATATATATATATATATATATATATATATATATATATATATATATATATATATATATATATATATATATATATATATATATATATATATATATATATATATATATATATATATATATATATATATATATAAAGTTAATATAAATATTAAAGATCTCATTATTCGGTATGCCAGAAAACATCAAACACCGCAAAATGAACATTGTAAGTCTTTTATCTCTGATTCAACTTGGGTTAAGATAAAAGAACGTAAAAGACTTAAACAAACTGGCATAACATCGACAGAATATCTTGAAAGGTATGCAATATTACATAAAGATATTCAAAGGAGTTGTAGGCGGGATAAAGCCAAATATATAAATGACATATGTGAGGAGATAGAAAAACACGCATTAAAGAATCAGGCAAGGGATATTTTTCACAAAGTAAAAATCGTCACTCAAAAATTTTCACCCAAAACTTGGACAATAGATGATCAATTTGGAAACACGCTTACAGATATTGATGTGATACTCAACCGATGGAAAGAATACTGTTCGGAATTGTACAGTGGTAGTTCGTCGACCTCAATTGTTTCCCTAATTGATGATGTCAGAGAGCCTGACATCTTGACATCTGAAGTTGTAAATGCCATAAAGAAACTGAAATGTAAAAAGTCTCCTGGCAGCGATGGTATACAAGCTGAACTTCTGAAAGAGCTTGGTGAAACTGCGATAAAGGCGCTATGTAATATGTGCAACAAGATCTGGGTAAACGGAGTATGGCCGAAAGATTGGGTCAATTCAATATTCATTCCCTTACACAAAAAAGGATCTACAAAAAAATGCGAGAATTACAGGACCTTAGCCTTAATATCGCACTCTAGTAAAGTATTGCTGTATATAATTAAAGATCGTTTGAGCAGTTACCTTGGATGGCAAATACCGAACGAACAAGCAGGGTTTGTAAAAGGCAAAGGGACGAGGGAACAAATACTGAATATACGTCAACTCATTGAAAAATGTCGGGAGTTTCAAACTCCAGCCGTTCTTTGTTTTATAGACTATAAAAAAGCTTTTGACTTTGTGAACTGGGACTATCTGTGGAAAGTTCTACTGGACATGGGAGTCCCCATGCATCTTGTAAAAATAATATATAACTTGTATAATGATAACGATGCAGTAGTTCGAATCAATTCGCTAAACTCGACAAATTTTCGAGTACAACGTGGAGTAAGGCAAGGGTGTATATTATCTCCAGACCTATTTAATATATATGGAGTGTATAATGCGTAGAGCACTGGATGGTTGGAAGGGTGGAGTGTCCATTGGTGGAAAAAAACTATCCAATCTTCGGTATGCGGATGACACAACGCTCATAGCTAATAATCATGAAGAAATGGCCGAACTGATCCGTCGTGTTGAGAGTAATGTGCTTGGCCTCCAGATAAACCGCCCCAAAACAAAAATTATGATAATTGACCGTCACCAACAGCTGCAAAACAACAACTCAGCTTTAAACGGTATAGATGTGGTCGATAATTTTGTCTATCTGGGGTCACTCATATCTAACAACGGCGGCAGCGAATTGGAAATACGGCGCCGGATTACATTAGCAAAATCGGCAATGTCACAACTAACGAAGATTTGGAAGAATAGAGCCATTACAACTGCTGTCAAAATCCGTCTCGTGAAGAGTCTCGTTTTTTCTGTCTGCCTTTATGGTGTCGAGACGTGGACCATGAAGGCGGCGGATAGACGGAGAATCGATGCCTTCGAGATGTGGTCCTGGAGACGGCTACTGCGCGTGCCTTGGACCGACAAACGCACGAATGTGTCTATTCTTGAAGAATTGAAAATCAAGGATAGACTGTCAACAATATGCCTGAAACGTATATTGCAGTTCTTCGGCCACATTGCACGAAGAGGTGAGGAGAGCCTGGAGCGGTTGGTTGTGGTTGGTAGCGTCGAAGGCAGAAGAGCCAGAGGCAGATCCCCCGCACGCTGGACTGACTAAGTATCTGCAGCGACGGGCGCTTCCACGGTAGCAAGTCTTCGCCTGGCCGAATTTAGAACTGAATGGAAGCAGCTGGTTGACCGCACATAGTCACGATCCTCAGTGATGAGGGAACTGACAGCAATATAATACGATTAAAAAGTTTTTTTTTTAATTTTAATACGGTTGAGAACCCCTGTCATTTATACTAATTTAATAACGCCCGCGATGTGTACAATAAAAAGTAAATTATTCATTTGAAATAAAGTAAATTTTGGAGACGGTTGATAAGCCCTGCCATATAAACTAATGCAATATAATCTGCAGTTCATACGCTTAGAAAGTTTTTTTTTTCAATTTAAATTCGTAAATATTGGATACGGTTGAGAACCCCTGTCATTTATACTAATTTAATAACGCCCGCGATGTGTACGATAAAAAGTAAATTATTCATTTGAAATAAAGTAAATTTTGGAGATGGTTGAGAAGCCCTGCCATATAAACTAATGCAATATAATCTGCAGTTCATACGCTTAGAAAGTTTTTTTTTTCAATTTAAATACGTAAATATTGGATACGGTTGAGAACCCCTGTCATTTATACTAATTTAATAACGCCCGCGATGTGTACGATAAAAAGTAAATTATTCATTTGAAATAAAGTAAATTTTGGAGACGGTTGATAAGCCCTGCCATATAAACTAATGCAATATAATCTGCAGTTCATACGCTTAGAAAGTTTTTTTTTTCAATTTTAATACGTAAATATTGGATACGGTTGAGAACCCCTGTCATTTATACTAATTCAATGACATCTTAAAATGATATTCAATGAGTCACAATGACATTCGCTTAAAATGTAATTGTTCAATTTAAATAAGAATATGTTGGTACGGTTGAGAACACCTTTAATTTATAATAATTTAATAACATCCGCGATCTATACGATAAAAAGTACCATATACATCGATAAATATAATACAATAAAAAGTTACTTTTGCCATTAAAATAGGATAATTTAGGATTTTTGAACATTTTGTCGCTTGAACATTTTTTCCTTTTACATTTTGTCGCGGGTACATTTTGTCAGTGCACTAATTTTCGGGTACATTTTGTCGTTGAACCTTTTGGACTTGCATCAATTGTCGTGTAACCGCCCTTTTCTGATGCGCGCTCTGCGTCAAAAGGTCCTCGGCTGCTCGACACCCGTTGAGGTTTATCTGTAGGAAAGAAATCATGTTTGGGTCTTATTTACCTTCTCCGACTGAAGTTCTGGGCGACTGGTGCATTTCACCGCGATGTGTCCGAATCTGCGGCATTTGATGCATCGTGTCTGGTGGGTCTGTTTAAATATTTGCGTCAGCTGTATCATTCGGCAGATTCACCGCTGCAAATTGCTTCTTTCCGTATCAGCTTTACCCTTTGCCTGCGAGACTAAGTTTTTTAAATCTCACGCACGATCTTGTAAAAAAACTATTTTTTCTTAGCGTGATGTCCAGACACGCTCATTACTGTAAGAATTTGCGACTTAACTGACCAAAAATAGGAATCTATATATATATATTAGATATTAATCTATCTCTTGATCCATCAATACGTCCAATACAATACAATGTCCTCTACAGCAGTGGTTTCCAAACTTTATGCTACTAAAAAAAAATTTTTTTTCCGCGCCTCCCTACCTTTTATTTTTTAATAGATATTTTAATAGATATTTAAATTTTGAAAAGTACTGAAAGAAAATGCCAATGGAAGATCTACTACTAACCGTTGAATCATATCCAATGCTAGATAAAGAAAAACTTCAAACTGAATTAGAAGTGTTTTACTCAAGGAAAGAAATGCATAGTATTAACGATTTATTAATAATTTTAAAACTTATTTTTGCAATCAATTTATGCAAAGTTGGTGTGGAAATAGCAAATCTTATTCAAATTCTGCTTACAACTTCAACTACCTCTGAGCTAGAACGGTGTTTTTCATCAATAAATAGAATAAAGACATACATATACGAGTATAAGAAACACAATGGTTCAGGAAAGATTGACGGCTTTGGCTATGCTGTCAATTGAAAAAAAATGATTATGAACAGTAAAAAATTTAACGAAAAGGTGATACATCTTTTTTCAAAGAAAAAAGACAGAAGAATCAATTTTTAAATGAAATAAAATACATACAATGTTTAATTGTGATAATTTTGATGTTAATAGTAAAATATAATCCAAATAAACATTTTTTTTATTTTTAATCAACCGCAGCACCCCCAGATATCTTATCCACGAGCCGCCACTGTTTAAACCGCTCAATTTTCCAAAAATTTCAACCAAATAGGCAAGTTCATGTCTCTTCATGTTGGTTTTCTTCGAGAAAGGTTGCTAATTAAATGTGTATATAAAAATGAAAGAAAAATACAAATAAACATTCATGCATTGAATTTTTACTGTTAAGCTACGATATGAAGTCTTATTTATTTGTAGATATTATGGTATGAAAATTATTTTTTTATTAAAAAGTTTGGAAACCGCTGCTCTACAGCGTATCGATTGATATATGAGCTGAAGCATTAGTTATTGTATCAATCTGGCGAGAGTATTCACACGGATACGGCGAGACACTTACACTTCCATATGTACGCCGCCCGATGTCTAGTCAGCGGAGCCTGAGGGGGCGTGTATTGTTCAAAGGTTGTAAATGCATTGTTAAGAGGGCTGTTCACCCGAAACCTTAATTTTGTTACCGTTCCTTTCTTCGATATATATATTGAGTGTATGTATATATTGAGTGAATGCGACAATATATATATCAATATATATATTGAGTGAATGCGACAGTTGCGCTTCGACCAGATAAAACGTGTTTTAAATTGACAAAATCGAGGTTTCGTATTCTACTATTTTCTCCTCCAAAACTGGACCAATTTTTAAAAAAATTTCATCATCGGTATGAGACAGATATTTTCTGTGCATCTATCGCCGTACTTTTTTTTAAATCGACCGTTAAATAACCACGCTAGACTCTTTTCGTGGGTGTAAAAAAGAGGCGATTTTATAGATGTTTGGCGGCTCCTAGCTCCTATAAAAAATAATTAATCAAAAAAATAAAACGATAGATGCACCCCAATGGTGGATATCCATAGCAAATCAAAAAATAATTTCTCTAGTGCCATAATTGAGGTAAGGAGAAGTATAGTACGTTTGTATGGACAAGGCGCTGCTGTCCAACCCTCTTAAAGGTTTGCCGAACAATGGATAGCACTGTGACTATCCTACCTCTACCGATGTCACACCAATGCACAGGGCTTCTCAAATCGTATATATGTATATATGTACATAAATACATACACGTCCACGTGCTATGAGACCATTTTCGAACGCACATACATACATTGTATGTACACCGGCTGAGAGCATTTTTGATATCAATTGAGCGCAAATGTAGGGAAACGCACAAAAGACAAAAGTTCTACTTCCGGTTCTCGGATTTTGTTCATTTTTTTTATTACTAAAAATCACTATATACATACATATATTACAGATTAAATATCAAGAAGATAAAAATATTTTTAAAGGTAAAAAAAAAATAATAAATTATTTTAAAAAAAAAAGTTGCTACTTCCTGTTTACGAATTCTGCCAAAACCTTAACAGCTCTAAGTTAGTACATAAAGAATATAAATATATGTAAATTTATTAATAGGGAAGACTTTGACGTTGAGCCAATTTTGTGACAACTGCTTTATAGGTTTGTATGGGTTTTTGGTTTAATTTTAGAAACTATTTTATTCATGTGCTATTTTATTGAGCAATTTCAAATATTAATCAATTTCGGTAAGTATAATTTACCGAAGGGTTTGACATGACTGATGAATTTTAGTAATTTAGATATATATAAGAAAAATGATTTTGATAATAAATGATTTTGATCTTTTTTAAATTTTTCAATTGCA
This sequence comes from Arctopsyche grandis, assembly GCF_051622035.1. Classification (NCBI taxonomy): domain Eukaryota; kingdom Metazoa; phylum Arthropoda; class Insecta; order Trichoptera; family Hydropsychidae; genus Arctopsyche; species Arctopsyche grandis. The sequence goes on from NC_135356.1 coordinate 14,078,305, forward strand.
GTTTCAAAAATAAAATAACGTTAAACGGAATTCTTATTGTTTTATTTTTTTGGTTTTGGCTATTTGCAGATACTATATTTGCAAATTATTGGCTATTTGCAGGTACTATATCTGCGAATTATTGACTTTTTGCAGGTGCTTTATCTGCGACAGGCGAAAAGTCTTCTGCACATGCGCGTGAACTGTCACTGTCAGCGTGTTTAATGTTAAAATTTTGTTTTAAACCTCTTAAAATTTAGTTCGAACTCGTAAAGTGACGTAGAGTAAAAAATATAATCCAAACTAGTTAATATTATTAATTGTTAGAAAATTATTATCATATACAATGTATAAAACCTACATAATAGTACAAGCCGCGAACTAGTTAAATGATATAAATCTATTATAATAACGTGCGAAATTTATTTGCCTCGTGTATAATGAACGATTGATTAAACAAGTCAAGCATACATTAAATGCAAGAAATTATAATCGGATTATAAGTTCACGCGCATGCGCAGAAGGCTTTGCGCCTGTCGTAGTTATAGTATGTGCCTGCAAATAGCCAATAATTCGCAGATACAGTAACAAGATCTTTCGATTTTCGATCTCTGCCTTCCGATATTTGCGTTTTCGGGCGTTTCACTTTCGGTCCCGTGAGGTAGACCCGTAACACAAACTATAACAGTAAAACTTCAGTTGTCGGTAAATCTTATTTACCAACTTATTTCTTTATCTATGTACGTAGTAACAATAGATGAAGTTTAGTGGCGTAGCTACCCGCAGACTCCACAATGCGGGGGGGGCGCCGCAAAGTGGCGTGCCTTTTTCACAGATTTTTAAATTTGTTATGTAATTTCTTTGTAATAATTTTTCCCTCCGCCTCTGCCAGCACCTCATCAGCTTTTGCCGTATCTCCTTCCGCCTGCGTGTCGCTACTTCTCGGGATTCCGATGCATTGCCTCTCGAGCCGTCGAAGAGTTGCTTCCTCTCCTTCGCGAGCAGATCGATTGGGATGATTCCTGCAACTACCAGAACAGCGTTCTCGGAGACAGTCGAGTACGCCGTGGCTACTCTGAGTGCGCTCCCCGCTGTACTGAGGCATACTTTTTCCTCGTCCTTTCTATTTCCATGAAATCCGCCCAGATCGGTGCTGCGTAGAGAAGCGTCGAATGGACAACGCTGTTCAGCAGCTTCCTTCTCTTTGATTTCGGCCCTCCGAGGTTTGGCATCAGTCGTTCCAGCACCGCTGTTACTGTTGCAGCTTTTTCGACCACCCTTGTCGCGTGCTCCCGGAAATTGAGTTTTTTGTCCAGATGGACTCCCAAATATTTCAGGGAATTCTGGAACAGTACCGGCTCTTCTCCTATGTTGATAGTCGGCGGCGTCAGCTTTCGCCGGCGGGTGAAAAAGATCGCTTTCGTCTTGCAAACGACAGTCCCGCTCCTTCTATCCAATTGGATACCCTTCTGAGTGCCTCGTTAGTGTGCAGCTCCAGCCACTCGGGTTTCCTTGCCGACACCAGGATTCCGATGTCGTCCACGAATCCCACCACGAAGGCTCCTTCTGGCAGCTCGATTCGGAACACTCCATCGTACATGACGTTCCACAGGGTCGGTCCGAGAACCGAGCCCTGGGGGACGCCTGCCGTCACTTGGTACGTCCCTTTCTCGCGTCCGCCCCCGTGGTGTATTCTAGAATCCGGTCGCTGAAATAGCTTTGTACGATCCTCAGCAGGTAGTCTGGAATTCTGCCGTTCGCCTTCAATGCCTTCATCACTTTCTCCCATTTTTCCGTATTAAATGTGTTCTTCACGTCCAGTTTTATCAGCGCGACGTGGCTACTGGCTTTTAGGGGTCCCGCCCAGGCCTCTCGCAACGTCCTCACTACCGTTCCAATAGCATTCATTGATCGTTGATCTGCCTCTTCGGAAGCCAAACTGTTGCGGGGACAGTCCTTATCCTTTGTAGAAGGAGTTTCTCCAGTAGCTTTCCGAGACCGTTGAGCATGCACAAGGGTCTGTAGGAGGACGGGTCGTCGGGCGGCTTGCCGATCTTTGGGAGGAGAACTAGGCGCTGCCACTTCCATATCTCGTGGAATTTTCCAGTCTTCAGGCTTCCATTGAACAGACGGAGTAGTATGGCGGGAGCGCATTCTTCGACCGCGAGTATGGCTTCGTTTGGAGCACTCTCGGCTCCGGTCCTCCGAGCTGGTGCATTTCACCGCGATGTGTCCGAATCTGCGGCATTTGATGCATCGTGTCTTGTGGGTCTGTCTAAATAATTGCGTCAGCTGCATCTTTCGGCAGATTCACCGCTGCAAATTGTGTTCCTCCGAAGGCTGGCCTCAGGAACACAATTTTAGCGTCTCTGGCTAATTGGGACGACACCGCCGCTAGTGACGCTTTCAGCTCGGCTTCGTTCGTAGCCTCGTCAATGTCCTTGATTTCGATGTCAGTTGTCGGGACGAGTTTCTTTACTGACGCCCCCTTCCCGAGAGCCGTGGTTATGGCTCCCACAAGACTATCTGTCTGCAATGTGCCTCTCTTCATTTGCAGAATCACGTCTTCATTTTTCGTGCTACGGATCGCTGTTACATGTTCTTGTCCTGTTCGGGCTTCTTTCCGTATCAGCCTAACCCTTTGCCTGCGAGACTAAGTTTTTTAAATCTCACCTTCCTTGCGGCACGATATTGTAAAAAACTATTTTTTCTTAGCGTGATGTCCAGACACGCTAATTACTGTGAGAATTTGCGACTTAACTGTCCAAAAAATAGGAATCTATATAAATAAGATATTAATCTATCTCTTGATCCATCAATACGTCCAATACAATACAATGTCCTCTACAGCAGCGGTTTCCAAACTTTATGCTACTAAAAAAAAATTTTTTTCCGCGCCTCCCTACCTTTTATTTTTTAATAGATATAATAATATAGACACGTTTTAAATAATAAACCTTTATTTAAAAAAAAATACTGAACACTAGAATAGACAGAATAATAAAAAGGTTTTGCTATAACATAAATTTATACGAACACTGTATATTTATTTTTATATTAAATTCAGTGGCGGCTCGTGGATAAGATATCTGGGGGTGCTGCGGTTGATTAAAAATAAAAAAAATGTTTATTTGGATTATATTTTACTATTAACATAATAAAATTGATTCTTCTGTCTTTTTTCTTTGAAAAAAGATGTATCACCTTTTCGTTAAATTTTTTACTGTTCATAATCATTTCTTTTCAATTGACAGCATAGACAAAGCCGTCAATCTTTCCTGAACCATTGTGTTTCTTATACTCGTATATGTATGTCTTTATTCTATTTATTGATGAAAAACACCGTTCTAGCTCAGAGGTAGTTGAAGTTGTAAGCAGAATTTGAATAAGATTTGCTATTTCCACACCAACTTTGCATAAATTGATTGCAAAAATAAGTTTTAAAATTATTAATAAATCGTTAATACTATGCATTTCTTTCCTTGAGTAAAACACTTCTAATTCAGTTTGAAGTTTTTCTTTATCTAGCATTGGATATGATTCAACGGTTAGTAGTAGATCTTCCATTGGCATTTTCTTACAGTACTTTTCAAAATTTTCTTTATTAAATAATATCACAGCTTTTCATTCATTAGAAAAAGCATATCTTGCTTTTATATCCTTAATAATAACAACGCACATATTTTTGGATTCTATAATATGTGCGATAATATATGCATCACATATTTTTGGTTTCAATTCGCTATAAGAATCTCGTATTTGTATAATGACATTAGTAAAACTTTTTAAGTTTTCTTTAATTGAAAATGCATCGATATTACTAGATTTCATTTGGTTATAAATAATTTCTACATGCGGCATTAACTTGTGAAAAAGTTCTGACTAAAATAAAAAATTGTATTCAGTAAATTGGTAGAATCTGTTATTGTTTTATCAGTATTTTCGGAAGAATATTTAACTTCTTGAAAACATTGGCTCAGCTTCTCTTGATTTTTATACCATCTTAAATACTTAGAGTGACGTGTAAAAGGAAGTGTAGAAAGATAGAAAGTGTAAGAGGTGTAGAAAGAAAGACAAAAGGTGCAGAAATGAGGAAAAGTGAGGAGCGTGTCGAGCGCACACGAACGCAACAAAAAAATGTGTATAGCAGTGTTGGGAGTGCAGTACGGACCAGGCTTCTAGCTGCCCCCGCGCCCCTCCTTCGAAATTCGTAATTCGAAATTCATAACTCGTAATTCGAAATTCGTAATTTGAAATTCAAAATTCAAAATTCAAATTTACAATTTCATAATTCGAAATTCATAATTCGAAATTCGTAATTCGAAATTCGTAATTCAAAATTCGTAATTCGAAATTCGTTATTCGAAATTCAAAATTCAAATTTACAATTTCATAATTTGAAATTCTTAATTCGAAATTCGAAATTCGAAATTCGAAATTCGAAAGTCGTAATTCGAAATTCTAAATTCAAAATTCAAAATTCAAAATTCAAATCTCCAATTTCAAATTTCGAAATTCAAAATTCAAAATTTAAATTTACAATTTCATAATTCGAAATTCGTAATTCGAAATTCAAAATTCAAATGGAACTAGTTTTGCCAAAACTAGTTCCATCTTCTTCATTGTTGTTAAAATGTAATGCTCACAATATTAATTAAAAGACACAATCTACAATACTCAGCAATTAGGGATTTCCATCGAAAAATTCTGCTATGGTTATAAATTCAGAAATTCCGGTGTAAACCAGTCTTTATAAACATTGACACGAACCATGTTCAATGCATTTTTTTTTCAATGCTACCTGTACAGGGTTAGCGGGTAGTATTTATGTTTATTTTTACATACTCAAAATACAACGCCTATCGGCGTATTTCAAGCTCATGGACTTGTTGGCAAAACGCCGATCGGCGTTGGTCAGAATTCAAAGGGTTAAGCTAAAAACTTCGAATTCGTACATAAATCGAAGTGTATGTCCAATCGACTACGCTATTTTATTTAGTATTTTTACTTGAATAGTTGAAAATTGTGGTCGACTTATTTGTATACTTCCATTAAACATGTATGATATTATAATTCTATGTACATATATGTAATTACACAGACTTATTCATTGGGTAAAAAGCCCACACACCACTAGGTATATAATCATAACCCAATTTCATAAAAAAGAACATGATTATTTGAAAAAAAATACTATAAAATGAAAATAATAAGATTACAAAAGCGGTACTTAATATTTCGTACTTACGAGAAAAGTATGAAGAGTGGTATCGACTTAAATAAAGATTTCTGTTAAAATGCATAATGCACAGATTACTATTCATTGAAACTCCAAGTATACAACAGATGTGCACACAGCTGATGCGGTTCGAACAATTACTACGAAAGACTTAAGGAGCAGAGATACAGAATCGTACGGCACGGCATGCCTAGAAAGACTCCGGCTATGAATGGTCGTGTCTTATGGAATTTAATTCGTACGATATTATTATTTGAACATTTCTTCAAATATGGGAATCATCGATAACGATAATACAAGAAAAACATATCGCCGAAGAGCTATGTCTGGTCAGAGTTGCTATATGGATGTGAAACGTGGACTCTGAAGACCAGGATGATCAGCGGCATCGAAGCGTTTGAGATGTGGGTCTACATGCGTATGCTGAAGATCCCATGGATCAAAAAAGTCTCAAATTAAACTGTCCTCAGCATGATAGGGAGAGGCAAGGAACTTATATATGTCATCAAGTGGAGAAATATGGAGTACCGACACATGATACGGGATCCAAAATACGAATTTCTCCGTTTGATAACCATGGGAAAAATAGAATATAGGAAATGGATTGGCAGGAAGAAGTTGTCTTGGCTTCGAAACATGCGCATGAGGACCGATATGAGCGCCGAAGAGCTATTTCGGATGCGGAATTAATCTTAGAAAGCAGAATGCATTTTTAGTGTAATTGAAGTCATCATCATTCGCAGTCATTCACCATCAACTGTTTGATGAAGACCTCTCCAACACGCTTCCATTCTTATTCACACAGAATTGCATTCATCCACTGAAACTGCATTTTCCTTATTTCATCCGTCGACTCATTTGTGGCCCGGCCCTCTCTTACATCCTGTTTCACTCTCTTGGGTACCGTTTGAGCACTTCTTTTGTCCATTCTTCAAAATCCTTCAATTCACTCGCTCCATTATGATAGCTATTCTAGCCACGTATCTCAGTGAGGGACTCTCATCTCTGTATTCCTCTCATGCTATGTACATACATATATCCTAGTTATACCGACAACACTTCCATACCAAGCTTTACACTTTCGGACATTGAACATTTGATATTAAACGTGTAACTTTCTCATTACTACATACATCATTACCGACAAAGTTCACTAATGAAAAGGCAATTTAAAAAAAAAATTATCGAATGTGTGACATCTATGAAAAAATATTATCATAAATAACATATGTAGCTAGCTTATGTATTATAAACTTTTTCTAAATATCTATGACATTTTATAGAGACATCTATATAAAATATTATAAATATTTGTGCTTATGTGAACATTTATAAAAAATGACCCCTTACACGAAATCCATGTGAACTGTATAAGAGGTAAGTAAAAAATGTTTTTGATTTGAAACATAGATGTCACAATAAATCTTACACATAAAGAAAATATCTGTAATTTTTTAAAAAATCACAAATTGTTTAAATTTAAGGGGTTATCTAGTCTAGAAATTTGAAAAAGTCGTTATTTTTTTTCATATGTTTAAAGCTTAAGCCTCTAAGAATATGTCCTTAAGAGAATTTTTCAAAATTTAAATTATTTTTGGACATAACTTTAAAGCCAATATATACAAGGGATGTGCTGCTAAACTATTAACCGGCCTCCCCCTTCCTGTAAAAATTTAAAAAATTATATACATATGTATAAAAAAATTGAAGTATTATATGTACTGACATATAGACGGAAACACTGCACTGTAGTTGAAAATTCTTTTCGAAGATACATATCTATCTAATATATGATTTCGAAAGAAACTTTGTATATATGTATATGTATGCAAGTATTTTTGGTTGGGAACGTCAAAAAAAAAGTCAAAAGTTTCCATGACGACGATTCGATTGTTGAATATTATTTTTTTTCGATTCAAATAAATTTAAAAAAAAAAACAAATGAATACATATTTACCATTAGATTCGCCATGTTTAAGCTATTTATATTACAAATACTGAGCGAAGCCGGGTTTAACAACTAGTGCTATATAAATACAGGGCTTATTTTGAAAAAAAAATGGTGCTGGAACCCACTTTTTGTCAAGTTTTTTATTGGAAAAGATTATATTAAAAATATATTATAAAGAATATTCGTTTGAAACCGCGTTTACATGGGAAAAAAAGCCTGTATAAATATATAAGTTATATACAAGTTAATACATTGCATACATATGTATATCTTGCATGAAAATCTTAAACTTTATATGAAAACTGTAAATATGAATTATATACTATCAAATCAAAATGTAAGCAACGAAGGAACAGCGAAATTGAAAGACGACTAAAATTGTTTATGTATGGGACCTTCTATTCTACGTACTTTGTACCTGTCCAGCTATGTTAGTATGATTAGTAAGTCAGTTGGATTGCAAACTAATACTATGTCATCTGTGAACCAAAGATGATTCAAGAGGAGACCATTAAGGTTTAATCCTGCTGAATCCCTCAAGCACCGCATTGAATGTCATAGCAGATACCTGACGCCTTTTCCTATGTTAAATCTATCTGTATCTGATATGTATTTATTATATAGGTATATGCAGAGAAATGTTATAATAATAGAAGTGGCTTTAGGCGTAATATTGTTGCCAAGTGACGATTCTCCACAGACAATCCTAAATAATTTTAGCATCAGTCGTATTTGATGTTTGGTGGTCGACGTATGTCCGATAAAAACTTCTCTGGGCAAGGGCATCGTTTAAAATTGCACGATGCATTCAAAAACACACAATAAATAACATGGGATACATTTTTATAAGTAAATTGATCACTTAAGTAGCATATTATTCAATTAACAGCGTATATGAAAGCGTCGGCATTGGGCAATAGCATACAATATTGCGTAGTTATGGAAACAGTAAGCGTGTTATTGAAACAAGAAATGTATTCGAAAGGGCGCTTCTATTATTATAGCATTTCTCTGGGTATATAATATAATATAAAAATATAAAAATCCCCAGCTCAGATAAATAGCTTTTACTCGTTCAACCCATACAACCCTAAAATTAAAAAAACAATACTATGCGATTTTTACCACAACAAAACTTACCGTCTCAGTAAAATTTTTACAAAAGTAGTAGAAATAAAAATAATAACATGGAGATGAAAGGCATGAAAGGATATATGTATGTATGTATGAATTACTACAAGTACCATACCTGAGTTCTTTATTTTCAATATATTTAATTTACAATAGATGTTGATTTATAAATACATATATTTATATATTTATAAATATCAAATATATAAACACGATAGTTCATAATAAAAAAAAAATGTATAAATGATGTGGGTTCTATTGGTACTATGCCAATAGAACCCAAATCAATATTATAGGTTTGGGCTTTGTAACCGTCTAAAATTAACTTGTACTACAATAAACCATACATAAAAATATAAAAGCGGATAGGCTGTTATGCCAACGGAAAAATTGTTTGTTCGTCGTTTTCTATTTTTACCCGTGGACCCTCTGAGAAAATCGGATTGTAACAATCTTCATTCGAGAATCATCTGAGAAGGTTGGAAAATTTTCATTAAATAGCGTCTTTATGAATATATTATGAATATTCTTCAAAAATTATCATGATTGTAAAACATTTTTAAATACAATAATTATGTTTTAAAACCTTTTCCAACGTTTAAGACGTTTTCTAGATCTCGTGGAACCTTTTAAGATCTCTGAGAAAAATTGAAAAAAATTACTTTAATAAATATACATATGTATACTCGATAGAATATGCTCCATGCATCTATCAATACATGTACATATATGTATAACATTTCAGAGAATTTTCTAGTACTCTCGTGGACTTTAAGTAGGTGATTTTGTTAAGAAGTGATTAAAAAATTGTTTTAGATAATTGGTGAAATTTGAAGCTGAATTTTAAATTTGATTTATTGCGGTAATTCTCTAAAGATACATAAAGTCTCTGGACCATTTTTATTTTAATTATTTATTTTTCAACCACCCTTGGTTTGTTTACATGGTAAAATGAAAATAAATTTGTACCAGGCGATCTTTTATATAAAACGGAGTGTTAAAATTGTGCATAATACATTTACCTGTACAATTTTACGATACTCGTTCAGTTGTCAGCATTTTTGCGGATTGTTTGATTGCGATTTTTATTTTGCAAAATTGATATATACATTGTACACAGGACTCATGAAGGGGGTGAGGGGGGAAAATCGTGATAAGGATATAGTAGAAAAATAATTTTAAATCAATAGCAAATTACGAATCTGCATTCATTGGGCTCCGATGAACAATGATTACCTGTTCTTAAAATAAAAAACGTTTTTTTACCACAATTTTTAAGCATATCCAATAAGGAAAATATTTTGTTTTCAAAATTCTAAAATACGACCCCAACCCCAAAATAGGGGACCCTGAATAATTATTTTCCCAGGGTTCATATGATGCTTTTATTCACAACGCAGTGCAATCGGAAAGGTGAGGCTGGTTGTAATAATTGCTGTTTTAAGAGCTCAAAATAACCCATACCAATGAAAATATTATTAAACAAGGGATAGGGGTATAATTATATTTAACTACATGTACACGTTAAGTATATTTCTTTATTTTCATTAAACAACACTGATACAGAGAAGTTTAATTTAACATAATAATTGATTTGATTTTTAACATTGATATAACATTTTTAAATTTAACACTGATATACATAAGAAGTACATTAACATTTATTAAGTTATTTGATAAAATTATTTTTTTTATTTTTTTACCAACACCGATATACATACAAGTGCATAAAGTGAGTAAGTCGTTAATATATGTAATTGATTTGAATTCAACACTGATATACAGAAGCAAAAAAAATAACATTTATTTGAGTAATTTGATTTTAAAATCATTTATGAGAATTTTGCTAACAACACCGATATAAGTACATAAAATGAATGTGACATTATGTGAACAAATAATTTGAATTCAGCACATTTTGAATTCAGTGATTAATTAGTTATATGTATAATGAAATACCTCTGAAAACATTGGATCAAATTCCTTCTCCGGTGAATTTCCTGCAAAGTTGACGTATAAAATCATGAAGATGCATACACTGATTATGCTGCCAATGCTGTGGAGAAATTAATACATATATTACAAACAATTCACAATAAGTATGTATTCGCTAATTTGCATAGGTATTATTATTACAGTAGCACGATTATCAATATATCTAAGCAAGTAAACTGCCATCCATTTCGACGTCCGTTCGGTTGCTGATAATTTTCTCTGAAAGAATAAATAAATTACCCAATTAACACACTGAAAAATAGACTTCACGCTAACAAATATAACTTTTTGAATAAATCATATAAGAAGACGGAAAATTTTTACATTTAGAGTTTACATATATCAATTGCATAATTCATTGCGCGTGCATACAGAAGTGTTCTTCTAAGCTGAATGAATAATTAAACACCGACAAATTAATGAAAAAAATCATAAATGTTCACATATGTACATTTGTAAATATTATAAATTAAGTAAATAAAAAAAAAACCAAATAACACATGAAATTAACCAATCAACAGCGTCGATTTATTAATAAAGTAATTACCTAGGTTCTTCTTCCATTTCTATGCCATGTTTTATAAAGAAAATAAATTATTAATGTTATTAATTTTCATACATACATATATCGCATATTGTTTTATAAATTACTCAAAAGTATCCGTAATTTTGATTTAATTTGATTCAAAATTGAATCACCCTCAAAACGACTCGCCATTGGATGAAATAAGCATGTCAACATTTTCCCGTACCGCAGTTCTGGAACTTTCCAAATTTCCCAATCTGGTTCTATACATATGACATAATTACCCTCAAATAAAATAGGTCAAATGGAATATTATAAAGTTGGAGGGCTCTAAAGCTACTTTGTTGGTTGGAAAATATGCTAGGACGAGGTGTTAAATTTGTTTGGGTTACATCAAGGGCTTTACACGATTTTAAAAAATCAAAATTACGGTTGCTTTTGCGTACGCTTTTTTATGGAATAAAAATTCTGTAATATTGCCAACTATTACCAAAATAGAGTGCTATAGCTGAAGGGTCAGCCAAGTCCAGTTCGGGAAATGTTGGATCGAACGGAGGATCTACAGGTGAATTCAACATTGCAGGTACTTCATTTATCGGAGGTAGCACAAATGGTGCAATCAATCCAATGGGTCTTTCCACCGCTGAGGCATTGCAATTTATTGGCATGGGAATATCTGTGCATATATTAAATTTCATTAAATTAAAATATGTTATGTTACACATATGTATGTATGTACATACATACATGGATATGCATACGCAAGAATAAAGTCGTTTAAAAAAACCCGACTCCAACTCCTGGTAGAATTAGTATTTGTCAACAGTTTGTTAGGGCCCAACGTGACCCATCACAGAGATGGTGATGGGTCACGTTAACGAATTTTGATTATTTTTTTTATCGTCTAACAATAAAATTATCGTTCGTCATACAAAAGTGAGGTATAATTAGCTTCCATATCAGCACACAGCTTTGCAAACAGCTTTGCTCTCAAAGGACTATTCCCAATGTTGTTTATAATTCTTATAACTCGCTCATATTTTTTGACAATAGAGCTGCTCTGAGAATCATACAGTGTGTCCAGATAGCTTGTGGTGCTTTCTTTTTGATCAATGCTTTAAGACCTGCTTTGTGAACGGACATCGAGTGAGCTCCGTCGGTACACAGTCCAATTATTATTTTATGTCGTTCACTTTATGTCGTTTTCTTCAACAAAGCTGTCTATTATATCAAAAGTTTCAATGGATGTGGTATTCCCAAGAATGTGTTTGCAAAATAATATATCTTCTAACATATTATTATCCGCGACATATCGAACATATGCAATTAAATGGGCATCTTTAGCTTATGCAAAGGCGCAATTTTTAAAATCTTCTTCTCCGGATAATTTTTTATAGGAATTAAATGTATATATAAAAATGAAAGAAAAATAAGAATAAACATTCATGCATTGAATTTTTACTGCTAAGCTACGATATGAAGTTTTATTTATTTGTAGATATTATGGTATGAAAATTATTTTTTTATTAAAAAGTTTTGGCGCCTCCCCTGGCAATAGTCCGCGCCTCCCCTGGGAGGTGCGCCTCCCAGTTTGGAAACCGCTGGTCTATCACAAAAGTTGCAACCGTCCCGGATGTACCAACATATGTACATACATACATAGATTGTCCTGAAATTGAAGCGCCTGCCAATAACCCGGTTAGACATCAAAATGAAATGGAATTAAATAAAAACCACCAACTAATACCATCTGCCTGTACATAAATGAATATTCGCTTTTCGATAGCAAATTATAAGCCGATTAATCAAAAATAATACAATGACAAATACAACAGTGGTTGGCATACATAATCCCCCATCATGGATAAAAATTATTTAAAAATAGTAATAAATAATTAATAATTTTAAATGATTCCGGCCGAGAGGATAACGATCGAATCTTTGGAACATGTGACAGTCTCCGATTGTTAGAAACAATATCGCACTGGTTCTCGGAGCGGACTTTCAAAACTGCTCCTGCGTTATTTTTCAACTATTCACGATTAACGCACTTATTCATGACTGAGGCATTCTTTGTCTTTTACTACAAAACAAAATAAGGGATACGTAAATTAAACTGTTCGAGACATTAAATATATATTGAATTCCAATTTAAATCCAACCAGCATCATGGTTGACTTTGAATTGGCGCAATTTCGAAAGAAATTTCTCAGATTGTGAAATTAAAGGATGTTTCTTTCATCTATCGGAAAATGATAGAGAACCGGACGCAACGGCTTTACCAAGAAGATTCCGATTTCGCACTGAAATTACGAATGATACCAGCTCTGGGAATTGGTTCCGACGGATGAAGTTGTCGATGCTTTTGAAGTACACGTTATTCGAATTGCATTTTTCTGACAAATAAATAGTATTAATACTGACTCTTTATTATAGACGATGTCAATTTATACAAAATATTTTTATCCATGGCGGGGGTTATTTTTCAGGGGGCTTTAACCGGGGGTATATGTATGTATTATATGGCCAGGGGTTACGTGTTCTGATACTGGTATACATATTCATACTTAAATGAATGATTAATCAAATGTGCGGCTATTTGAGAAATATGTGTTTGACAGTTTCCCGTTAGTCCCTTTATTAAAAAAGCACAGAAAGTTAAATTAAAATTGATTTTTTTTTTGTCTTAACTTGTAATTACAATGAAACGAAACGTGTGAATAAATGCAACATGAAAAAAAAGCTTTTTTCAAACATTTTAGAATTAAATCTGCATACAGTTACTGCAAAAAAAGGGATAAAACACATATTACCACTGCAACTTCTGAAATGCTGAAACATAAATATGTACATGTGTAAATACTGCAAAATACAATTTAATTTGATATAATACGACGAAAACAATGCTTGGATATACAATTATCTATGTAGCTGCTTTTGAAGAGTAGAAGCACCAGTCGAAGTCGGTACCGGCACTACCGGTATTGAAATACCCATTGATGAATATTTATAGTGATATTATGTGATAAAAATATTTTGAACAAAATCCGACCGCCGGAAGTAGAACTTTTGTCTCGTATGAGTTTCCTTATATTTTTATATAGTTTACCTATCGAAAATGTAGGGAATTATAACCAGTATGCGTGCTTCATTGTTGAATTGTGCTGTCTATACTATGTATGTATAAAGTCCGTTTGTTGCACGTACAAATCAATAATGATCACATTATTTGCCTTTCATTTGTTACATATAATCCTTTGCTCTGTTGTCCAAAATTACTGCCTGGCTTACGAAAAGTGCGTAAGTCAGGCAGTAATTCACTTTAAAAGTTGTGTTTAACCCTTTGGCTGCTACGAGGTTTTTCAATGTCCAAGCGAAAAATGCTAGCATTTGTAATTATTTTGAAAAAAAATAAATATAATATTTTTTTTTACATACTTACTTCGCCGAACGCTCGTAATTTTTATAATGCTTTATATACATTTTTAAGAAGCAGTTGTGGACTCATGCTCTCTCTTTCTGTCTTGCTTTTACACGCGTGCGTGCCAAAAAGATACCTACATATATACACTAAATAAGTTTTGACGATTGTTTTCCGACGCTCTATTTTTTTAAACAATCTATTTTTAGACATCGATGTATCCTTACAACATGCGATATATTCGAAACAGGTAGCGGTCTTTCTCTCTTTCTTTCTTGGTTTTAATTGTGTACGTGTGAGCGAGACACACAAGGATGCGAAGTTTCTAATAATCAAATAATTTTTCAACATGTATCATAAACATTTTGTATGCATTTCAGTTGCATTTGATTGATTGCACGAATTCGTGACGTCTCGTGACCTATATAATTGAAAGCGGATTTCTAATGTTTTTTGCCATTTATTTTAACTCTGCAAAATGATATCGGACAGTGAAAGTGATGAAAGCGAAATAATAGCTCCTCGCCGAGGAACTCGACCAAACAGCAGCTCTACTGATTCTGAAAATGAATTTATCGACAATAATCAATTCAAAGTAATAACTCCTTATATGACATTGACAACGAACCCGAAATTTACTTTGATGATGAACCCGAAATTGAAGAGCTTTTATTTAAAAAATTGATAAATATTTATAAAGCATAATTGAAAAATAAATATAAATACGTATATAAAAAAAATGTTTCGTGCCACTGATGCGCTGGCGACTCAAAGAAAGTATTGAAATACGACAATTAATGACGACAACAACGATCGTCGTAGCAATCTTCGCCTATTTCAAAACAACGATTTATCGTTGTTGTAGCAGTCAAAGGGTTAAAACGATTGTAAAATTTTAAAAGATAATTTCAAGAAGGTATGATGCAATATGGTGAACAAAGGAGAGTTTCAGTCAAGTTTATACTTTTAGTAGAGTATGTACATATGTAGTTAAAAATTTAGGATGAAGTCTTGATTTGAGCGTGCAATTCAATTCTAAAAAAAATTTCAAACAATAGAACATCGATGATTATGGAACCGAGACAAGTTCTGAAACGAATAATTGAACGTAATTTTAAAATCATTGAGGCAGAACTTCAACTTGAATAGTTAATTAATATGAAATAACTCCATCACATAATATAGTTGGACAACAGAGCAAAGGATTATATGCAACAAATGAAAGGCAAAAAAATAACAAAGGACCTAGCACCTACCAAAAGAGGAGAAATTGGACTTTTCCAGATGAGCGAATTTTGATACGAATTTTGCTCCAAAATAGATTCAAAACTGCATCACAGATTAGAGCGGAGTATATTGAAGAGTCAAGAAAACTGCAAATCTTATAATAGCCCATATGCGTATGTATATTAAATGCGTTAGGCTTATTATTGCGACGCCGTTCAAAAAAAACAAAAAAAAGAAATTCGTCTTCGGTAGGTCTAAATAGCATAACAAAGGACTTATCACCTGCCAGGAGAAGAAAAATGGCGAAAATCTGAGATTTCACGTTAAAAAAGAATCACACTTCGAAACCTATTGAAAACTACGTCACAAATTAGAGCAGATGTTATAGAAGAGTCTGAGACCAGTGCACTATAAACTAAATTTACTAGGCTTATAATATTGCGGCACCGTGCAAAGAACCTCTTTTCTTAAGGAAAATCAGAGAAATTAATATTCATTGGGACAAACATTTAAAAAAAAGGACGGTTCTAGATTGGGAGAGAGTTATTTAATCAAACTTAAATTGATTGAACCAGACGCGATAGTACTAGTATGACGAAGATCGGACGGAAGTTTTTCAAGCCTTACAAAGAAAGTAATATTAGAGGGTCACGTATTCCAAAATAATTTAGCACCAAGGCTAAGCTTTTTTTCGTTTGTTTGAATTTGTTCAACAATATATTAAACAAAAACATGAATTCGCAACTGAACAATTTTTTGCACTTCGCAATTGCGTAAATTCGGATAAACAATCGCGCAA
This sequence comes from Arctopsyche grandis, assembly GCF_051622035.1. Lineage (NCBI taxonomy): Eukaryota > Metazoa > Arthropoda > Insecta > Trichoptera > Hydropsychidae > Arctopsyche > Arctopsyche grandis. Next base: position 14,094,573 of record NC_135356.1, read on the forward strand.
ACATAAACCGCCTAAAAGAAGAAAAGTAGTTAATAGTTTAAATAGTAGTTAGAATCACTTGCCTACTATCTTCATCTTGAGCTGGTTCACTGTGATGTCTGTACGCACGTGATCTGTACTCGACGAACTACCTCGAGTTACTGACTACCCCGCCATTCACACATTCAATGCACTTTTGTGCATTGCATGTGTGCGCTTATGGTATGCACCAAAAATATCAAACTCGCGTTTATTTTACTATTCATTATTTAATTAACCACTGCGTAGTTCATTGTTTAAACGATTATTTACCGATAGAGTGGTTGTGGGTTCAAATCCCGAGTGAAATCAAAATAATTGTTCAATCTTCTTGGTGACTATGACCTGTAGACCTCTAATTTTAGCATTTTTTTTTTCAATTTTAGAATTTTCAGGTTTAATTAGCACATAGGTATGTACAGTCCCTGACCAGAATATTACGCCACTCCTCTCGAGATGCGTCTGGGTAAATTTGTCACGGTCGTAAATAACTCATTATGGGAACTTTTGGCCTCATTTTTTTTGTGATCTTATCCTTAAATGCAACTCTATTCACTAGCAAAAAATATCGGTGGATTATCCCTCAAAAGTCGACGTCGTATTGTTGACGTAGATATTTCACGTTTTCGTCCTTTAATTGTTGTTGAATATTTTTTTTTGTAATAAATCGATTCTTGGAAACAAGCCTGGCGATTTTTTGATCCACACGAGGGCCAAATTTTTTTTTAGTACCACTATTAGCTCGCCGATTGAGTGTGGGGTCGCAATCAGTCTCCAGATTTTGTTTTATTTTTCTAATAGACGCCCTACTAACAACCTCCATTGTCGCGATTTTGTTTTGAGAAAACTTTCCTGTATTTAATAATGATGTAATGCTTGCAATTTTTTCTTTAGAAAGATCTGATTTTCTACCCATTTAAAAAAATCCAATAAAAGTTTTACAAGCAATTTAAATCATAAAACAAAGTAAAATTTCAAGATATTAAATACCAACTTACCTTAGAAATATGATAAATTTGCAGTAAAAGAGAAAAAAACACAGTGCTTTTCACAAAATAATGAATGATTTTAACGGAAACGCACGTCAATATTGAACAAAATTCAGACGCAAACCGATTTCAAACATCTTTCTTTTGTTTTTGAAGACCTTTTGAGGGATAATCCACCGATATTTTTTGCTAGTGAATAGAGTTGTATTTAAGGATAAGATCACAAAAAAAATGAGGCCCAAAGTTCCCATAATGAGTTATTTACGACCGTGACAAATTTACCCAAACGCATCTCGAGAGGGGTGGCGTAATATTCTGGTCAGGGACTGTATGTATGTATTTATTTAGATAGAATTTCATTACACGAAAAAATATAATCACTTGTGTCTAAGGTCTGTTTATACCTAGTCGGCACGTATCGGCAGCAACAGGCAACCTGCAGGTACTATATGGACATATTCATACTCCATTCACGCATCATACGCTTTTTTTTTCGCACGCATTCATAAGCATTTTTAAAACAATTCAGTGAAATTCTATAAATACATATCAATTTACATCCACAGAGACATTTATGGTTGCATTTGTAAATTAGCAGCATTTTATGCAATTCAGTGAAATCCGGGATTGCTGAAAACTGGAGATTTGCAAATAAATGGGTAAGGTTGCCAATTTGTTGGAACCGTTTCAATGAAAATCAGATAAATTGGCAAACTCTGATATGAACCCGTGCCCACTTTGTTCAAAGCATCATATGCTAACCACTAGTCTATTCTATTGCACGTACGTTTTTTTGGGTTTGGGTGAAAAGCTTTCGTATTTGTTCCGACATTACATATATATATATATATATATATATATATATATATATATATATATATATATATATATATATATATATATATATATATATATATATATATATATATATATGCAAAAATAAGAGGGGACTTTTTGCTTTATGCACAAAAAATGGTTCACTATGGTTTTATTGCTCTCCTGCTCTCTTTTGCTAAAGGATACATCTATTGTTATTTGACGTGCACCAAGCCAATGCCTACGTTTAATTACACTGTTCGAAAAATGACGACTTTTTTGGTTAAGAGACGAGATATGACTTTTCTAATATATCTATGTCCAGTAAACACGAATCTGGTAATAAAAAATGTTGATTGGCTCGACATTCAGAGATATATGTGTTTTTTTAAATCGCGCGATTTTTCTATATCTTGGTATCGTTCGGTCGATGTCTCAAAATCTGTCGATTTCCTGTTCAAAATGATTATTGGAATCTATAGTCGGGTATTTTATCTTTCATTTCTAGTACTTTTCAGCTTTCAAATCTCTCTAAGTAGTCGTTCAGTTTAAATCAAAAGTCAAAAGTACGTATTTTCACTTGGGATTTTTTCCACTGTTAATACTATTTTATATTGAGTATTTTCTATTAAAACATGTTCCCGAACATGCATACAATAAATCCTGAAAGTTCAATCGTTCCATCGTACAATAACGCATGCAATTCCCGTTCCCGTTCCCGTTGCGTTTCGATAAATGAATGTTTCAGTTTCAAATTAATACTTAATAATCTAATTAAATTATAGTAAAGTATAGGAACTCATACGTGAGAGACAGACAAACATTGATTTATATATATGATTGTTATGAGTGGTACGTAATGTCAGGTTGGTATGAGTGGTACGTTGGCATGCGTGCGCGCAAGTCGGTTACCAACGTAAAAATTTCCTTAACTACACACTGGCGCTTCATACTTTCGTGTCGATAAAATCGTAATTACGAATATTATTATTGAGCGATTTTATCCAGCTTTTTTTTCACAGTAATTTTTCCGGACATGCATAAAACAAATCCTGAAAGTTCCATCGTAATCGGTTCAGTCGTTTAGGAGCTTATTCGAGACATTGATTTTTATATATGTATATATGTACATAGATATAGTATTGTTCAAAAGCTTTGCATAATAACTTAAATTGAAATGTAAAATACATAAGAAGATGACTACTATGAATTTATTCGAATGCAGAGAAATAAGTAAACATGACATAAACGTTTTTCTATTCATCCATTTTAAAATTAATCATACAATTATTATAAAAATATAATTTTGGCTTTCTTATCGCGTAAATCCGGCCTTGAACTATGACCCAATCTAAAATCCAATAGATTTTAGATTGTTTCATACTATTTTTTCATTTTATTTCATTTTGGAACCTGTATAATGATTCGAATTATTTTTTTATAAATTTTATAGTGGTTTTCTAATTGTTGTAAAAATTAAATAAATAGATGCGTAAATTAGTAGCTATGGTGCACACCATTCAGGTATTATGCGATGGCACGAATGTAAGGTAAACGTGGATAAATTTACATACGCTGACCAGAGCGATGAATTCCGAAAAATGTTTTTTTCATAATTCTATCATCGATATTTTCATCATACAGAGAGCGAAAAAAAACCGTTTTTCTTTTTTCGAAATAAAATGGTCGGTAGAACAAAGGATTTCTATGATTTTTACAGGCTTCGATTCGATTTTTTTTTATTATTTAATGTTATCTCTGTACTACTTTTCCACTCGATTTATTGCGGAAAAACTAAGATTTCCCGGCCATGGCATTCATGCATACATACATATTTAAAGTGCAACGGATACTCACACATATCAATCCATTCTTTTCAAACAAGACATACGCATATTTTAAAAATAAAATGCATTTTTCATTAAATATTTCGACATCAAACATATGAGGCTGGATGGGCACCATATTGATATCTAAATTGAAAAGCTAAGAAGTTTGTATTTCGCAACTTACGCAATACTTGTAAGTTTTGCTTGGCTTTGTAACGATCAATTAAAATGAAAAGAATGCCATATTAAAATCATCGCAAGCCATAAATTTGTAATTTACAGATAAACAATATACTAATAATATATATAACATTCGGATTGTCCTCAATTTCGAATTTGTTTAACTTTCATTTAGTGGGCAGTCCACTCTGAAACAATATGTGATAATTTAAAATTACAAAATACTTATGTACATATGTGTGTATTATACATATGTATATGAGGTTTAGAGATAATATGCATATATCTTACACATCATGGCCGTCGTCGTAAGGCGCTCCGCACAAAGGGCACTTGTCACTTGGAATACCCATAAGTTCATCCGTTATTGGGATGGATCCCGAAGCTGTGACGGGGCTAATTGCTAGGTCTCGAAGGCTCGCTTCTATATTTTCTGTCATCGATTGAGAGCTTCTGTAAATATAATTGAAAATCGTTTGGTACTTAAAGGTATTTTGGTCTTTTTGTATTTATCATAAAAATATCACTATAATATGTACTTACATCTGCCTGCCATCGGCATCCGATATTAATGGTTTTCCTATTCAAAATATAAATATGTGTTAATTTTGAAAGTAGTCTGTTTCAAATTTTAGTTTGCACATTTTTGACATGATATAATATATATATGTACTATGTATAATATATATCTATATATACAACAAATGATATAATATATATACAACAAATGTTGAACCCGGCATGCGTTGCAATGCCACAATAACGCATGCAATTCCCGTTCCCGTTTTTGAGCGATTTTTTTTAACAGAAACCATCGCAGGTATGCACACAATATCTCATGTAAGTTTTATCGCAATCGGTTGAATGGTATAGATTGATTTTTATATACATATACATATTTATGTATGTATATATATATGTACATATGTATGTAGTGTAAATCTATAAATTTACTTTTACATTGCACCAAAGAGATTCGTGAAGTTGTTTTGGACAAAATGTAACTATTGTGGAATAAATTAATGAATCTTTTTAGCATAACTATTGCCGTAAGATAGGATTACTATTCGTCAGTCCCGGATTTAACTATTCACAGCTTTATACTGAGCGTATAAAGCTGAAAATTAATATTTGTATTCTTTGTGTACTAACTTGGAGCTGATAAGGTTTTGGTCAACATTTGTAAACCGGAAGTAGTATTTTTTTTTAAAACAATATTTCATTATTATATTTTTATCTTTTAAATTATTTTTATTTTCTTGATATTTTATGTGTATGACGATGATGGTGATTTTAAGTATTAAAAAAATTTCGAACAAAATCTGACAACCAAAAGTAGAATTTTTGTTTTGTGTAATTTTCCCTACATTTGCGCTCATAACCGTATGTGTGTGTGTAAACGTATTTTATTATTATGTTTAATTATCGAATTTTGTTTTGTGACCTTCTTATATTCCTCAAACACATACATAGATAAAGTCATGGGTTAGTCACATCCGAATTTCACATGAAAATAATTCAAATTCAACCATGTCGAATAGAAACTTTGATTTGTTTTTCGATCGCCAACAAACTTTACGTACATACATACATACATACAAAGTCTCTTTCGAAATTATATATTAGATATTGCATAGCATGTGTAAATAAAAAGTAAGAAGAGGTTATTAAAAATGGGGGGGGGCTCAAATTTTAGTTTTTTTTCCGGTGTGCTAAAAATCCTCGGGCCGGTCCTGATGATATGGGACACAAACCCCCTATTTACTGTAATTTAAAATTATCCAACCGCTTAAATAGAACAGCAGTTATTTCATATTAACACTTTGTATGCGGGCGATATTTCAATTGCTCATCGCCTGACAGCGGGCGATTTTGATCGAAAAAATCGTAATCTGAAGGAAAATTTCAGAATACATATTTCAAAAAAATTTTTAAAACTTTTATAAGTGTTTTTAAATTTAACATAGCTTTCAAACCTATCGAATGATTCAAATAAAATTAAAATTAAAATTCGGATGAGTGAGGAAAAAAATTTAAAATATTCTAATCATCTTTATGATATAAATTATTGCCAAATTTAAAATATAATAATTTTTGGACAGGGGTAACAAACCTTTTTTTATACAAAGAGATTTTTAAGTGAGGAAAAAATCTAAAAATATTCCCACTGTCTTTATTATATAAATGATTGCAAAATTTAAAACATAATAATTTTTGGACAGGGGTGACCAACCTTTTTTTATACAATGAAATTTTTAAAGAGAAAAAATCTAAAAATATTCCCATCATCTTTATCATACAAATTATTGCAAAATTTAAAATATTATAATTTTTGAACAGGGGTAACCAACTTTTTTTTATACAACAAAGTTTTTAAAGTGAGGAAAAAATCTAAAAATATTCCCATTGTCTTGATGATATAAATGGTTGCAAAATTTGAAATATAATAATTAAAGCCCGGATAACCAAGGTGCCGTTCATTGTTCGAATGTTGTAAAGGCATTGTTAAAGGTTTGCCGAACCTTTTTTACAAAGCATTTACAACAATTGAACAATGAGCGGCACCTTGGCTTTCCGTACTCTGATAATAATTTTTAAACAGGGATAATCAATCTTTTTTTATTCAAAGAAATTTTTAATGAGCGGAAAACGACGCCCTCACCAAGAACGTAAAAAACAGGACAGTTCGAATTCGCACTAGACACGTGATCATCAACCATGCGTTGTATCGACATGCACACAGTGGCGGACTGGCCATACAAGCGAACATGCCCGATGGCATGTGGGCCCCACTATCTGTTAGAAAATATGGGCCCTCAGTAAAATTAAATAACTTTTTAACTATTTCACGTGTGTAAACATTTATAGGATATTGCACTTTGGGACCTAAAGTTTGGGTATTTCAACAAAACAAATTTCTTACGATATACACAAACAACTAATGAACCGATCCTTGCTTTAACAGCCCAAGGATCGGTTAACTTTTTTTATTAGGCTCGAAATGTAAGTTTCAACATTTGCGTGGGCCCTTTTGCTGGGCCCATTTCTAACCTCAATATTATGTATATATCAATACCTATGTAACTACCTACTGAAATAAAAATGGGAGTAAACAAATTTCCGTGAATAATATAAACTGAATTGCTTAAAATAATTTTGATAGGACGATTCATCATCAACCAGCGATTTAAATTTACTTCATACTTTCAAAATAACATTTGATTATACTTCGACGATATAGTAAGATTTAAATACACAATTTTAAACAGTTTCCGAATATAAAATCTATTCGTAATCTAGACACATCCATGTATATAGAAATATAGGATAGGGGCCCCCTCCCCAAAATCCCGATTAACATTAATTGAAAATATTATGCATTGTTTTCAGGGACGTAATTGGGGGGGGGGGGATAGGGGAGGTACTCGCCCCCCTAAATTAAGGAATAGCGTGATTTAGAAAATATTATGAATTTAATGATTAATGAGATACTACGGATCTATGAATGCTACATTTATTTCTTATGTATGTTACTTTTGGGTAACTAATAAAATAATCGCTGCTATGTGCTATGAAAAAAAAATGATTATTTCAAAGCTAGTATATTTTGGTTTTTAAGTGGTAAGCCTTGGGTAAAATTCTTAGAAATTGTTAACGTTTATTATTCCGAAAGTTCGTATATTTTTTGTTTTCAAGAAAAATTTTATATTAATATTTTACTGAATCGGTTCAATCACAAATGATTTTATTTCTCGTATTTTTTTTTATTTTTTGTATTTGCAGACGTCCATTCTCTCACAAAACAACGAATGAGATGGATTTAAACTTCATGTGTAACGAATTCGGTTCAAAAAAAGTTTTAGTTATTTAATAAAATTGCTTTCTGACCAAAACCTTATCAAATTTAGTACATAAAGAAGACAAATATAATTTTTCAGCTTGATACGTTCAGGGGTGTGGTTAATTTTTTTTTTTATTTTTTAAGAGGAAAAAACCCCCCTTCTGGTTAATTAAATTTGATGATTTTTTTGTTATTATATTTTCATCATATTGATACAAGGAATTATACATAAAATCGTGAAGAACAGACATATTTAAAGTGTCGATCAAAATAGTGGAAGAAAAATCCGGTAAACTGCCAACAGGAGTAAACTGTCACTTTCGGTTAGCCGGTGTTCACGAAATTTTATATATGTATATAACTTGGCATTAGGTTTATAATTATAGATATGAAATGTCAGTTCAATACGTCGAAAAGTTTCCGAGAAAAAAATAAAAATACCTCGATCTTATAGGGTAAAAGTACTACTTCTGGTTGAGATAAAAATAATTTTATATACATATATGTACATATATAAAATAATAAAAAGACACACAGAAACACACACTCAGACACACAGAGCCGCACACATTTTTCTATATTATGTAAACGTGATCAGTGATCGATTCCGAGTTCGAATTTTCGAATGATCACAAAACTTTATCTTTATCTTTATAAAGTGAAAAGACAGTCGGTAGAAATTAAGTTAATTGACTTTTTTTTTTTAGTGACTCAGTTTGATGGTCGATTTTTGTTGACTATGTGAAGATTTTTGAAAAAAAATTTTCGCCTGCGGCGCTTTTTTCGTTTTTTACATAATATTTTTTTATAATTATTTTATCAAAAATAAGCTTATCTTATTATATTTTATAACTCAATAAGGTGTATGCAAAGAATATTTTCCATTTTTATTCCGATATAAAACAGATTTTTTGAAAAAAAATTCAATTTGACCAATCTTTGCCTGCCCCCCCCCCCCCTGATGAACGTCCCTGATTGTTTTCTACCGAAAGTAAAAGCCGCTTTTATACCGCATTCTTTTATGATGCATTCTATTTACCTAGGACAAGGGTTAAAAAGAAATATACAATGTAATTTATGGATCTATATTGTTTTTGCCATTTTTCTTGTACCCTTGATATTTAGCGTGATGGAAAGAAGAAATTTTTTTTATATGGGGGGGGGGGACAATTTCTTTTAACCCTGGGTGGGGGCCCCCTTTGACTCATGGCATGTACTAATTTCAGTCCCAGTCCGCCACTGGCAGTGGCGGACTGGCCATACAAGCGAACATGCCCGATGGCATGTGGGCCCCACTATCTGTTAGAAAATATGGGCCCTCAGTAAAATTAAATAACTTTTTAACTATTTCACGTGTGTAAAAATTTATAGGATATTGCACTTTGGGTATTTTAACAAAACGAATTTCTTACGATATACACAAACAATTAATACCTGCTTTAACAGCCCAAGGATCGGTTAACTTTTTTTTATTAGGCTCGAAATGTAAGTTTCAACATTTGCGTGGGCCCTTTTGCCGGGCCCATTTCCAACCTTAAGATTATGTACATATATGTATATACCAATACCTATGTAACAACTACATACTGAAATAAAAATGGGAATAAACAAATTTCTGTGAATAATATAAACTGAATTGCTTAAAACAATTTTGATAGGACGATTCATCATCAACAAGCGATTTAAATTTACTTCATAATAACATTTAATTAT